>NC_137674.1:43075306-43540306 GCF_963989245.1 Nansenia antarctica
ATCACAACCAATATGGTAAGGGCATTCAACTGCAATCCTTAAGGGCCACAGTCTCTGCTGGTTTTCTTTTTTCAATTGATGTAATGAATCACTGAGAGTGTACACGTCTGGGTTTCCAGATCTAATTCGAAGTATGAAAACCAGGAGACACTGCAGCTCCTGGGGGGTGAAGTTCAAAACACCAGAGGTGTGCTGTGTGAGAACTGATATGGTACCACCAAACTATATCCACTAGAGGGCAGCGCAATACATTAGGAACAGGCATCCTGTATTACAAATGTGGGATTAGAGTGTCATTTGATGTACTTATACTACTGCTATGATGGACCTCTTTGCCACGTGTTTGTATAGGGCCCTATTTAAACTCAATACAGACCCTTCCTCAAAGACTTGCGCGATGCCTGGGATATTCAGCAGTTACCTTGTCTTGCAAGTGTATACAGAACACACTCTTTTTGAGCCAGAGTTGTCCTGTCCTATAGGTTGCCACGGTGTCCGAGAAGTCCCGCATCATGGAGCTGGAGAGGGACCTCTCTCTCTCTAAGCTGGAATCTGCCATTGCCTCTCACCAACAAGCAATGGAGGGGTTGAAGGTGTCCTTCAGCAAAGGGGAAGGTGCCCAGGCGACAGAGCTAGTAGAGACCAAGAGTGCCTTGGAGAGGCTGAAGGTGGACCACAAGTTAGCGCTGGAGGAGGCAGGGGCCAGGCACAGGGCAGGGGCTGCAGTCTTGGCACAGGAGACAGAGGAGCTAAAATCACAGCTGCTGATTGTGTCAGAAGAGAAGGAGCATCTGGATGAGTCTCTGCGGACCAGTGTGGAGAGCGCTGAGGAGCAGCACCTGGTGGAGATGGAGGATGTGCTGGGCATGATAGTTGCTAAATCAAAGTAGGTCTCACCATATTTCTATCTTGGTTTATCAGGTCTTACTGAGGTTAATTTTGTCTCCATATGTGACATGGTCTGGTGAAAAAGTCCCCAAGTAGGGCAAGGTAATTTTTCAGTTCAGAGATTATGAAAGTGCAGATTGTAAGCTTTCAAAGGATGTGTCATACATTGAAAAATAGTTGAAGAAGATTTGCTTATTTGAATGTTGGTATCATCTCGTTGAGCTACCTAGCAGCTAAAAAGAAAACATCGCTATACTGACATGTAACTGCATGTTTAGCACATCAGAACACGCTGATAGAACATCAACATAACTACACATAATTAGATGATCACACAGTCCTTGCTTTTGAACATGAACATTTTAAAACATGTTCTTCCTCCGGCAGCTGAGGAAACTCAGGCTGCCGAGGTCCATGATGGTCCAGTTCTACACGGCCATCATAGAATCCATCCTCACCCACTCCATCATCACCTGGTTCCCTGCTGCAACGACCAAGGACAAGGCCAAGTTGCAGCGGGTGCGACGTTCAGCAGAGAGGGTGATCGGCTGTCCCTTGCCCTCCCTCAACTCCCTGCATGACACCAGGGCTCTGAGGAGGGCAAGGAAGATCATGGCTGACCCCTTCCACCCCGGCCACGGCCTCCTCACCCTGCTTCCCTCTGGAAGAAGGTTGCGGCTGCCTAAGGCACTTAAGGCCCGCCACAGGCTCAGCTTCTACCCCTCAGCCGCCAGGCTGTTAAATGACTCTGGCTTCCCCCCCCCCCCCCGCCCCCAAGTCTGCCCAGGACTGAACTGGACTCTGTAAAAAAAAAAAACTCTGCACTGCACTTTACTGTATACCGCACTATCCAATGCACTGTTGTCTGTCCTGTGTTGTTGTTGTGTTGTCCTGTCTTTTGATATGTGAAAAAAGTATAAACGCACTTGCTGTGGTGACGAAGCAAATTCCTATATGTGTAACGCATAGTGGCAATAAACGTTATCTCAATCTCAATCTCAATCTCAATCTCAAAACATGTTTGTTTAAAAGCCATGTATCTCTAACCCAGTAGCCTAGGAACAGGACGGCTGGCGATACAGTGAATCCAATTCACAAATTATAAGTATTTAGTGATTCTAAAACTGTTATTTGTTATATTGAGTGGGTTTTTCAACACTTCAGACCTTCTATCTGCAAAATTCACTTTTTCACAGACAGACTTATCATGTGCAGCCTGAAGGCCGATTTAAACTTCTGCGTAAAATCGACGCCGTAGCCTTGCGTCGGCCCGCGTGGGCCCGCCTTGCCTACGGAGAGGCTTGACGCGCACATCTCCAAAAATTTAAGAACGCGTCAGTTTCTACGCAACCATAAGCTCTGTGATTGGTCCGCTTGGTAGCACATGATTCCGACTCTCTCGTCGGCCAAAATGCGGAAGCCATGACAGAAATGTCATTTACTTTTTCTGTAATTACTCATTAATAAAGATTTGAAAAAGTATGATAACCATCGTATTATCTTAGTTTAGTGTCATTTCAATGGATCATAGAACTTTTATTTACAACAAGCATAACAACAAAAAGATCGCCATTATGCCGCTTTGAGCTTTGAGCTCCGTTGAGTTCCTAACCGGAAGAGGCACAGCACAGGGGCATAGAAAACACACTGCCACCTAGCGATGTGATGGTGTAATTGCAGCGCGGCCTACGCAGAAGTGTAAAGTGCGAGACCCCTTACGTAGATTACGTAAGCTACGCACGTAAATTCGACGCAGAACTTTAAATCGGCCTATAATTTAAAGTGAAAACCGCAAATCAGAACATTTTGCAGATAGGAGGTTGTGCGTTTCGGCCATCGATATGATCAATATTCAGTCTATCATTCTTTAAAACTGTCCCATAGAATGAGCCTCTAGTTTGTAGTAGTAGTTTAGTTATCCCCCTCTCCCCCTCCTTTTCCTAGGCAATTAGAGGAGTTACAGACCCAACTGGCAGAGGAGAAGGAACGGATGGCACGTTCTGAAGAGCAACAACAGCAGGAACTGGGCCGGAAGGACCAGGAGCTGAAGGAGATCACAGACAAACATCAGGGTCAGCTAAACAGCCTGCAGAAGAAAATTGTTGACCTGGTGAGTGATGATCTGGATAAAACATTGAAAGTCAGGGACAATAAGAGGTTGGTGAAGACTACCGAAATGGCTTTGAATGTTATTAGAAATGCCTTTTCTTGAGTGCTGCCACATATTAACCTATAACACATAAATTATAGGGACTTGACCAGACCTTTTCCTGATCATTCTCTCCCTCCCTGTCCCTTTCCTAACAATTGGTGATGTAATTAGTTAAAATGTCTCTCTTCTTATGCATTGTATAGGAAAAGCATGTGCAGCAGTGTGAGACCCAGGCCAAGGAGCTTGAGGCCTCTCAGGAGAAGGGCCTGTCTGAGGCCTCAGAGCGCCATGCACAGGAGCTTCAGGGTCAGGCTAACAAGGCGAGGCAGGAACTGAGCATCTCCAGGGAGAAAACCCAGGAGCTGGAGAGGCTGGTATCTGACTTGCAATCTTATAAGGAGAAGGCCCAGGTAAGCACCAACTTATCATAGCATCATATTGTTTGTCTCCAGTGTATTAGAATCACAGATTCTGTGGAGGTGCTGCCTTTTAGTACCAAATATCCACCAATGCAGTGTTTCCTCTATATGCATTTATTCGTGGCGGGCCGCCACGAATGAATTTCCTCCGCCACTAATTGATTCAGACAGTCCACTTTGATTCAGGCTGCGCAGAAAGGCAGCGAGTTATTATGACCGGAGAACAGAAAAAAAGCAGATTGAAGCTAGATTTAGGCCGCTTCCACACCTACATTTCGTTACGATTTAGGGCGTAGTTAGTTACAATATGTTACAATGTTGCAATTAACCTCGTCGTTTGTGTTCGCACTGCAATCGAGACTGAATCGCTCTCAACAGGCGCTCTCAACAGGCGCGCGGCTGCTAATTACTGTTAAGTAATGTTTGATTGTTGTAATGCAAACTGTGATTCCCACATGTAGTGGCTATAGACATACAGGATGTTCACATTTTGTTGCCTCAGAGCCTGGAATCTGATTTTATTGTCTTTGTTTCACTGATCTAGACAGCAATACAGAAACACAAATTCTAAATATTTGTAGTAGTAATTTATTTAAAAAAAATACCTGTTTGTAAAAGACCCCCCTCGCTGTGGCCCAAATGCAAATCAATAATTGTGTTTGCAACAATGAATTCAAGTGATGCTAGAAATGTGTTTCTTTGGCTTTACTACAAAGCATTACGGTACGTTTATTGCAAACCCAGCACACTGGTGCACCTTGTCCCATGTGAAGAATAGTGGTAGCTGCAGCATGTTATGGGTGTGCTTGTCACTTGATCAGGGGTCAAGAGAAAGTTGAGAAATTTGCTGAGTTGGTAGTGACATCCTAATCTACACAGTGTGTAATTGTTTTCTATTAAAATCGGGGACCCTACAAGGACAATGATATTCATTCCGATATCACATGAACTATTATCCTTGCACTCAGATGGACTCAATTCATCTGAATAAATTGTTGAATAAATGTTTGCATTTTAGCTAATTTTAGGAGCGCCACAGCAAGGGGGGTGTAGACCTTTGCAAACAGGTCTTTACTTCACTTTGTACGTGTCCAGTAGGCTGTGTAGATCAGTGTGAAAGAAATCCTAATTTAATGTATTTCGATTCCAGCCGCTGGGGCAAAAAAAGATGAAAATGTTCAAAGAGGGTGTAGCCTTTCTATAGGCACTGTATATACTACAAATGTCATTGCACATATTTTATTAAGGTTGCTCACCCTGCTTCCTTCTACTACATATTTTGGATGTGTGTAAGAAAATGTGCCTTTGGTCAGGATGGGTGTGAGAAAATGTTAATGAATGTTGGAACCCAGCTCGTCCCTTCAAATGCCCTAGCAGTAATCATAAATGTTCATGTTTATGTTACAATTAACAACCAGCAAATTATGGTCCTAATATTCATCTTCATTTCAGCATTTTCTGTGTGGCTATGTTTTTTTTTTAATGGGCTACTTTGAAAGCAGGGGTACTATAAACTGATGCTTGGTGGTGGTTTTAGTTTACCACCTTGCTCTTATAGATGGAGTTTGATAAACGTATGTGTGACTTGTGAGTTTGTTTTGTAATTGTACCTCAACTTCTTAAGAATCTTGATTGATTGAATGGAACTGCTCTGATCATTTAGCATAGTGTTTTGGATGCAGTATGCATTATGCCATATGAAAAGGCTAATTGATATTTCAACCCATGAACTGCTCTCCTGGTTTAGTCAGTGTTTATCCTGTTTTACATGCAAAATGTAAGTAATGGAAAAGTAGACACTTTGGTCCTTGAGAAATCACTAACATAGACCTAAAAAGAGTTGCCATCACAATTATAATTCACACACAAACCCATACTCTCAATTGAAAATGTTTGATTGCTGTACCCCTGTTTTCAATGTATTTGTTGTAAGTTCAGGGTGGTGTCTGCTGTGGTATCTTTTTCCCCATAATGTTTATGCTTGCACCAGCTTAACCCTTCCAGTTGCATTTTATTACTTTTGTTCATTTGCTTTACCTCATTTTTGGTTGTGTTCACTTCACCTTTCCCCTTTTTCTTTCAACTTTTTTCCCTCAGTCTCTTTCTGCTGAACTGTCCAAAGAGGTGGAGAATCTGAGAGCTGTTGTTCAGGAGGCACAGGTCAAAAACACAAGCCTGAAGAATGCTGAAGCTGAGCTTCACAAGAGCCTACAGCTCCTGCAGAAGGGCAAAGATGATCTACTTCTGCAGGTTAAGGAGCTCAAAGGCCAGGCAGAATCATCTGCAGAGGCAAAGAAGCTTCTTGAATCTCAGCTGCAGGCTAAAGCCAATGAGCAAAATACACTGACCTCTGCTAAGGATGCCCTCTCTAAAGAAGTACAGGACTTACAGACAAAACTGTCAACTGTCACACATGAAAGGACTACTCTCCTGGAGTCTGAATCCAATCTGAAGGCAGAGGTTGCCTCTGTTTGCATTGAAAGAGATACAGTGGCCTCTGAACAACATCGCTTGCTTAAAGAGGTAGAACAATTTAAGGCCACTCACACTGGATTGATAGCTGAGAAACAGGGTCTGCTTGACGAGAAAGTCCAACTGAAAGTCCAACTGAAAGTCCAAGCCAAAGTACAGGACTTTACTCAACAATCTCTCACTGGAGACAAGGCCATTAATGAGATGTCTTCCAGCCTTAACAATGCTGCACAGGAAATAAAAGCCTTGAATGCAGAGGTTAAGACCTTGAAGTCTGAACTGAAGCAGAGAGACCAGGCAAAGGGGGACTTGGCTGGAGAAAAAGAGTGTCTGTCTACCAAGCTGGAAGAGCTTGGCAAAGAGGCCTCCTCCCTGGCTAAGGAGAAAATGGACCTCCTAGCTGTACAGTCAAGGCTGGAGCAGGACATTTCCTCTCTCCGCAGCAGCCAGGCCCTCACCACCAGCCAGGCCCTCACCACCAGCCAGGCCCTCACCTCCAGCCAGGCCCTCACCCCCAGCCAGGCCCTCACCTCCAGCCAGTGCATGCAGAGCACGGCCAGCATTGACGCCGTGCCCAACCCAGTCATCAACCCCAACCAGCCTGCAGCTCTGCCATTCTGCATCCCCAAGGCCCAGACCTGTGCTGCCCCCCACCTCATGAACGGCACGCTCAATGACAAGGACGTTTTTGTTGAAAAGTTCACTAACGTCTACATCAAGAACTTTGGAGAGGACATGGACAACCGCAGGCTGGCGAAGAGGTTCGAGAAATATGGCCCGACCCTGAGAGTCAAGGTCATGACTGATGACAGCGGGAAGTCCAAAGGTTTCGGCTTTGTCGACTTCCAAAGGCACGAGGACGCCCAGAAGGCCGTTGACGACATGAATGGTAAAACAGTCAATGGGAGGCGGGTCTATGTGGGCCGCGCCCAGAAGAGAGGAGAGCGCCAGACTGAGCTGAAGCGCCAGTTTGACAGCAAGAAGCTGGACCGCATGACCAGAGACAAGGTTTATTAATACTAACATAGAAGTTGATGTACTTTGTAATTATTGTCTATGTATTTGAGGGGTTGAAAAATCATCTCACTAAACAGGGTCTCTCTCTACCAGGGTGTAAATCTGTATGTGAAGAACCTGGACGACAGCATGGATGACGAGGCCCTGCGCAAGGTGTTCGCCCCCTTCGGAACAATCACCAGTGCAACGGTGGCGATGGAGGGTGGACGCAGCCAGGGCTATGGCTTTGTGTGCTTCTCCTCCCCTGAGGCGGCCACCAAGGCCATGGCTGGCATGAACGGCCGCATCGTGGCCACCAAGCCGCTGTTAGTGGCTCTGGACAATGGCAGGGAGAGAGCAAGGCCCTCACCACTAGCCAGTGCATACAGAGGACGCCCAGCGCCCACGCCACGCCATTCTGCATCCCTAAGGCCCAGACACTGAGAAGTGTGTGAGGGGTTGGATTGGACTCTCATGGCCAAACACACACACACACACACACACACACACACACACACACACACAGTCACACACACAGACAGTCACACAATACACAGAAGACACAATAAAATTATTTAAATTGAGATTCTCTCCTATTGACTTATTGTTTGCCCCAAATACACCTATCGCACTAAAGACACCTAACTTGGCTATATGACAAGCTCTTTTGGAGTCGGTGTGTGTACACAGGTGAAATAGGATGCTGACATCCTGATAGATATATTTACCTGATAGTGAGCCTGAGAGGTATTCCAAGAGCTTTCCACGGAACCTCATCGGATATGCTATCAGATATATGCTACACAATTACCATCATGGCATGGATCAAAATAAAGCTTCTGCAAAGCTTCTCTGGACTTCATGAAATGTATTTATGCAACGAAGTGTGTCTATAGGTTCTAAACTTTATGTCCACTATCGCAGCGAGTAGGACTGGGGCACTCAATACACACACACACACACACACACACACACACACACACACACACACACACACACACACACACACACACACACATGTCTGACATGGGGAATTAGCCTCCTGTGTTTGTGTGTGAAGTCTTTCTAATCTGGGGCCTCATTGATTGATTGATTGATTGAAAACTTTATTAGAAGATTTGCAGAAGTAGGTACATGAAAGTACATATTACATACAAGGTCAACTAACAGTATAAAAACCCAAGAAAGCCACTGGCTTATTTCAATTGGGGTCCTTGATTCTCAATTCATCGTTACATGTAAGACAGACAAAAAAAACTAGTACTATCTACAAGATAATACAGACAAATAACTAGTACTATACAAGATAAACATACATCCATCATGGGAAGAACAATACAACAAAACATTAGGTATGTACAGCGGGTAGGACAGGTGGGGACATACACCACAGGTGGGGGCGGGGGACAAAACACAAAGTATGTACAGTGGGTAGTTCGGGTCTTTTAATCTGATTTTTGATTTAGAGGGTCCAGTTACGGATTGCAGCCTCCTGTAAATGTTTTTTGAGAGTGGTTTTGAAGGTGGGCAGTGTTTTGCACTCCTTTAAGATTATAGGAAGGGCGTTCCACATTTTTACTGCATAGTTTGCAAACGAGTTTAACCCCTTGTTTGTGGTGCAACGCGGTTGAACGTGGTTCGTGGAGCTTCCTCTGGTATTGTATGTGTGGACGTTGTTCACTTTTTGGAAGTATGTTGACAGGTACTTGGGTGTCTTTGTGGTGTAGCGTATCTTGAAGACCAGGCCCAGTGCAAGCTGCTGCACTCTGTCAACTACTCGTAGCCAATCAAGGCTCAAAAAATGAGCAGCGGTTAGATGTGTCCTAGGGTTGAGGCCTAGCAGAAGCCTAACCAGTTTATTTTGGGCTGTCTGGAGTCTTGTTTTTTGGGCCTTTGTGGTTCTATAGTACCATGATGTTACGGCATAGTCGAAGTGACATTGAATGAGAGCTCCTGATAGGGTCCTCAGTGTGTTTTTACTGACAAGTGAGGATATCCTGTACAAGAATCTAGTTCTATGGTTCACATTTTTGATTACTTTTGCTGCCATTTTATCTCCGGAAAGATTTGCCTCTAAGATGGAGCCCAGGTATGTAATATCCTCTTTTCTTGTGATATTAATGTTACCCACTTTTATTTTGTAATTTACAGCCTTTCTGAGTTTAGATGGACAGACAGGAAAGTAAGGAGAGAGGACATGTCAGCAGGGCATGGGCCAGACTCGAACCCATGCCAACATGGGCACATGTGTGCACTGTAGACAGCGGTGCCAGACCACTGGACCACCACAGGCCACGGTTGCATATTTTCTGACTTATATATCTTCTTCACTACATTTGTTTTCCCCTTTGCTTCTGGGTTTGGATATCGTGTCTGGACGTGTGTGTGCGTGTGTGCGTGTGTCTGTGTGTGCATGTGCGCGTGTGTCTGTGTGTGTCTATGTGTGTGTGTGTGTGTGCGCTTTCATGTATGTATGTACTTTTTTTTACTGTCTAGCCTGGGGAGCTGTGACCAAGGTCTCTTTTACAAGGGAGCCATGCAAACAGAAGAGTAGATCATGGAGAGAGACACGGACAGTACAAACACGCAGACAATGAAGACAGTAACAGCCATGTCACAGTCAGAAACAGACAAAACACAGACAGCAAGACAAGACACAGAGTGAAAAGAGGACAGATGGAGAGAGAACAGAAGTGGGTTGATAGTACAGGGGCCTCATTTATAGAACGTGCTTGGATCAAATTTTGATCTTACCCGTGTCGTACGCAGAAATCCACGTCAACGTAGTGATTTATACAATTTCAACGTGAGTCAATTTGAACTTGGAAACGATCAAATCTCTACGTCATGTTTTCGACTTGCGTACGCACATTACCTACTGGTTATGCGGAGTTATTACAGGCATGTGAGCCGCACAGCCTAGTGTAATTCATGCAAGTGGCTCGTAATAAAATTAACGATGTTGTTATCAGCCGAGAAAATGAGTTTAATTCAAGATTGAAAAGGAACTGATGTTTATGATTGTATTTCAGTCTTTCTTTATATCCCTCTGGAGCTGTCTATCTCTCTTCAACATGCTTATATATTAGCACTATAATAATTTAATATAATATAGGATATGATATATTATATAACACTATAGTGCGCTCCACAACGGACCTTGCCCGGCCACGCGCTAAATGATACTGGATTTCGAGTTGAGTCGGGATGAGGGGGAATGGCACCCCCCCCTGAAATAAAAACAGTCCAAATCATCCCCCTTCTAAAACTGCCATCCCCCCTTTCCATCCCTTATGTCATTGTATCAATGAACGTGGTATTACTGCCCTCTCCCGCTTCCAGACGCACGCCTACCCTATAATATAGCATTAACGCCCTGTGATAGCGGCTCAAATTGCGGCTGAATGAAGCCAAGTGCTATAATATAATATAATACAGACAGACAGTAGGCCTACATAATATTGTCTGTATTATATTATATTATAGCACTTGGCTTCATTCAGCCGCTATAATTGAGCCGCTATCACAGGGCGTTAATACAAACCTCATTCACCTGCGTTCAATTCCAAGTATGTTTGGTATTTATAGAAGGAAGCACGTACGCAACTTTAAACCATCTCAGCCCGTTTTATAAATAATGCTTACGTCCGTTTAGAAAAATGTGCTTACGTGAAAGTCAAAGATGACGTTCAAGTACTTTTTTTTTTTTATAAATGAGGCCTCAGTACTCAAGTTGTAAAAGAAAATCAGGGGGGGATGGTGGATTTTATCTTATGAGGACAATTTTAGCATCCCCACAGTGTCAGTGACTTGGTAAAAATGTCAGTGTGTTCCCCCCTCTCCCCACAGTATTTTACTCAATATGCGCAGAACTAAATGTTGAAATAGCAGTAATAACACGTTCATTGATAAAATGACATAAGGGATGGAAAGGGGGGATGGCAGTTTTAGAAGGGGGATTATTTGGACTGTTTTTATTTCAGCAGGGATGCCATCCCCCCTCAACTTGAGTGCTGATGACAACTAACCAGCAAATGCTTATACTGTAATAATATAATGGTCTTATTCTTATCAGGTGACATTGAAAATATGGCTGCTCACTCCTAGACACCGGAGAAAAATCCAGTATAATTTAGCGCACTAGGCATGTTGAAGGGGAGATGGCGTTGCCTTGACAGCTCCGGAGGAATATAAAGGAAGACTGAAATACAATCATAAACATCAGTACTCTTTAAATCTTTAATTAAAGTCATTTTCTCGGCTGATAACAACATCGTTAATTTTATTACGAGTCACGTTCACTTGGCATGAATTACACTAGGCAACGTTTTTCCAGTGCAGCTCACATATAATACATTTCGTTGTTTGGTACCTGTACTGTAGCAATGACAAATAAAGTCCATTCCATAAAGTCCATTCCATTCCATTCCATTCCATTCCATTCCACATGCCTGTAATAACTCCGCATAACCAGTAGGTAATGTGCGTACGCAAGGTAATACTCGACGTAGAGCTACGATCGTTTCCACGGTCAAATTGACTCAAGTTGAAATTGTATAAATCACTACGTTGACATGGTTTTCTACGTACGACACGGGTAAGATCAACATTTGATCTGAGTACTCTCTATAAATGAGGCCCCTGATCTCAACCCAATCGAGCATGCATTTCACTTGCTGAAGACAAAACTAAAGGCAGAAAGACCCACGAACAAACAACAACTGAAGACAGCTGCAGTAAAGGCCTGGCATCACAAAGGAGGAAACCCAGCATTTGGTGATGTCCATGTGTTCCAGACTTCAGGCAGTCATTGCCTGCAAAGGATTCTTGACAAAGTATTAAAAATGAAAATTTTATTTATGATTATGTTAATTTGTCCAATTACTTTTGAGCTCCTGAAAATAGGGGACTGTGTATAAAAATGGTTGCAATTCCTAAACGTTTCATACAATATTTTGTTCAACCCCTTGAATTAAAGCTGAAAGTATGCACTTCAATTTCATCTTGATTGTCTCATTTCAAATCCATTGTGGTGGCATACAGAGCCAAAATTATGGAAATTGTGTCACTGTCCAAATACTTCCGGACCTAACTGTATATAAATAAATGAATGTCAATGACCCCAGGTGTGGGACTTTATTAGGTCAAACAGGTTTGAGGGGTCAGGCAAAGGACTTGGTGGAGTCAGGCAAGGGTCAGGCGATCATCGTTGTAATCCATGGAGCAGGGCAGGAACCGTGGTGCAAGGTGCTGGGCTGGAGGTGTCCATGGTGCTGAGTGCCCACTGATGAGCTAAATAAAACATTCTATTTCTGATGAGTTAACAGCACTAGGGCTCCTTCACAAAACCCTTACTGGAATCTTCATACACTCTGTGAATTAGTCTTTACTTTCTGATGAGTCAACAGCACTAACCCCATCCAGTGAGACGTGGGATTTAAATGACGAGGGAGGCCTTTCGAGTTCTTCTGCGCCGCCAACGTTACTACTAGCACCCGCCATAATACACTTGTTGCTATGGATTGTAGTGAGTAAACAACGGATTTAAATGTTTAAAATAAGTAAAACAAAGCACGCAACTATCGCGTGTATCTTTTCATGGCAACTCTACATTGTGATTTACAAGAGATATTAACTTATATTAAGTAATATTATTACTTGGTTAAATATTGCAATTGATACGCGGTACACATGCGTGCCGAACCGTGGAGGGTGATCCGTTACACCCCTAGTAGGGGTAGGACCCGTATCTGCCATCCTGTGTGACGCTCCAGCGGCATGGCTTGTCACCGCAGCTTCGCCCGTGGCGTGGGGTTTTATTGACTTGCTGCAGGCAAGGCATAGGGCCATATGGATGCCCAGTAAATCTTTAAGAACCCATTCTTTGTAGATCTCTGAGCCACACATCCTGACATTTCCATTTGCCAGACATATCTGAAGGTTCATTTAAGCTAGTTACAGCTGCTTGCTGCCGTTTAACCTGCAACTTCACCGGAACTTTCTTGAGGCAAGTGGCGCGACTCAGCTGGTGGGAGACACGCAGACAGCATAACGTAGCCGTCTCAAATTCACAAACATTCAAGGATTTCAAGGACCCGTGGGAACCCTGCTATAGGTCACAATATCAGGATTTCCCGATTTATCAAATTCATCAAATGACAAATCCAGGCATGTTTGAGGGTACATTTTTTTTTTATTACATGAAACTGGGTGGTGTTCAACCAAGCTTGGTAGCCAGCTCCTTGGCCTTCTCTGTTATGCACACCTTGAAACTGGAAAAGCCAAATGTGGTGGAACCCCAGAGAAACAGAGACAGAGGCCAGGAGAATATATAATGATTTATTATGGATGATATAAACAAAGAAATAGGCCCTACACTAACTAGTGGAAAAACAAACATAAGGTGTGATGCAGGCGATAGTTATGGGGTGTGTAATTATACTATGTGTGTGTGCGTGTATGAGGTCAGGGGTGTTGTATTATGTGCTGCGATACTACCCTAGTGAGCAAAGTCCGAGATCCTTTTCGGGCCAGGGAGAGTGATCCATGAGAGAGTAGTCCAGAGGGGAGTCCAGGGGTCGAGCCAGGGAGGGAAATCCAATGAGAGTCAGAGGGGGTCCATACAGAAAGTTATGTCCAAGCGTTGGATCTCCGTCTGTAGCAGGGTTAAGTAGGCGGCTGTCCAGGTGGTGATTGGGACAGCTGGGCTGAAACGTAATAGCCCACACCTGCTGCAAACAGAGCCAGAGATCCGGCCCACTCAATCCGGCCGGGAGGGGGCGCCAGAACGAGGCTCACGGGGGCATGTCAGATTAGGAGGCACAACAGTACCCCCTTCCTCAGGGGAGGCACCGGACGACGGACCCAGGGCCCCGGGGTTGGCTCGGTAGAAATCCTCCAATAAGGACGGGTCGGCGAGATAGGACGCAGGCACCCAAGTCCGGTCCTCGGGCCCGTAGCCAACCCAGTCCACTAGGTATTGAAACCCGCGACCCCGGCGGCGGACCTCCAGTAGTTTGTTTACCGTCCATACCGGGTCCCCATCATCCAGGACACGGGGCGGCGGCGGAGCCGGGCTGGGGGAAGACAAAGGGCTGGCGGCCACAGGTTTAAGCTGGGAGACATGGAACACCGGGTGTATTTTGAGGTAGGGAGGAAGGGTCAAACGTACCGCCGTGGGGTTGACGATACGGTCCACGGGATAGGGACCAACGTACCGGGGGTTGAGTTTCCGGGTGGAGGTTTGGGAGGTCTGGAGGGGCAGGTCCCGGGCCAACAGCCAAACCCTCTGACCTGGCTGGTAGTCAGGGGCCGGCACCCTCCGCCGGTTCGCGCTCCGCCGGGCGCGCTCGGTGGCGCGGAGCAACGCCGCCCTGGCGGTCCTCCACACGTTGCGACACCGGCGGAGATGGGCCCTGGTGGTTGGGACCGCCACCTCCAGCTCCTGTTGGGGAAACAGAGGGGGTTGGTAACCCAGGGAACATTCGAATGGGGACATACCAGTGGCGGCGCTCTCCATAGTGTTGAGGGAGTACTCCACCCACGGCAGGTATTTCGCCCAGGAGGAGGGATTGTGGGCGGAGACACATCGGAGAGCGGCTTCCAGAGCCTGGTTGGCCCGCTCGGCCTGCCCATTGGACTGAGGGTGGTACCCGGAGGTGAGACTGGTGGTGGCCCCAATGCCTCTGCAGAAGGCCCGCCAGACCTTGGAGACGAACTGGGGGCCCCGGTCAGAAACCACATCCGAGGGGATCCCGTGGAGGCGTACGACGTGGAGAGTTAGGAGGTCCGCCGTCTCGGCCGCTGTGGGCAGTTTCGGGAGGGGAACGAAGTGGACCGCCTTGGAGAACCGGTCCACGATGGTGAGAATGGTGTCGCACCCCTGGGAGACAGGGAGCCCAGTAACAAAGTCCACGGCGATGTGCGACCACGGTCGGCTGGGCACCGGGAGAGGCTGCAGGAGACCCGCAGGAGGCCGATGGGAGGCCTTACTACGGGCGCACACCGTACAGGCGGCCACAAACTCCCTGGTGTCCCCCCTGAGATTGGGCCACCAGAACCTCCTCCCGATGAATGCCGCCGTCCGCCGCTCGCCGGGGTGGCAAGCGAAGCAGCTGGAGTGGCCCCACTCCAACACCCTGGCTCGGACAGCTGTAGGCACAAACAAACGGTTAGGGGGTCCGGTCCTAGGGTCTGGTTCGGCCCGCTGAGCCTGTCTCACCAAAGCCTCGACCGGCCAGGTTACGAACCCCACCACCCGGGACGGGGACAGGATGGTATCTCCCCCCTCAGCGACACCCGAATCCGCCTTGGGGAACTGGCGGGAGAGAGCATCAGCTTTGACGTTCTTGGAGCCGGGACGGTAGGTAAGGGTGAAGTCGAAACGACTAAAAAAAAGAGCCCAGCGGGCTTGTCGAGAGTTGAGCCTCTTGGCGGACCCAAGGTAAGTGAGGTTCCTATGGTCAGACCACACCAGGAACGGTAGTTTGGCTCCCTCCAGCCAGTGTCTCCACTCCCTCAGGGCCTCGTGAACCGCCAGCAGCTCCTTGTTGCCCACGTCGTAATTTTGGGCCGCGGGTTCGTAGCGCCGAGAGAAGTAGGCGCAAGGGTGTATCTTCTGGTCCTCCCCCGACCGTTGAGAGAGGACCCCCCCGATCCCCGTGTCCGAAGCATCTACCTCTACGATGAACTGTCTCTCGGGGTCGGGGTGGATCAGCACTGGCGCGGAGGAGAACACGTGTTTTAGTGTGCCGAAAGCGGTCTCAGCAGCGGCGGTCCAGCAGAAGGGCCGTGAGGTGGAGGTAAGCGCAGTGAGCGGCGCTGCGACCTGGCTGAACCCTTTAATGAACCGCCTCACAAATCCCGCGAACCCCAGGAAGCGTCTAAGTTGGGTCCGGTCCGTGGGCTGAGGCCACTCCACGACGGCCTTGACCTTGGCAGGGTCCGCCCGCATCTGTCCGTCCTCCACCACATTACCCAGGTAGGTGACCGAGCTGGTGTGGAAAACGCACTTCTCCCCCTTCACGAATAAGCGGTTCTCCAGGAGCCTCTGCAGGACTAGCCGGACGTGCTGGTGGTGCTCCTCCACGGACCGAGAAAAAATAAGAATGTCGTCAAGGTACACAACAACAAAAATGTTTAACATGTCCCGAAGGACATCGTTGACCAGGGCCTGGAAAATAGCAGGGGCATTAGATAGACCAAAAGGCATGACGCGGTATTCAAAATGGCCGAGGTGGGTGTTAAACCCGGTCTTCCACTCGTCCCCCTCCCTGATGCGGACTAGATGGTAGGCGTTACGTAGGTCCAGCTTGGTGAATACCTTGGCATGGGTGAGGGGTTCGAAGGTGGAGCTAATGAGGGGAAGGGGATAACGGTTCTTTACAGAAATGTCATTCAGAGCCCGAAAATCAATGCAAGGTCTGAGCCCACCGTCCTTCTTGGATACGAAGAAGAATCCAGCCGCGAGGGGAGAGGAGGAGGGCTGGATGATACCAGAGTTGATGGACTCCGTAATGTAGTTACGCATCGCCTCCTTTTCAGGGAGTGAGAGGCTGTAAAGTCTACCTTTAGGAAGGGTGGCACCAGGCAGGAGGTCTATAGGACAGTCATACGGGCGATGGGGTGGAAGGGAGAGTGCCTCGTCCTTGCTGAACACCTGGGCTAGGTCGTGGTAGATGTGAGGAACCCCGGTGAGGTCAGGCGGAGTGATCTTAGACTTGGGGTCGCTAGAGGGAGACAGGGCGGAGCGAAGGCAGGAGGCGTAACACGTACCTCTCCAGCCTAGGATCTGGCCCGAAGCCCAGGAGATGTGAGGTTCATGTCTCTCGAGCCAGGGTCTACCCAGCACCAGGGGAGACGTGGGGGTCTGAAGGACAAAGAACCGGATCTCCTCGGTATGATTCCCGGAGATCGTAAGAGATATAAGCCCAGTGGTGTGGGTGATAGTTCCTAGGGAACGGCCATCAATGGCCCTAGGCATGATGGGGCGGTCTAGAAGGACTAGGGGGATGCCCGCCTGGTGGACTAAGTTTTCATCGATTAGACAACCATCAGCCCCGGAGTCGATGAGGGCGCTGACAGACAGGGTGTCCTTCCCCCAGGTGAGAGTGGCAGGGAATAGGCGACTGGGGGTGACCTGGGGCTGAGAGAGAGAGGTGTTGCTCACCAGTATGCCCCCTACTGGTGAGCTGGGTCTTTTGGCCGGACAGGACACGCCCGGATGATGTGCCCCTCCTTGCCGCAGTACAGGCACTGCTTGTTGAGAAGCCTCCGTTCTCGCTCCTCTCGCGAGAGCCGAGAGCGGCCGATCTCCATGGGCTCCCCAGCCCCGGAAGTAGCCACGAGAGGAGGCAGCATGGGCAGAGAAGGGGGCGGGGTCGTTCCGGCGCGATAGGTAGTGGGGCGCGTGACAGCTCGCTGGACGCGGTCGGTGCGTCGTACCTGGAGGCGTGCATCCATCCTAAGGGCCAGGGTAATCAGCTCATTAAGGGTGCCGGGATCGTCGCGCACCAACAGGTCCTTGATGGAATCATGTAACCCCTTGTGGAAAAGGCTGAGGAGGGCTCCGTCATTCCAGCCTGTCTCCGTGGCTACAGTACGGAACTCGACCATGTACTCGGCTACAGAGCGGGAACCCTGGGAGATGGCTAACAAGCGGCCGGTTACATCCTGCCCGTCCTGGGGGTGGTCGAACACGAACCGGAACTCCGCTTTAAACAGGGGGTAATCCGTGGAGTATCTTGAACTGCTCCCGACAGCGGCTATGGCCCATTTGAGCGCTTTGTCAGCGAGTAGAGACATGATAAACGCTACCTTGGCCCCGTCGGAGGAGTACTTGGAAGGCTGGTGCGTAAATACTAATTCGCACTGGGTCAGAAAACCCCGACAACAATCAAAGTCACCATGGAATGGAGCGGGGCTGACTAACCTGGGTTCCCAGTGAGCGACAGGAGGATAGAGCGAAACGGGGTTCACAGGATCGACCGGGGGATTAGTCATCTGCCCAGATATGGAACTCGTGTCAGGGGGTGGTCTGCTGCCAGCGGCGATGAGGTCCAGAGAACGCTGGATGGAGGCGAGAGACCCGGACAGGGCGTCCATCTTCGTCTCGAGACTATTTACAGCCCCGACGGTGGCACGGGTGGTATTCTCCAGTACGGCTATCTGGCCTTGGACCGTGGGGAAGGCCTTCTGGAGCTCGGCCTGCAGACTGGTAAGTTGCGTAGCATGGCTATTTACCTCTCTGCGTAAATCTACGACTAATGGGAGAACCCCAATACCCGGGGAACCACCCTTGTTCTCTGGAGTTCCACCTTGGCTCATAATGGCTTGGACATACTGTTATGCACACCTTGAAACTGGAAAAGCCAAATGTGGTGGAACCCCAGAGAAACAGAGACAGAGGCCAGGAGAATATATAATGATTTATTATGGATGATATAAACAAAGAAATAGGCCCTACACTAACTAGTGGAAAAACAAACATAAGGTGTGATGCAGGCGATAGTTATGGGGTGTGTAATTATACTATGTGTGTGTGCGTGTATGAGGTCAGGGGTGTTGTATTATGTGCTGCGATACTACCCTAGTGAGCAAAGTCCGAGATCCTTTTCGGGCCAGAGAGAGTGATCCATGAGAGAGTAGTCCAGAGGGGAGTCCAGGGGTCGAGCCAGGGAGGGAAATCCAATGAGAGTCAGAGGGGGTCCATACAGAAAGTTATGTCCAAGCGTTGGATCTCCGTCTGTAGCAGGGTTAAGTAGGCGGCTGTCCAGGTGGTGATTGGGACAGCTGGGCTGAAACGTAATAGCCCACACCTGCTGCAAACAGAGCCAGAGATCCGGCCCACTCAATCCGGCCGGGAGGGGGCGCCAGAACGAGGCTCACGGGGGCGTGTCAGATTAGGAGGCACAACATTCTCAAGCTTTGTGATGCGGGCTGTGGACTTGGGGCCCATGATACCACCTCCCTAGTGACGACGGGTCTGGAAGATAAAGTCAGGAGTCAATACAGTGGAAAATGGGACATTAGGAGAAGTCCGTTTGTGGAGTGAGGGAGACTTGAGTGCAAACAGGACAACTGAAGCAAACGACAGACGGTGAAAAGCGGCTCTCCAGACGACCACCACCATGACTAACAACCAAAGCTGGGAACTCACCTCCTCGTATCTGTCGTTGTAGTTGGTCTTGATGGCTTCCACCAGCTTGGCAAGTGCACCTTTGTCCTCACTGAAAAAGGACAAATATGTTCAGTCCATTATCACCAACTTGGCACCGACACATCACTGATTTACACTCAAACCTTTGGCTCAGGGTTAAAAAGCTCATGGAACCACATGGTTGTTCAGTTGAAGAAATTCAAACATCATTGCCAGAGGGTTGAGTTAGCTTCTAGTTTCTACAGGTATTAATAAATGTAACTGTTGACATGCATCTTTACCATTCTACCCAGACTGTTCCTACACCATGGCTGTGATCCAAAAATGCATTCTTGCACCCTATCTAGTGCTTATACTGTACTTGGTGCACACTCTAGACTGAGTGCAAGAAGGCATTTTGGAACACAGCCCATGTTTCCTCTTCAGGGATTGCGGTGTGTACGTACGGGTTTGTCTGTGTGATGGCAACTGAAGTGCAGGTGTTTCTGTGCACCAGTCTGCCCAGCCTGGCCTGGCCCTTCACGATGCAGTAAGGGACACCCATCTTACGGCACAAAGCCGTCAGGAAGACCACCAGCTATAGGGGGTGGGGGGGGGGGAAATGACAGGAAGCATCAATACTTGTTTTTGGGATATAAATATGTCATATTGGTTGTGCTTGATCTCAATTCAAATACATAAAATGGCTGTGGTCTCTGCTCAGAATTAAAAAGCTCGTGTTTTCATCCACACAGTTAATTCAGGTGAAGAAATTCAAACATCATTGCAATTGACCTCATATTTGCCCATTAACAGACGTTCTGACACTTGACATGATTCAGACATAGTTCAGGTTCATTAAGGGGAGTTGACATCACAGGTAGTATTCAGGACTTTGCTAGTCTTTAGACTTACCTCGATGGGGTCCACATCATGAGCGATGATCACCAGTTGGGCCTTCTTGCTCGCCACCAGAGTGGTGACTGTGTTCACACCTTTAGGAAAACACCACGGTTCCCATTACAATTGGCCAACTCTTCCATGGTACTCCTAACAATGCCCATGGCTGATGCTCAGGGTTAAAAAGCTCAAAAACTACATGATTTGTTTCAGGTGAAGAAATTCAAACATCATTGCACCAGGGCCAAAAATGTCTTGCCATGAAATGTATACTTAATCCAAACAGGCCAATAGTTTCCCAGCATGCCTCACCTGCACGGAGGACAGGTGGCCTCTTGGTTGGGGTGTCACCCTTCCCAGCAGCCTTCTGCTCAGCACGGGCCAGCAGTCTCTGCTTCTTCTCCTGATTAGTCTCAGGCCTGTACTTGTGAGCCAGCTAGAACATCTGCGTGGCTACAAGGGGAATAGAAAGTATTATAATACAATCATGTTTGAAAGATACACATTTCAACATTGGACAGCACTGAAGTGGACTAGACTGATTGCAAGTTAAAAAGACAGCTTGTAAGTCTTTGGGCAGGGTGCATCAGTGATCTTGGTGGGAGTCAGCATTGCACTTCAGTTAGCAAATATTCTTTCACATCATCTGCAGAGCCCATAAACTAACCTTGCAATAGGCTATATGCACACTCTCACCGATGTGGGTCGATTTATCCAGGAATCTTGCGCTACCGCAGCAAGTAAAAAGGAAAAGGGCTTTAAACTATATGTTTCAAGCTACATCGGAAATAAAGTACATGGCAGTCAGAATGCGGAAGAGAGTGTGCATATAGCCTATTGAGAAGAATAGTCAAAAATATAAACCCCAAGTCTCCCTGGCTTACCGGTCTGCCGGTCCAGCGCCTGTGTGAACTGGTTGATTGCTGGGGGAACCTTCAGACGCTTGTACAGGATGGAGCTCTGCCTCTGCAGGCGGATTTAACGTGGCCATTTCACAAAGCGCGTCAGATCACGCTTGGGCTGGATGTCTTGACCTGTAACAGACCATGGGATGGTTCAGTACCCCAAGTCAATTCAGTGTGAACAGAAGGCACTGAAGAATATTGACAGGAACCCTGTAATCACAGGAAGTGCATCAACAATCTTGGTGGAGTTGTCTGCATCGTTGTTAAGATAGCAAATATTCGTTTACATCCTCTGCACAAACTTATGGAGGAAGATGTGAAACCCATTCTCTTGGGAATCAAACAAACATCCCCATAGCGGTCACATTAGCAGCTGTGCCACGTTGGGCTACTCACCAATGCCGTAGTTCTTGGGCCTCTTCTCGAAGAGAGGGTTGACCACTTTCTTGGCCTCATGTTTCTTGGCCACTGAAGGGGCAGGTGCCACCTTCTTCCCCTTAGCCTTCTTTCCTTTAGGCTGTCATGGAAAAAGTCACATTAATACTTGTATTTTGGGGGAGAGAATGTCGGAATAAAGAAATGCATGACAAACTGGTTAGAGGAATCTGAATTGTTTTAAACTTTATTTGTCTGACATCAAACGTGACGTTTAGAAATGTCCGGGTCCAAACCAGAAATTCCCTGGACCAGAGTACCAGTGTACTACAGCGGTAGAATGACAGTTCAATTGTTGACCAAACTGGATTATGACACATTTTAGAATTAGAATCATATTTTTGTTATATTGTAGCCTACACACATGCTGTGATCATTCTTGTGAATAACTCGAACATTCAATGTTGACTATTGCTAACAGTTTAAATAGAAAACTACTACCGTCTCATTACACAGGCCCAAGACAAGAGAGAGTATTAATGGATACCTATACACCTGTGAGTATTTAAATACCTTTTAGTTACCTAATAATAATAATAATAATAATAATAACTTTTTTTTACAAATAACTTTTATTTGTATAGCGTTTTTCCTGCAAACATTGCAACTCAAAGTGCTCCAATCATTATAGAATCATAATTTAATTATTTAGTCATTTAAAGGCAATATAAAAAATGCAATCATAAGAATAATAATCATAATAATACATTAGACTTAGATAGCGCTTTTCTAGACACTCAAAGATGCTTTACAAACTGAAAAGATCCAGTACTAATAATAAAAAGAAACAAACAAACAAAAATATTGTATCTGTCATTGTGTCAAAGGACGATGCTGCTGCGTTGGATCCCAGCACAGATGAGGGACGCCCGCACGCAGAGCAGAACAGCTCCGTGGTAAAGTCAACTCTCTGGATCCAGCTACTACAGGAGGGCGGACATGGACATCCCACTGTACACAAGGTACGTAGCCTTGACAACCGATGATCCTTGAGCCTAATGGACCTTAGGGCAGGAGCCTATCTCCTGTTTCCGGAATGGTTTTATTCTCAGAAAAGACACAGGTTCTGTCTTGCCAAATACATTCATAGACACTAGGGCAGCAACGGTCCAGTTCGGTATGAACCTCGAAAAAAAAAAAAAACTATTACTTTACTTATACTTATGGAACTTTAACATTCAGACACATTCCAGAATGTGACTGGTATATTATAATATAAAGTATATATAAACAAAAAACACTTTCAAATGTAAAAAAATAAATAAATAAATAAACACTTTCAAAATGTAAATGTATTCTTTATCCTGTGTCTCAGACACCTGACCCTCCCAGCCTGCTTATCTGGGGTTCCCCATCTCTTGCAAGTCTTTCTCCTGCTCCTATTCCTAGCCAATGTGTTCCTCCCTTAGGTGTATCACAACCAATACCAATCACAACCAATACCGGCGCCCCCCTCCCCTCTCTGGAGGAGCTGTACAACACACGCTGTCTCAGGAGGGCCTCCAAGATCTCCAGGGACCCGACCCACCCTGGGCACGTACACTTTGTCAAGCTGCCCTCGAACAGGAGGTACAGGACCCCGGCCGCTAAGACAAACAGACTGAAGGACTGCTTCTACCACAGGGCCGTCAAGGCCCTGAACACAGAAAAGGCCTAAGTTCTGGGCCCAGGACAGTCCGGACGGATTGTATGGCAGCTAGTGCTGAGGCACAAACATGTACATTTTCAAGCCTGCAAACTGTGACACTTAAATCAATGTTATAAAAATTTGAAAAAATACTCTTTGTGCAATATGACAACCCTAGTTGACTATCTGTGCAGTATAGTACAGTGGATTGTGTACATAGCCTTTATTGATGTAAACCAGCTCCTTACCTTCTTGTGATTTTATGCATTTATGCTTTTTCTAAAAAAAAATAAAAAAATCCCTTTCCTAACACCAGGGGTAACCTGTAACCTCCTAAATTTCGTTGTTTGGTACCTGTACTGTAGCAATGACCAATAAAGTCCATTCCATTCCATTCCATTCCATTCATTCCATTCCATGGTAAGGGCATTCAACTGCAATCCTTAAGGGCCACAGTCTCTGCTGGTTTTCTTTTTTCAATTGATGTAATGAATCACTGAGAGTGTACACGTCTGGGTTTCCAGATCTAATTCGAAGTATGAAAACCAGGAGACACTGCAGCTCCTGGGGGGTGAAGTTCAAAACACCAGAGGTGTGCTGTGTGAGAACTGATATGGTACCACCAAACTATATCCACTAGAGGGCAGCGCAATACATTAGGAACAGGCATCCTGTATTACAAATGTGGGATTAGAGTGTCATTTGATGTACTTATACTACTGCTATGATGGACCTCTTTGCCACGTGTTTGTATAGGGCCCTATTTAAACTCAATACAGACCCTTCCTCAAAGACTTGCGCGATGCCAGGGATATTCAGCAGTTACCTTGTCTTGCAAGTGTATACAGAACACACTCTTTTTGAGCCAGAGTTGTCCTGTCCTATAGGTTGCCACGGTGTCCGAGAAGTCCCGCATCATGGAGCTGGAGAGGGACCTCTCTCTGCGGACAAGGGAAGTGGCCGACTTGCGGCTGCGTCTGGAGTCCCAACAGGTCTCTGAGGGTGCTGACTCCACTGCCTCACCTCTTCTTGAGGAGGTGATCACACTAAGAGCTCAGCTGGCCTCTCAGGAAGCCAATCAACAGGGTGAGCTGACTGAGCTAAAGGAGAGGATGGGGGCTGAAGAGAAAGCCCACCGTGAAGCACTGGCCCAGCTTCAGGCTTCATCCGGGAGGCTCTCCGGTGACAACGAGCAGTTGCGAATGCGCCTGAGCCAAGGTGAGAAGGAAAATGCAGACATCATAGAGTTGTGGCGCTCTAAGCTGGAATCTGCCATTGCCTCTCACCAACAAGCAATGGAGGGGTTGAAGGTGTCCTTCAGCAAAGGGGAAGGTGCCCAGGCGACAGAGCTAGTAGAGACCAAGAGTGCCTTGGAGAGGCTGAAGGTGGACCACAAGTTAGCGCTGGAGGAGGCAGGGGCCAGGCACAGGGCAGGGGCTGCAGTCTTGGCACAGGAGACAGAGGAGCTAAAATCACAGCTGCTGATTGTGTCAGAAGAGAAGGAGCATCTGGATGAGTCTCTGCGGACCAGTGTGGAGAGCGCTGAGGAGCAGCACCTGGTGGAGATGGAGGATGTGCTGGGCATGATAGTTGCTATATTAAAGTAGGTCTCACCATATTTCTATCTTGGTTTATCAGGTCTTACTGAGGTTAATTTTGTCTCCATATGTGACATGGTCTGGTGAAAAAGTCCCCAAGTAGGGCAAGGTAATTTTTCAGTTCAGAGATGATGAAAGTGCAGATTGTAAGCTTTCAAAGGATGTGTCATACATTGAAAAATAGTTGAAGAAGATTTGCTTATTTGAATGTTGGTATCATCTCGTTGAGCTACCTAGCAGCTAAAAAGAAAACATCGCTATACTGACATGTAACTGCATGTTTAGCACATCAGAACACGCTGATAGAACATCAACATAACTACACATAATTAGATGATCACACAGTCCTTGCTTTTGAACATGAACATTTTAAAACATGTTTGTTTAAAAGCCATGTATCTCTAACCCAGTAGCCTAGGAACAGGACGGCTGGCGATACAGTGAATCCAATTCACAAATTATAAGTATTTAGTGATTCTAAAACTGTTATTTGTTATATTGAGTGGGTTTTTCAACACTTCAGACCTTCTATCTGCAAAATTCACTTTTTCACAGACAGACTTATCATGTGCAGCCTGAAGGCCGATTTAAACTTCTGCGTAAAATTGACGCCGTAGCCTTGCGTCGGCCCGCGTGGGCCCGCCTTGCCTACGGAGAGGCTTGACACGCACATCTCCAAAAATTTAAGAACACGTCAGTTTCTACGCAACCATAAGCTCTGTGATTGGTCCGCTTGGTAGCACATGATTCCGACTCTCTCGTCGGCCAAAATGCGGAAGCCATGACAGAAATGTCATTTACTTTTTCTGTAATTACTCATTAATAAAGATTTGAAAAATTATGATAACCATCGTATTATCTTAGTTTAGTGTCATTTCAATGGATCATAGAACTTTTATTTACAACAAGCATAACAACAAAAAGATCGCCATTATGCCGCTTTGAGCTTTGAGCTCCGTTGAGTTCCTAACCGGAAGAGGCACAGCACAGGGGCATAGAAAACACACTGCCACCTAGCGATGTGATGGTGTAATTGCAGCGCGGCCTACGCAGAAGTGTAAAGTGCGAGACCCCTTACGTAGATTACGTAAGCTACGCACGTAAATTCGACGCAGAACTTTAAATCGGCCTTTACTATAATTTAAAGTGAAAACCGCAAATCAGAACATTTTGCAGATAGGAGGTTTTGCGTTTCGGCCATCGATATGATCAATATTCAGTCTATCATTCTTTAAAACTGTCCCATAGAATGAGCCTCTAGTTTGTAGTAGTAGTTTAGTTATCCCCCTCTCCCCCTCCTTTTCCTAGGCAGTTAGAGGAGTTACAGACCCAACTGGCAGAGGAGAAGGAACGGATGGCACGTTCTGAAGAGCAACAACAGCAGGAACTGGGCCGGAAGGACCAGGAGCTGAAGGAGATCACAGACAAACATCAGGGTCAGCTAAACAGCCTGCAGAAGAAAATTGTTGACCTGGTGAGTGATGATCTGGATAAAACATTGAAAGTCAGGGACAATAAGAGGTTGGTGAAGACTACCGAAATGGCTTTGAATGTTATTAGAAATGCCTTTTCTTGAGTGCTGCCACATATTAACCTATAACACATAAATTATAGGGACTTGACCAGACCTTTTCCTGATCATTCTCTCCCTCCCTGTCCCTTTCCTAACAATTGGTGATGTAATTAGTTAAAATGTCTCTCTTCTTATGCATTGTATAGGAAAAGCATGTGCAGCAGTGTGAGACCCAGGCCAAGGAGCTTGAGGCCTCTCAGGAGAAGGGCCTGTCTGAGGCACAGGAGCTTCAGGGTCAGGCTAACAAGGCGAGGCAGGAACTGAGCATCTCCAGGGAGAAAACCCAGGAGCTGGAGAGGCTGGTATCTGACTTGCAATCTTATAAGGAGAAGGCCCAGGTAAGCACCAACTTATCATAGCATCATATTGTTTGTCTCCAGTGTATTAGAATCACAGATTCTGTGGAGGTGCTGCCTTTTAGTACCAAATATCCACCAATGCAGTGTTTCCTCTATATGCATTTATTCGTGGCGAGCCGCCACGAATGAATTTCCTCCGCCACTAATTGATTCAGGCTGCGCAGAAAGGCAGCGAGTTATTATGACCGGAGAACAGAAAAAAAGCAGATTGAAGGTAGATTTAGGCCGCTTCCAGACCTACATTTCGTTACGATTTAGGGCGTAGTTAGTTACAATATGTTACAATGTTGCAATTAACCTCGTCGTTTGTGTTCGCACTGCAATCGAGACTGAATCGCTCTCAACAGGCGCTCTCAACAGGCGCGCGGCTGCTAATTACTGTTAAGTAATGTTTGATTGTTGTAATGCAAACTGTGATTCCCACATGTAGTGGCTATAGACATACAGGATGTTCACATTTTGTTGCCTCAGAGCCTGGAATCTGATTTTATGGTCTTTGTTTCACTGATCTAGACAGCAATACAGAAATACAAATTCTAAATATTTGTAGTAGTAATTTATAAAAGAAAAGAAAAAAAATACCTGTTTGTAAAAGACCCCCCTCGCTGTGGCTCAAATGCAAATCAATAATTGTGTTTGCAACAATGAATTCAAGTGATGCTAGAAATAAGTTTCTTTGGCTTTACTACAAAGCATTACGTTTATTGCAAACCCAGCACACTGGTGCACCTTGTCCCATGTGAAGAATAGTGGTAGCTGCAGCATGTTATGGGTGTGCTTGTCACTTGATCAGGGGTCAAGAGAAAGTTGAGAAATTTGCTGAGTTGGTAGTGACATCCTAATCTACACAGTGTGTAATTGTTTTCTATTAAAATCGGGGACCCTACAAGGACAATGATATTCATTCCGATATCACATGAACTATTATCCTTGCACTCAGATGGACTCAATTCATCTGAATAAATTGTTGAATAAATGTTAGCATTTTAGCTAATTTTAGGAGCGCCACAGCAAGGGGGGTGTAGACCTTTGCAAACAGGTCTTTACTTCACTTTGTAAGTGTCCAGTAGGCTGTGTAGATCAGTGTGAAAGAAATCCTAATTTAATGTATTTCGATTCCAGCCGCTGGGGCAAAAAAAGATGAAAATGTTCAAAGAGGGTGTAGCCTTTCTATAGGCACTGTATATACACTTTATACTACAAATGTCATTGCACATATTTTATTAAGGTTGCTCACCCTGCTTCCTTCTACTACATATTTTGGATGTGTGTAAGAAAATGTGCCTTTGGTCAGGATGGGTGTGAGAAAATGTTTATGAATGTTGGAACCCAGCTCGTCCCTTCAAATGCCCTAGCAGTAATCATAAATGTTCATGTTTATGTTACAATTAACAACCAGCAAATTATGGTCCTAATATTCATCTTCATTTCAGCATTTTCTGTGTGGCTATGCTTTTTTTTTTCATGGGCTACTTTGAAAGCAGGGGTACTATAAACTGATGCTTGGTGGTGGTTTTAGTTTACCACCTTGCTCTTATAGATGGAGTTTGATAAACGTATGTGTGACTTGTGAGTTTGTTTTGTAATTGTACCTCAACTTCTTAAGAATCTTGATTGATTGAATGGAACTGCTCTGATCATTTAGCATAGTGTTTTGGATGCAGTATGCATTATGCCATATGAAAAGGCTAATTGATATTTCAACCCATGAACTGCTCTCCTGGTTTAGTCAGTGTTTATCCTGTTTTACATGCAAAATGTAAGTAATGGAAAAGTAGACACTTTGGTCCTTGAGAAATCACTAACATAGATTATTAGAATATGGAAACCCTTATTTGACCACCTGCCACGTGACATTGCGAGTCTGTGTATAGATTAGTGTGTTGTGCTGACTGATGAGCTTGCGAAAGGTGCATATTGACCCCCATTTCTTTTTTTTCTTTTTTCTTTTATCTTTTTTTAAATTTTGTGTATATGTATGTATATATTCAGATTCAGATAACGTTTATTGCCATTATGCATACACATATAGGAATTTGCTTTGGCGTTACAGTAAGTGCATTAATATGCATATATAGTGTATATATGTGTACGCGTATGTATGTATGTGTATGGGTATATATATATAATGTGTAATTTATGTTTGTTTGTCTCTTGTATGTGGGTATTGTGGAGGTTTGTTTTGTTGATTCAATGTAGTGTTATATGTATTGTGTATCTAAATCCAATAAAAAAAAACAAACAAAGAATCTTGATTGATTGAATGGAACTGCTCTGATCATTTAGCATAGTGTTTTGGATGCAGTATGCATTATGCCATATGAAAAGGCTAATTGATATTTCAACCCATGAACTGCTCTCCTGGTTTAGTCAGTGTTTATCCTGTTTTACATGCAAAATGTAAGTAATGGAAAAGTAGACACTTTGGTCCTTGAGAAATCACTAACATAGACCTAAAAAGAGTTGCCATCACAATTATAATTCACACACAAACCCATACTCTCAATTGAAAATGTTTGATTGCTGTACCCCTGTTTTCAATGTATTTGTTGTAAGTTCAGGGTGGTGTCTGCTGTGGTATCTTTTTCCCCATAATGTTTATGCTTGCACCAGCTTAACCCTTCCAGTTGCATTTTATTACTTTTGTTCATTTGCTTTACTTCATTTTTGGTTGTGTTCACTTCACCTTTCCCCTTTTTCTTTCAACTTTTTTCCCTCAGTCTCTTTCTGCTGAACTTGACTCCTCCAAGCAGGACGTTGAGCGTTTGTCTGCAGACCTGCAGAAGCAAATCACAGCTCTGGATTGTATATCTAAGGAAAGTGCTACGTTCAAGGCTCAGAAGGAGAATCTTGAGAAGCAGCTCTCAGATGTACAGGCCAATCTCTCTGCCTCTGAGGCTTGTCACAAGGAGCTCTCATTCAAGACAGAAGAACTCTTGACATTTAGGGACAAGCTCACAGAAGATCAAGATAAACTTTTGACCACAAACCAGCAGTTAGATAGGGAGAAGGCTTCACTGTCCAAAGAGGTGGAGAATCTGAGAGCTGTTGTTCAGGAGGCACATGTCAAAAACACAAGCCTGAAGAATGCTGAAGCTGAGCACCAAGCCCAAATTGAAGAGCTTCAAAAGGTCAATACAGAGAAGAATGAGGTCCTCCTGAAGTACCAGCAAGAGATTCAGCAGCAGGAGACTAAGAGGGAGGAGCTATCAAAAACTAAGAGGGAGGAGCTTGAAAAAGACAAAACCGATCTTGCAGAGGAGCACAGCAAACTAAAAGTTGAAGCTGAATCTGTAAGTTTGGAGCTTGTTCAACAGAGGAATAACCTAACACAAGAGAGGGAGCTCCTGCTGTCCCAGCAGGCAGAGCTTCACAAGAGCCTACAGCTCCTGCAGAAGGGCAAAGATGATCTACTTCTGCAGGT
Organism: Nansenia antarctica; assembly: GCF_963989245.1. Taxonomy (NCBI): domain Eukaryota; kingdom Metazoa; phylum Chordata; class Actinopteri; order Argentiniformes; family Microstomatidae; genus Nansenia; species Nansenia antarctica. Next base: position 43,105,191 of record NC_137674.1, read on the forward strand.
TAAGCCTTGTCTGTGAAACTGGCCCTTGATGTTCTACAGTGAAGTAAAGTGTGAAGTGAAGTGAAACTTTATTTATATAGCGCCTTTCGTACATGAATGCAACTCAAAGCGCAGTGGATACAATGTAGTAAGCTGTATAGGGTATATGCCTTATGAACTGTTTATAGAAATTATAAACGATCTGATAGCTAAACTGTTTAATAAATACCAGTGTCAATAATACATACAGTATACATGCATACCGTTAAACCATTTTGACCCAGCATTTCGTAGGGGAAGGCGCTTGCATCAATGATCAATTGATCAAGTGCCTAGCTAATTACCACCACGTGCCGTCGACTTGGTACATGCTGGCATGTCTAACCCTAACCCTAACCCTAGCACCCTAATACCTAACCCTAGTTTTCCCACATGTACCGTAACATAATGTATATATAGTATGGATATCTATGCACGTCTGCTGGGCCAATCTGCAGAGAGTGTTTCAGTGGGGTGCTCTATTTGTGCTGAAGCTAGTTTAACGTTTTGATTGAGGACCTCTATGTTGAAAAATGTGTTTGTTTTTGTCTTGATTGTTTTATAATGTTGTCATTTTGTATTTGTATTCTGTATGGTTGTAAACCCAGACCCTGGTCTCTGTATTCTGTATGGTTGTAAACTCAGACCCTGGTCTCTGTATTCTGTATGGTTGTACTTGTAAACTCAGACCCTGGTCTCTGTATTCTGTATGGTTGTAAACCCAGACCTTGCTCAAAGAGACTCCTTGCTAAAATAAAGGTTAAATTAAATCTGTGACTTATTTTAAGTTTTATGTAAAAAATAGATATATAATAATAATTATTATGCATTCTCCCTCTCTCCTCCCTCTCCTAGTGTTTATAACAGTGTTATTACCTCCTAGTGTTTATAACAGTGTTATTACCACCTCCTAGTGTTAATAACAGTGTTAATACCACCTCCTAGTGTTAATAACAACACAGAAAAACTGCGAAATAGCTTCATACTAGCTTATCCTGACACAGGTACATACACACACACACACACACACACCCTGAACCAGGCCACCAGCCAGGCGGAGAGCAGGTACACACACACACACACACACACACACACCCTGAACCAGGCCACCAGCCAGGCGGAGAGCAGGTACACACACACACACACACACACACACACACTCACACACACACCCTGAACCAGGCCACCAGCCAGGCGGAGAGCAGGTACACACACACACACACACACACACACACACACACACACACACGCACACCCTGAACCAGGCCACCAGCCAGGCGGAGAGCAGGTACACACACACACACACACACACACACAGCTAGGCTGTGAGAGCAGGTACACTACACCACAGCATTGTGGGTAACCCCCCCCCCCCCTGCAGACAGAATGCAGAGGTTGCGCGGATCTGGGTGCGTCTGGACCGGGAGCTGAGCGAGGCGCTGCAGGGCCACCAACACACCCGCAACAAGATGGCCGCCGCAGAGGAGACCCACGCACAGGCCCAGTTACACACACACACACACACTTGTGTGTTAACATGTGTTAATGTGTTGTGGCATGTTGCTAATGAGACAGATTCAATGGTGTGTTATTGTCTGTAAGGACAGGCTGCTGCTAGTTTTATTCATGAGCCATTCACATGTTCTTATGTTTGTGAGCTTAGAATGATCAGGTTCTACCTCCGTTTAGGGCAGTTCAGAGATATTGAGCGTCAAAGTTTTTACATTCCATTATGTTTTGTGAGATGGAACCTTTGTATTTTATTAATTACTAACTCAAAAAATGTCAACATTTGAAAAATAACACCACACAGGCGTTAATAAACACCTAATGGATCAGATTATGTAAAAAACTCAATTCTGACCAAAAATGGAGATAGAACCTTATAATTCTAACGTCACGTGTTCACATGTTCTTATGTTCACATGTTCAAAAAAGAGTGAGGAATCCCGTGATGAATACAGTGAGAAGACCATCATCTCACTCTCGTCTCACTCGGACAGTGACACGGTATGTTGTACAGGTTAGGCATTAGAGCAATGCATCTTAATGAAGATATTGTCTTGAAGTATGCTGTTGCATGGCGTGTAGACTGACACTTGAGTGAAGTTTAATGTAAATGAAACTGTAAAGATACTTGATGTTCTATAATACAGCTATACAATGTAGTAATGTGTATATGCCTTGTGAACTGTTTATAGAAATTGTAAACAATGTGTCAAAGTGTTGAATATTAATATAATATAATACATACAGTATACATGCATATACATATATATATATAATACAGTATACATGCATATATATATAATACATACAGTATACATGCATATATATATATAATACATACAGTATACATGCATATATATAATACATACAGTATACATGCATATACATATATATATATATTACATACAGTATACATGCATGTACATATATATATATATATATTTATATAATACATACAGTACACATGCATATATATATATATATATATATATATATATATATATATATATATATATATATATATAATACATACAGTATACATGCATATACATATATATATATATAATACATACAGTATACATGCATATACATATATATAATACATACAGTATACATGCATGTACATATATATGCATATTCTTATGTTCACATGTTCTCATGTTCACATGTTCAAACAAGAGTGAGGAAGACATTGAGGAAGGTGTGATACCAAGGTTGAAGTTGAAGACAGAAAGGCTGGTGAATCGAATGAAGAAAGTACAGACCTCTATAGAGTACAATGGCTCCATCACACAATTATGGGGGAAGCACCATCTAGAGAAGCTGGAATATAAAACGATAATACTATTACTGAATCAAAAGATTAAAGATCAGGAGGTAGTGATTTGGGCGTTACATGTAGAAGTGCTGAAGAGGGATTCAACATTCAAGATTCAAGATGTATTTATTGATAGAAGGGACAAGGAAAACCTGGGAAAGGAAGAGAGACAGGTGGAGATCCTCCCTGAAAGAGACGCGGAGAACACGGAGAGGGAGAAGACCACGAAACAACCGATGGTCAGAGAAATTAAAAACATTGAAAGAGAGAGGAGAAGAAAAGGAAAGGAAATGAGAATCCAGAGAGAGGAGGAGCAAGAAATGGAGAGGAAGAGAGAGGGGGAAGAGGAGGAGGAGAAGGAGATGGTTGCTAAACAGCTGAAGAAAAAGAGGAAAGAACTAGAAAAAGAAAAACAGTTAGAAAGAGAGAGAATGCAGAGAGAGGCAGAACAAGAAATGGAGAGGAAGAGAGAGATTGCAAGACAGAGAGAGGAGGAGGAGGAAGAGGAGGAGAAGAAGAAGGTTGCTGAACAGCTGAAGAAAAAGAGGAAAGAAAAACAGTTAGAGAGAGAGAGAATGCAGAGAGAGGAGGAACAAGAAATGGAGAGGAAGAGAAAGGAGGAGGAGGAGGAAAGGAAGAAAGCTGAAAAGCTTGAAGAGACAGTCAAGAACTATTGGGAGAGACTGAAACAAAAGAGAAGAGAGGGGGGGACCATCAAGGCAGAGACAGAGAAAAGCCAGGAGGAGGAAGAGGAGAAGAAGAAGAAGAAGGTTGCTGAACAGCTGAAGAAAAAGAGGAAAGAACTAGAGAAAGAAAAACAGTTAGGGAGAGAGAGAATGCAGAGAGAGGCAGAGCAAGAAATGGAGAGGAAGAGAGAGGAGGAAAGGAAGAAATCCAAAAAGCAGTCTGCGTTGGAGAGGACGAGAAGACAGAGAGAGGATGAGGAAGAGGAAGAGCAGAGAAACCAGGTAACCCTGGTGAGAGACAAAGAGGAGAAGGAGATGCCAGCAAAACAGCGGATGTTCCTGGAAATTAGAGAAATAGAAAGGGAGAGGAGAAGAAAGGTAGAGGAAGAGAGAATACACAAGGAAAATGAGAAACAGAGGGAAGAGGAAGAAAAACTAAAAGAGGTTGCTGGAACAAAAAAGCAGAGAGAGGAGGAACATGAAACAGAGAGGAAGAGAGAGGAGGAAAGGAAGAGAGAGATCGTTAGATTGAAAAGAGAAGAAGAACAAATGATAGAGATGGAGAGAGAGGAGGAAAGGACGAAAGCCGAAAAGCGGGCTGCGACTAGAAAAAGACAGATGGAGCAAGAAGAGCAGAGACAGTTAGAGAGAGAGAGAATGCAGAGAGAGGAGAAACAACAGCTCACTGAGAGGAGGAGGGCTAGACAACAAGAGATTATTATTATTAGATCAAAAAGAGAACAAGAACAAATAATAGAGAGGGAGAGAGAGGAGACACAACTAAGGGCGGAGCAGGAGGAGAAGAAGAAGGTTGCTGAACAGCAGAAAAAGAGGCAAGAACTAGAAAAAGAAAAACAGTTAGAGAGAGAGAGAATGCAGAGAGAGGCAGAACAAGAAATGGAGAGGAAGAGAGAGATTGCAAGACAGAGAGAGGAGGAGGAAGAGGAGGAGAAGAAGAAGAAGGTTGCTGAACAGCTGAAGAAAAAGAGGAAAGAACTAGAGAAAGAAAAACAGTTAGAGAGAGAGAGAATGCAGAGAGAGGCAGAACAAGAAATGGAGAGGAAGAGAAAGGAGGAGGAGGAACGGAAGAGAGAGATCGATAGATTGATAAGAGAAGAACAAATGATAGAGATGGAGAGAGAGGAGGAAAGTAAGAAAGAGATCGATAGATTGATAAGAGAAGAACAAATTATAGAGATGGAGAGAGAGGAGGAAGGTAAGAAAGAGATCGATAGATTGAGAAGAGAAGAAGAACAAATGATAGAGATGGAGGAGGAAAGGAAGAAAGAGATCGATAGATTGATAAGAGAAGAACAAATGATAGAGATGGAGAGAGAGGAGGATGGGAAGAAAGAGATCGATAGATTGATAAGAGAAGAAGAACAAATGATAGAGATGGAGAGAGAGGAGGAAAGGACAAAAGCCAAAAAGCAGGCTGCAACTAGAAAAAGACAGATGCAACAAGAAAAGCAAAAACTGTTAGAGAGAGACAGAATGCAGAGAGAGGAGGAACAAGAAATGGAGAGGAAGAGAAAGGAGGAGGAGGAGGAAGAGATCGATAGATTGATAAGAGAAGAAGAAAAAAAGATAGAGATGGAGAGAGAGGAGGAAAGGACAAGAGCCGAAAAGCAGGCTGCAACTAGAAAAAGACAGATGCAGCAAGAAAAGCAAAAACTGTTAGAGAGAGACAGAATGCAGAGAGAGGAGGAACAAGAAATGGAGAGGAAGAGAAAGGAGGAGGAGGAAGAAAGGAAGAAAGCTGAAAAGCCTGAAGAGACAGTTAAGAACTATTGTGAGAGACAGATACAAAAGAGAAGAGAGGGGGGGACCATCCAGGCAGAGACAGAGAAAAACCAGGAGGAGGAAGAGGAGAAGAAGGTTGCTGAACACCTGAAGAAAAAGAGGAAAGAACTAGAGAAAGAAAAACAGTTAGGGAGAGAGAGAATGCAGAGAGAGGCAGAGCAAGAAATGGAGAGGAAGAGAGAGGAGGAAAGGAATAAATCCAAAAAGCAGGCTGCGTTGGAGAGGACGAGAAGACAGAGAGAGGCTGAGGAAGAGGAAGAGCAGAGAAACCAGGTAACCCTGGTGAGAGACAAAGAGGAGAAGGAGATGCCAGCAAAACAGCGGATGTTCCTGGAAATTAGAGAAATAGAAATGGAGAGGAGAAGAAAGGTAGAGGAAGAGAGAATACACAAGGAAAATGAGAAACAGAAGGAAGAGGAAGAAAAACTAAAAGAGGTTGCTGGAACAAAAAAACAGAGAGAGGAGGAAAGGAAGAAATCCAAAAAGCAGGCTGCGTTGGAGAGGACGAGAAGACAGAGAGAGGATGAGGAAGAGGAAGAGCAGAGAAACCAGGTAACCCTGGTGAGAGACAAAGAGGAGAAGGAGATGCCAGCAAAACAGCGGATGTTCCTGGAAATTAGAGAAATAGAAATGGAGAGGAGAAGAAAGGTAGAGGAAGAGAGAATACACAAGGAAAATGAGAAACAGAAGGAAGAGGAAGAAAAACTAAAAGAGGTTGCTCGAACAAAAAAGCAGAGAGAGGAGGAACATGAAACAGAGAGGAAGAGAGAGGAGGAAAGGAAGAGAGAGATCGCTGGATTGAAAAGAGAAGAAGAACTAATGATAGCGATGGAGAGAGAGGAGGAAAGGATGAGCGCCAAAAGGCGGGCTGCGACTAGAAAAATGCAGATGGAGCAAGAAGAGCAGAGACAGTTAGAGAGAGACAGAGTGCATAGAGAGGAGACACAACAGCTCACTGAGAGGAGGAGGGCTAGACAACAAGAGATTATTATTATTAGATCAAAAAGAGAACAAGAACAAATAATAGAGAGGGAGAGAGAGGAGACACAACTAAGGGCGGAGCAGGAGGAGAAGAAGAAGGTTGCTGAACAGCAGAAAAAGAGGCAAGAACTAGAAAAAGAAGAACAGTTAGAGAGAGAGAGAATCCAGAAGGAGGAGCAACAGATGAAACTGTTGGAAGAGCAAAACAACAGGGCAATGGAGGATGAAAAAAAGAAAACCCCTGAGAAAGAGGGAAATGTAATGGAGGCACAGAAAGACAAGAGCATCAGGAGAAGAGCCTTCAATTTCATTAATGAGAAGCAGAAGGAGTACAATCTCCAGAGGATTCAGAGGACCTACCAGAGGGAGGAGGCGGAGGGTGACGATACCTACATCCAACGTAAGTGTAGTATTTCTACCTTCTGAAATGAATGAATGAATGAATAATAATAATAATAATAATAATAACAACTTTTTATTTGTATAGCACTTTTCCTGCAAACGTTGCAGCTCAAAGTGCTCCAATCATTATATAATCATCATTTAATTATTTAGTCATTTAAAGGCAATATTAAAAAGATGGGTTTTTAGTCTTGACTTGAACATATTTGCTGAAGTTGCATCCCTAATGTAAACTGGCAGTGAATTCCACTATTTGGGTGCATAAAATGAGAATGCAGCCTCACCAAATCTCTTCTTTTGTACATGTGGTACTCAGAGAAAATGATCTTTATTGTCTTTGTGACAGGTACAACAAAATTCAAATGCAAACCCTAGGTGATAACAAACAAACACAGTCCTAAGATAAAAAAACAAAACAAGAATGAGACATAAATAGGGGGGATATATAAATAAAAATAGGGGGATAAGTGATCGGTAGACATCTGAGAATGTATCTATTATGTGAACTTCTATACTTCTATACACTATATGGCCTAAATGATGGCTAGGACTGGTGATATCAAGCGAAAGGTTCTTTATATTCAAATCTGCAGACATACACTTGTGATCACTTTCTTTTCAATAAAACGAGCTATTAGATATTCACTTTCAATTCAATGTACAATTCGTATTTCTCAAAAAACAACAAACTGTCAACTTATGATTACCCATTTGGTTAATACAACAGAAATGTACTTATTTTTAACTATCAATCAATCATGTAACATATTAATCAATCTCTTTTAACTGCCAATCAATAATGTAACATATTAATCAATCTCTTTTAACTGTCAATCAATCATGTAACATATTAATCAATCTATTCTCTTTTAACTGTCAATCAATAATGTAACATAATCAATCATGTAACGTATAAAGTTACAACAGCAAGGCCTGACAATTATCAATTTCTCTGATCAGTTACTGTCAACGTTTTGTTAGGTGTTCTATTCTATTCTAAACTTCATACCTTTGGATATCGTCCTTTTCTCTGGCAGGTATCCCCACGTCTGGGGGCTTAATCTCGACGTGCACCCGGGCCCAGCGAGAGCAGGAGAAGAGAGGCGAGCTCTTAGAGAGGGAGAGGAACAGACAGAAGAGGGAGGACGAATGGAATAAGTTCCGGAGGGAAAAAGCAGACAAGAAAAATGCCAAAATGGATAAGGAGGAGGAGCTGGTTAAACAGCATGAAGAGATGTATCTCAAGGCCAGACAGGAAGAAGAGTTAGACAGACTCCGACCACAACAACCTGATACTGATAGCGAGGATGAAGAAGAGGAGATCACGGAGGGTGATCTTCAGGGGTGTCCCGTTGAAAAGAAAGACAAGAGTGTGATGAGAAGAGGCTTCAAGTTCTTTAACAGGAAGCTCAAGGAACACAACCAGCAGAAGATCGAGAGGACCTTCAGGAGAGAGGATGAGGAGGGTCAGAACGTCTACGTCCTGTGTAAGTCCTGACAATTAGCCATTTCTCTCTGAAAAAAACAAGTCAGTTACTGTCAATGTTTTGTTGTAGATGTTGTATTCTATTCTAAACTTCCATTGGATATTGTCTTGTCTTTTCTCTCTCTGTCACTTCCTGACACGGCTGGGGGCTTCTTCGCCTCAATAGTCAACAACGACTTGATCACCCGTGCCACACGAGAGCAGGGGAAGAGGAAGAAGCTCATAGAGAACGAGAGGAAGAGAGAGGAGAGGGAGGACCGATGGAACAGATGGACCGATCCAGGAGGAAAAAGCAGAGAAGAAGAGCGCCAAGACTCAGAAGGAGGAGGAGCGCTATGAGAAGTGGGCTGCTCATAAGAGAGACCGGAGGCTGGAGGCGGTGGAGAGTGGCGCTGGAGAATTCTATACCGAGGAGATGGCAGGGGACCCAGAGGCAGCTAGGTTTCCAGACCGGAAGATGACAATTTGGCAGAAAAGAAAGTTGAGGTGAGAAATACAGGTTGGAAGTACGATGCACAGACATTTCAAACACACATGTTCTTTAATTTATATAAAATGTGACCAAGACTGTTGAGTATGAGTGGCTTGTTGAGGTGTTTGGCTCAACAACAACATCAACAACAACAGCAAAAAAGTTGGTTGTCTAATGTTGTCACGTGTCTATGTGAGAGTCCTATGGCTAATTATCTCTCCACTTCTGTCTTTCTGTCATCTTCCCCCAGACTGAAAGCTTTTGAAGATTGAAGATTGAAGATGCTGTCTGTACCAGCCAGTGTTGTAGTCGAGTCCCTAAATCTCGAGTCCGAGTCGAGTCCGAGTCCCCAGTGTTCAAGTCCGAGTCGAGTCACGAGTCACCAAAGAAGAGAATGCTCGAGTCTGAGTCAAGTCCGAGTCCTTCATGCTCTAGTCCGAGTCACAAGTCCTGAAAATCAGGACTCGAGTCCGAGTCACGAGTCTGTGAGCAGCCAGCCAGTCAGCCATCTAGCCAGCCAGACATACATATGCGTTTACATAATATATTACACTTAGCAGAGGTCTTGTTAGAGCTTGATGTAAAATCTCTGAAGGCAAAGCGCACGATTCTTGGCGCCTCAGTCGGCATCTTAGCAGTAACTGTAACAGGATTGAACGCTGGTGAATCCACATGTAGGTGGAATACGTGCCTGTCCTTGCAGGGACTTGAATAATGTTACGGTAACAAAGCTATCAATGTCTTATGCCAAATGATTAGTGCCTGCCTATTATTAAATAAAGAACATTGTATTTTCTATTACCAAACCCCCCAGTCAGGGGCGCCGCTAGGGGGTGGTAAGTTAGGACGATTCTAAGGGCCCAGCACTGACAGGGGCCCATGAGAATCTTTTTTAAAATATATATTATATTTATAAATAATATTATTATTATTTTTATCATAAGGACGTTAATGTAGCCGAATTCAAATTATAATTCTATGTATTAAAAAAAGTCACAAAAGAAACAAACTGGAGTTTTGTTTCTCTATGTTTAACACAATTACAGTAAGCCTTATTATTATTTACCCCTCTATTTATTCACTGCATGGTTCAGTCCACCGCGCGTGAGCTGCTAGACGAGAGGAACGTTACCGCAAATATTCTGACAAGGTTTCCATGACCAACATGTCCTGCTGTAGTATGTGTGTGGGACAGATGGAGGACAGCCAGATTGGAAATGCATCAAATGTGCGTGTGCGTGGACGATGTCGTGAAAGGCAAAGCCAAAGTCAGGGTCTCAAAAGAGAAAAGTAAAAAAAAAAAACTAAAAACAGTGGTTTAGTGATCTAATCACTGCGTGGATGATCTAGTTAGCTCGCTATAGCTAAGTTTAGTTAATAGTTCTTCCAGTAATTGCAATAACATTGACCACTGGCATCTTAATAATATTGTTAGCTAGCTAGATAACATTTAAGTTAGCTAATCTGGTGTACTGTATGTGTTATTATGTTAATACTATTATAGGACATATTATGAATTATGTACCTATGGATACTCCATGCCAGGGCCCTCTTCAAGCAAGGCAGCCAGAGAGGAGAGCAGAGGTGGGGGGGTAGTGGTGGTCTAGTAGTGGATAGTGAGTTGGACTTGTGATCGGAAGGTTGCGAGTTCAAATCCCGCCTGAAACCTCACCACTGCTAGTGTGCCCTTGGGTAAGGCACTTAGCCCTCAGTTACTCCAGGGGGAATGTCCCTGTAATTCGTAATTGTTTGGATTAAAAGCGTCTGCTAAATGGTAAAATTAATTAAAATTTAAAAAATTAAGAGGTAAAGAGGCAGAAGAAGAAGAGCAAGAAGTAACAAAGGACAATGACAGCAGAACAGCAAGTTGGCTTCATCACTAGATTTCAAGGATCTTATTAAAGATTTTGCTACTAAGAAGGCCCAGCGTTTAGCTTTGATTTGATTTGATCTCTTTACTCCTATCTTGAATCGTTGTGCATTAGGCTAGATATAGTTTTTAGCTCTCCAGGTATACTATTCCACAGTACTGCCGCAGTGTAAAAATAAAAATCTTACCATTTCACTATTCAATTTCGCTGGCACCATGTCTGTGTTGCTCCCTCTTGTATAAGACACGTTTGTCTTTGTGTGAAACAAGCAATGCTGAGTCAGTAAATATCTCTCTGCTGTAATTCTTCATTGATCTAATCCTGACAGTATTATGGCCAACTGATCTTTACAAGATCTACATTTATTTAGACACAATACCACCCCATTAAAATTATATTTTGTAAGTTTGTCAAATTGATTGTAAGTCGCTTTGGAATAAGGCGTCTGCTAAATGCCAAAAATGTAAATGTTAAATATTTTTTACTTTTTGTGTGATTTATACTTTTATAATTGGGTTCCAATCTTCATTTAATTATACTTTTGTCCTTGTGTTGTTCATGTCTTAATTTAATAAGTTAAAGAATGTTGAGATTTCTTTGCTGAATTGTTGATTCCTGTATTAACTGTAATTTTAAATTACATTTACAAAAGATGTCCATCATTGGATTTCTTGCAGTGCATCAATAGTTCATCAACTTCAACTGGGTTTAGGTTGATGGGTGGTTTAGGTGGGGGGGCCCAAAATGATATTCTGTCATGGGGCCCAGAATCTCAAGCGGCGCCCCTGGTGTGCTTCCTGAATTCTCATCCATGTGACATGTTTCCCGGACCAACCCGGTAAAAAAAAAGTGGTGGCAGCGCTATTTCTAGAACCCACAAATTGCCTTTCATACCCCATACTTGGGTCTATTTCAATATTGTTCAATACTTATTTCCCCCATTGTATGTCATGAGCACATTATATTATATATTATACAAAATATTTACTTGACAGTGACAACTCACAACTCTTCCCTAAACATCTTGTTGAGTTTGAGTTATGTCATAAAACGTCTTTACATTAATCTCAAAGGTTGTTCATGTAGGCATATTCCCTTTGTGGTTGTGTTAGTTTGCCACTTGGTGGCAGTAAAGCTGAGACACCACCATCACCACCATTACTGCTTTGCTGTAAAATGGTCATTGAGATGCTAATTTTAGTCAGTGTTTGAACTGACTCGGGTTTCTCACATCACTGATAATTAAATTCCTGGGGTGTCATTATTCCAGACATATTAAGTGATACATCATTCAGAAGCTATGAAACAGGGATCTAGGACTGGGAAGAACTGGGAAAGAAAACTCCTGTGTATAGATATGGCAAACCCAAAGTTTATTTGTCTTTTTTCTTCCATGTGCGACTATTTTATTATTTAGTTGTCGCCTACAGTAAATATTCTCCTCCTAAGGTTTGTGGCAGGTGCCCAAGAACAACAGGTTGCCTATTGTCCGATTCCATTGTGCCACTAAAAGCTTGTTCTATTCCATAGAATCAAACAACCCTTATTTTTATTCAGACTATTATGTTTACTTTGTGTGTGTGTGTGTGTGTGTGTGTGTGTGTGTGTGTGTGTGTGTGTGTGTGTGTGTGTGTGTGTGTGTGTGCGCGCGCGCGCGCAGGTGTGCACAGGTGTGTGTGTGTGTGTGTGTGTGTGTGTGTGTGTGTTCATGCAGCCAAATTTTTATTATAATCAAAGCCATTCCTCATTAAATGGGCTTATGCACACTCCAAGGCTATCTGCAGCCTTTTGTTTTTGTAAAATGCTACACGACTGTTTTCTTTCACACATGAACTCAGAAAATTAGCTGTTGGAACACAAACAATTGATATGCCACAGACTGTATATTAGATCAGAGCACATGTATTTGTTATACCATAGTTCTGCCCCTCTCAACTTTGACCAAAAGGTTAAACAAAGTTAATGTTTGTGTTATGGTAAAAAAATCATTTAAAAAATGAGATGAGTAATAATGAGGGTTTCTTAATCTCATAAATTCATGGGATTTATGTTATACACAGAGAAATGTGAGTGTGTGCCCACATACAGTATTTTTGTGTCTACGTACCTGCATATATATCGACGTACAAGCATGTGTTTTTGTTACCAAACTCATTAAAATAAATTGTACAATAGTTGTACACTTGAATGTCTACTTGCCATTATTTTTCATTATTTTTCATTCACTTCTGCTTTCAGAGCTAATTGTTAATTAAGTTATTACTAAAACCAATAATAACCGAATGCAGAGGCAATTGTGTAATATGATAAAGCGTAGATACATTTATATAGTCTTACAGTTACAACCGGGCCCTTTGAGGGCAACCATAATGCTAGTGTGGCCTGGGATGAAATTGAGTTTGACACCCCTGTTCTCTGGCTTTGGCCCAGCACACTGATCGCTCATTAATGGCGCTTTTCCATTGACCAGACCGGGACGGCATGGCACGCATTTGTATCTTACCCGTACCGTACTTTCAGAAACGCTTCTCTATTATACACAACAGACCTGGAGTAAGCCGGGACAGTAGGAGGAGTTAAGCGTCATAAGAGCACAAGTGCCGCTATACAGCTCAACGGGGGGAAATGTGACACTATCATGCACAGCCATAATAGCGATGTTTGTGCTTGTTGTAAAGAAAAGTTCTATGATGCATTGAAATGACATTAAACTAAGATAATAAGATGGTTATCATAATTTTTCAAATCTTTATTAATAAGTTATTACAGAAAAAGTAAATGACATTTGCCTATCTACCTGGGATGACGTTATTGTGACGATTTCCATTGACCAATCAACGGTCTGCAGCGTCACATCGTAGCACGGATAGTAGGCCTATCTTTCGATCCGAGTCAGGAAGAGTAGCTCAAATCAGTACGGGTACTACGGCCCGGTACGGCCCTGTTGGCATTGGAGAAAGCAAAACAAACCGGGCTCACGGCTTCTGGTACGGTACGGTAGTGGAAAAGTGCCATAAGGGAAAGGGATTCAAGCTAGGGGTCAGAGCCATTGAAGGCAACCCTGGAGAAATTAGGGATTTAAGGCCGATTTAAAGTTCTGCGTCGAATTTACGTGCGTAGCTTACGTTCCCTACGTAAGGGCTCTCGCACTTTACACTTCTGCGTAGGCCGCGCTGCAATTACACCGTCACATCGCTAGGTGGCAGTGTGTTTTCTATGCCCCTGTGCTGTGCCTCTTCCGGTTAGGAAGTCAAAGGAGCTCAAAGCTCAAAGCGGCATAATAGCGATCTTTTTGTTGTTATGCTTGTTGTAAATAAAAGTTCTATGATGCATTGAAATGACATTAAACTAAGATAATACGATGGTTATCATACTTTTTAAAATCTTTATTAATAAGTAATTACAGAAAAAGTAAATTTCTATCATGGCTTCCGCATTTTGGCCGACGAGAGAGTCTGAATCTTGTCTGAATCATGTGCTACCAAGGGGACCAATCACAGAGCTGACGCGCTGACGCGTACGCGTACGCTCTGACGCGTACTTACATTTTTTGAGAGGAGCGCGTCAAGGCTACGCACGGTCACGCGGGACTACGTAAGCTTACGCGTAGCCTACGGCGTCGACTTTACGCAGAACTTTAAACCGGCCTTCAGTGTCTCACTCAAGGACACTTTAACACATGGCCAGCCGGGATTCAAACCGCTGCGAGCTGCCGACCTTGCGATCATTAGACGCCGGCTCTACCGGCTGAGCCACAGCCGTCCCCAAGATGGATCGGAGGCCTGCATCGGAGAGGAACCTAAGAGATCTGTCTGGGCAGAGAACAAGGAAGTGAGCTGAGTGTTGCTAACGGTGACAGTACTGTTTTGATGACATGGTTGTTGGATGGGTCCTCACTGTATATTATCCTCTGTGTTGCTGTACTTACGGGTAGCATCTTAGGAGTGGGTTAAGAAAGGTGTGTGAACATGATAATGTTTATTTGTCTCTCTATTTGTGACTCAGTGACTACATGGATGAGTGTGTTAACAAGGATGTTGAGTGTGTGTCTTTTACCCAGTAACTTAGGTCAAATATGTCCAAAACTAGCCTAAAAACCTTGCATTCATATTATGTAAGACATGGTACTCTGTTCCCATGGAGAATTACTTTATGAGTTATGTTTTCCCTCTCAGTTTGTGGCATAATAAATAATGAGACATTGAAACTTTTCGTAGAAATATTTGGTCTGCCATCTTGCGTTCATTTTATGTGATTATTATGAATTCTGATTATCAGACATCATGTTAGTGTGGGAAATATATAGTAGGGCTACTTCAGCAAACCCACATTAACAACTGAATAATAACAACCACATTTGTGATTGGCTGAAGTACGACCACCGTCCCAGGGGTATAAATACAGACTGCAAACATAACAAACCTCTTCCTTACTGGATCTGACCACATGACCTCATCTGGGTGTGGGAATTATGACATTCAATCAAAATATATACTTCTGATGACCTCAGTTTTGGATAGATCTTCCTCCGTGATACCACATGTAAGGGATGACATAATTTGCGGGGAGGAAAGAGACTGTCAAACAATTGTGCTTTGTGTTTTACAGTGATTCACATTGAGTGGCACAGGAAGACAAAGAGGCGATGTGTCCTTAAGGCTGCTGGGTGAATTAACCCTTTGGTTACCTGGCTTTTCAGGTGTCAAGTGCTAGGGAAAAATGGACGACGGAAAGAGCATGAGCGACGAAGCAAGAGAACGACGTGTGTGTGTGTGTGTGTGTGTGTGTGTGTGTTTGTGTGTGTGTGTGTGTGTGTGTGCTCGCGCACCCTTCCATTGCACAGAACATTACATCAGCACTCCACACCCACAAAATCCTCTAGCGGTTATGTGTGAACAGAACAGTTTTTGAGGCGGCTCAGTCCAGTGACGCAACACACGAAAAGAGGAGTGGGTGACTAGGCTATTCCTGTGAGATGATGATGCAGTGAGTATACTTGTTTTTGTTTTGTTTTCCTTTTGGTCCTTACTTAGTGATCGGATGACTTCCACACAACACAACAGAAGTCTCTCATCAGAACAAACATTCATGGTCTCTTTGGTAAAAGAGATCTTTCGACCTCAGTGGGACCCCTTCATACATAAATGTAAAAAGAAAAATGAAAAACATTTAATGACAGCCTTTTTTTTCCAGTGTCTTATCTCATCTTATGACTTATCACCTTTCGCTAATGCTGCTTATTGGACTGTTCATATGCACTGCGTCAGATACCACAATAACCTCTCAGCCCTGCCAACCCTCCCCACTGAAACTGGACACAATATACTGTACTTCTGAGTTAGCTCACCAGGCTAATTTTGTTAGTTTCATGTGCAAGGGGCCTTTAAGTGCCAAAAGTCAAATGGCAAAGTCTTGGAGAGTCTGGCAGCCCTGGACCCCAGCCCCTGGCCCCTCACTAGCTCAGCAACTGGTTGTTTCTTGGACTGCCTTTAGGGTTGGGTTGGGTGGCTCTGCTGCCGGACTTTCCCAACATGGGAGAATGGCATGGCTCAGCTGTCATGGGGGAACGGAGAGGGGAGTGAAGGGGCCAGCCAACCAGTCAGCCAGCCAGCTAGCCTCCAAACGGCCTCAGCTGCTAACTGCTCTTGGCGACTGAGTAGAGGAGTTAAATATAGACCCATGCTTTAGCTTTGGTCCCTGTGGTCACTTTAAAGACCAAGGCTGGAGGGGGACAAAGGAGGAGTAAAGTGAATAGAACCTAGACTGGTGACAAAGAACATGGCACAGCACCTCTCTCTCAATCCTGCTGAGCAACGGCTCTTTTCAGACACGGGGGATGTGTGAGTGGGAGTAGAACTGTGCCTCCCTTGCTTGCCTACCTTCCTCCTCCGTCAATGCTTTCGCTCTATTATTTTTCTCTCTCTAGTTTTCAAACCCCCCCCCCCCCCCTCTCTCTCTCTTGTATTCTGGCATTGTGTCACAAACACTCTCCCACTGACTCCTCATAGAGTGCATATCTTTGGCTCACAGAGAGAGAGTGAGAGAGAATCTCTTTGGCTCACTTACAGAGAGAGAGAGAGAGAGGGACAGAATCTTTTTGGCTCACTGAGAGAGAGAGAGAGAGAGAGAGAGAGAGAGAGAGAGAGAGAGAGAGAGAGAGAGAGAGAGAGAGAGAGAGAGAACCTAGAGCAGGGAGCAGGGAAAGCGCCAGAGAGAGGGAGGGAGAGAGTGAGTAGAGGAGTAGACCCAGCTTGCTGAGTGCTTGTTCCTTCTTCCTGACCTGGACTCCTGAAGGAGAAGTGAGAGAGCTGAGCTCTTCCCTTGTGATGGCACTCACTCAATAGGTGAGCAACACAAGTGGACTACAGAGGAGAAGAAAGAAGTATTTAGGGGACAGACTATTACAGTTCACCCTCATCTTTAGGATTACCCTTAGTTCCACCCCTCACTTTACCCTGGGGACCAGAGAGAGCAGGTAAGCCCGTTTTTTTCTTTGACAGCATGCTTCTGTTTCTCCTGTCTATAACATCAGAAGTGCAACCATGTGCCCTAGACAATTAGGAGAGAAGCTTATCAGAATGCAATGCTCTGGTCCTGTGAATTTGAAATGCAGAAAAGTAGGTAGCCGTTGCTGGACTTAAGAACGTAATTGATTTCTATTCTGATAAAGGATACGAAAAGGTATGCAAGGGGGCAAGTAACTGATCTAACACGAAAGTAGGGAATCCTTGCACATGAAAACAAATACATAAATGAATCACACAAAAAAGAAAACTTGAAAACACTTAACATAGGTTGTTTTAGTGTGAAGTCATTTATATAAACAACACAGACACAAATAATTGACTATAGCGTAGGACATATGGCACCATATAAGCATTTATTTTTGCTTTCGTTTTTTGATAAGGGATGAATAGTAGTTTTTAGTAGTATAGTAGTAGTTTTTTTTTTTTTTTTTAGATAGAGAATGTGTAAAGAAATACAATACCTTTCTCACTGTTGTTGGACTGTTGTTGCCTGCTTTGTACAGTATGAATGACTTAAAAATCCAATCTATTCACATGCATTACAATGCATTGAGTGGCATGCATTAAGACAAGAAGACGTTTAGTTGGGTTAGTCCCAGGAGATAGGAGTAGTCATCATTAGATTAATTACTAAGAAGCTAGACACTGGCATTGCTACTGCATACTCAGGAGATAGAATGAGTCGTGAATCTAGCCTATCCAATAAATCACATCTTATATATCACTCTCTCTGTTATGTAAGCGGTGAGAGAACTGTTCTCTGGTGCTTTATGAGTGAGAAACAGAGTCCACAACTCTCTAAAGATTTAGAGTTGACAGCGTAATCCAGAGAAACGATGCTCTCCTGATATTATTTAGACTGGGAAGATAAGGAACAGCTAATCCGAAGATTTGTCACTTAACATTTTGTAATGGATCTCTCTTTCCCCAAACTGGTCTTTGGAGCTTAAACCTAGATTCTACTTTTTCGTGGATGTTTATGAATTTCTGTGATATCAATTTATTTCATTTATCTCTATGATCATGAATCATCTACGTATATTATGTGCATTTGGTTTTCATAAGCTCCAACCTATTTGTCAAGGCATATATCACATTATTGTCTAGCTGAGCCAAAACGCAAATGTGCAACATACTGTATCTCACTCTTTGAAGGGGGTGGTTTTGAATAGGCATAGTTTTAAGTCATCTCCTCACTACCTATCTGTCTCTCTCATGAACTTAATGCAGAAGAGCTCTAGGGTACTGCCTCCTACAACCAGCTGATGTGGTCTCTTTGCACTTAATGATATCACACTACAGTAGATACAGGGGGAGTGGAGAGATATTCCGTCATTAACATTTTTGCACTTGTTCCAGTTCAGGATAAGCAGATCCTTTCCAAATGTTGGGTGGGAGTGATTCCCACATGGGAGCATTTTGCTTCTAGGGTCATGGTAGTTTGTTCACATACCTGGGAATAACAGATATAGTGTGTAATATAACCAGTCTTACTTGTCAATTCAGACTTGTTTATTCAGTCAGAAAGGGATAGGAAAGTCAGTGGTTCATGGGCAGTGTTTGAGGACTTTGAGGATGTGTCTGAATGACTAAAAATCTATGTTATTTAGAAAGTGATTGGAGTCTTAGAGCAGGAGACTCATAAAGTACCAAATGGCTCATACAGAAATCAAACCAAGTCACTTACTTATGCAGTATACAGCACAATTGGCACAGGTGCATAGTGGGGAGGGTATTTGAATCATTTGAATTTACTACTGTATATGGTCACTTTGTATGGCCATGCTATAAAGTGAAAATTATCTATCAAAATTGATGAGCAAGAAAATGTGCTATTCAGTCCAAATTCATGGTTATGGTAGGCATAAGGGTAGGAGTGAGGCTAGGGTTATGGTTAGGAGGTCTTAGGCATAGTGTTTGAAATCATATTTTGCAGCATGGCTAGATATAGTGACGACTGCTTTGCAACATGGCTAGATATAGTGTATGTATGTGTTTTCTGTTAAACAAGTCTGGCCTTCATGAGTCCCTCATGTCACAGCATTATTATGCTCTGACATCACTCATTCTGGATGAGTGAAAAGATAAGGACATTGCTAAGCGGTGAGGCAACTGCTGCTCTCCCAGGCAGTGGAATAAGATTGTGACAGAGATAACACTCTACTGTAACTCTTAGCAGGCCTGCTGTTCCTCCTGCTGCTGTGTGGCACAGTTTGAATGGGTACCATGTCATGTCAAATGGTTTTTATATAACTGCCGTAGCTGATAATTGTGGTGTGATGTTTGCACTGTGACTGCCAATGAATGCCCTGCACTCCATGTACTCATGCTTTTGAATGTCTTGAATACGGGTTAGTACTGTATGCATAAGAGAAGGGTAAATCAATATATAGAGCCCTGCTTGGGACAGTGAAGTATGTTGTGTGTGTGTGTGTGTGTGTGTGTGTGTGTGTGTGTGTGTGTGTGTGTATGCATTCTGTAAAAGCATGCTTGTGTGCATTTGTGCACGTGACCAGGGTGGAGATCAGTGTGGGTGTGACACTAGCTCTCTCCCCTGTTTGGGGCCAGAGGAGGAGGTCCCAGTGGTACAGCCTATAGGCTTGGTGGCGGTGAAACTCACCAACAGCTGCTTGGACCTAACACCACACGTGACCCCCCCATCAAACCCCCTTAGTCATGAATGTCAAATATGTGCTTTGAACCCTTTTTGGTTTTACTTAGTGACGCTGCTTACATCTCTTTTCTTCTCTTCACTCTAGACTAGACTTCCTTTAGATATAATGGCTAACTAATACTCTAACTATGTCGTCCAATTTAGCCAAGAGTAAGGAATTTTAATGATACAGGTGAAATGAGATGTTAATCCTGAAGTCTGACTAAAAGTTACAGTAGACTTCGTCAAAGTATGTTTATGCAACTGGCCCCCATAGAATAACAGTAGTATGTAGTAATATATTACAGTAGCATAAATTGAAACATAAGCTATCTCATGTGAAAGCCACAGTGCCATACATGATACTGACCATCCAGCTGTCCCTTGCTCTCTCTTATAAATATATATATAACATTTTATTCGTCATTAAATGTCTCAACGTTCTCCAAATATTGTGACTGGAGAGCTCCTCTGTTTTTGTATGATATCCAATATGAATGTTTGGAATGTCACAACTGTATCTAGGCCTATCTAGTTCATCAGTAGCTTGGGTGCTTTCTTGGGTGCTTTCCGTTGCAAATGTCTCTGGCCCTGTTCCAACCGTTGACATATTCCAACCAACCTTTGCTCCCTGTGCTCCTTCCCTACGAGGAAACAATGATCATATGATGCAGCGAAGGAACTGACTTCTGAACAGAAAGTAGACTTTTCTCAGGCTCAGATAGAGAGACTCTTTGAAACACAAAGAGGAAAGACTCAGCGTTCAGTGATCTCAAGCTTCACTCCCTCCCTTGCCCGCTCTCGTGGAGGGGGATGTGACATCATGCCTGTGTTCCACATTGCCGGAGAGTTCCATCTGTTCTGTGATGTCATCGATTTGGATGGTTTGGTGCATATTTGCTGACCACACTGTGGCTTGAGGAATGCCTAGCTGTCACTCTGTTTGCTTCCCATGTTCTTGACTCACTGACTCACTGACTGGTTGGGCTGTATTATCACTACTGACACACAGCTGCAGTAAAGGTGAGATAATGGGAGCACCACACTACAGATAGCTTTTTACTTTCATGTTCCAGAAAATGTTTGTGCTGTATGTTTCATAGTTTTTTTGTTTTTGTTTTTATTTGCACTAATAGAAAAGTTCAACAACAGTAGCTTATATGCAGGAGGGTGGAAAAAGCCCTTTGACTATCATTGCAATACCAAACCGTTTGGCCTTGCCGCAATACTATATACCAACACCAACACTGACTGGAGATGTAGGATTCCAAAATAGTCCAACAGGCATTCTGGCTGGAGACATTCAGAGAAATGAATAATGTGAGTGTACCTCATCCTTGTGCCACCGTGCCGCCTCTATTTATGGTTCATCCTGATCTTGACCTCAGCCTTGATCTCCGCCCCTCAGAATCTCCTTTTAAAGGCTACAGCCAATCACGTTACCTGACTCCAGGAATTTGGTTCTTGATTGGTTGGTGTCAGTTTGCACATACTTCCATCATCCTTCTCTCCCAATAGATCAAATTAATGTGGTGTTGTTGCCATAGCAGCCCAGTAGATTTGGATCACTAAAAATATGTTGGCACTTATAGACGCGTGGTTTGATGTACTCTAGTCTAGGGCGGCATAGCGATCAATGTATCTAGAGAGATTGGCTGGCAGCATCAGATGATGACTGGCTGATATTCCAGCTGTACCATCTTCAGTTCGGCAACAGTATGTCGTCAAGCTACATTTGTGTATGTGTGTGTGTGTGTGTGTGTGTGTGTTTATGTGTCTGTGTGTGACTGAATGGAACATTAGGCAACTGCTGCTGCTGATACACCTAGGCACATTAAGGTCAAGTGCGTGTGGTCCCATTAGGAACCCATAGGAAAGTAGTCTTAGTGTGTCTTAGTGTGCTTAGTGTGCTTGTTGGAGGAAACCTGCTGAACCCTACTGTAACCTGCTATCAGGGGATCATATTTATGGGACATGAAGAGGATACTATGAGGTGAAACCCAGTATGAAACCTGACATTCTGTCCTAGCGGGAGATGTCAGCGTAAGAAATATTGATGCAGGGTATTAATAGAAGGGCATCAGTATAGAGTAAAATCAACTATGGTAGCCACAAAATCCAGTCACCCAGTAGCCAGTTAATCCAGTGTAAAAACAGGAGAAACAATTTCAAATTGGCTGAATGGCTGTTTAATGTGTGTCATTTAGTGATGTCATACCGATCAAGCAGAAATGTAGTTCATCTAAGAGGTCTAAGTTGGGTGAGTTGTCATAATCAACATATCTCTCTCTCAGTTTAGCTTTTATTTTTCCTGGGACAAGTCAAGTTACAGTATGTAAGACTTGATCCTGGAAGGTCTTTGTTTGTCTAGATTGAATGCACCACCAGAAAGCTATGAAAGACTGATTTGTACCATTACTGCACAAGGAAGCGAGGGACTTGCTTGCAACAACTTTAATATCAGATTGATTGACGTCTGGTTCAAATATCTCCACCACGTTTGATTGAGACATCCGTTTATTGGAATTCTAATATTTCTGTGAGATCGTGTTTTTCTTGTCAGGGATCGGAAGAGTCTTTCAAGCCTGCTGCGTTTTATCAGTGTCTTCTGGCGCTCAGTGTTGCCAAACTCATTCGTGCTGAGGCACATCTCCCAGCCCTTATTTAGTCACGTTGGAATCATAGCATGACTATATCCCCCCCCCCCCCCCCCCAATCAAACCATTATTTTTTTTCTGAAGCTTCTGAAGTCCTCTGGGATCTCTACTCAGCAGCTGGCATGGGCCAGTGTCTCAGTGAGTCGGAGTTGTCAGCAGTACCAGAGGTGACATCACACACAGGCCAAATCAGGACCTCACAGCAATGTAGGCTGTGAATTCATGGAGATGCACTGACAGGATGTAGGATGGTTTCTCACACAAACAACAACAACAACAACAACAACAACAACAATAACAACAACACCAGAGGAGACAGGAGAAGGGATCCTACCTTGTGGCTATTTCAGGCCAACATTTTTACAGCATTGAAGTTGTAACCCAGGCTATCCACACATCAAGGGGGTGCATTTACAGTAAATGATGTGGATGGTGCTCAAACTTTCCCCCAAAATAGTTGTTTGACCATTGTCATTTTAATCCAAATCTATCCTATATTAACTGTATCCTAATCTAGGGTGGTGGAACTACCTAACTACCTAACAAACTAACTAACCCCCTGCATAGACCACATACATATTATATGTATTGACCATGAATGACACCTGTTCACTTGCTGATCACAGCTGAAATTATATGGCAAATATTTCCCCAGCGTGGACCAGAAGCCTGTATGGGGACCCTATAAATACTGACTGACAGCTGGACCTGATGTCCATGGCCTGGCCTCGTCTATCCATAACCTAGTTTGGAGGGGTGGAAATGGAAATGTACTTTTGGCCCAGGTTTTGTTCACAGGCCTCACAAAGCATTAGAACGAAGCTCTTATCATGTGCAACATTTAATGGCAGAGAGTAATGTATCACAGATGGTTTGTATTCCATAAATGTATGGGTATTCTAGCCAGAGGCCCCTTGTCTGCCAGCTATCCTTCTCTCTCTCCCATAACTTGAGAAGAAGGGAATGCATCGGCTGTGTTTGAACAATGGCCAGTCTAGTCTAGGCTATCTATTTAACCTGTAGTCCATACAAAATGTTGGTCTTTCACTCTTGTGCTCTCAATGCTCTCTCAACTTGTTAA
Organism: Nansenia antarctica; assembly: GCF_963989245.1. Classification (NCBI taxonomy): domain Eukaryota; kingdom Metazoa; phylum Chordata; class Actinopteri; order Argentiniformes; family Microstomatidae; genus Nansenia; species Nansenia antarctica. The sequence goes on from NC_137674.1 coordinate 43,128,655, forward strand.
TATTGAAGGGAAGTAATATATGTATCTGAGAATAGTATTACACAATAGGCCCATATGGGCTGATAGCCTTTTAAATTAAACTGTACTGTGTGTGTGTGTGTGTGGGGGGGGGGGGGGGGGGAGAGCCAGACATTGGAGTTAAGGTGTTTATCCAACATTTAATAGATGACAGAATCCAGAGAGATCGGGGGAGAAGTGATATGACAAAGCTGTTGAAGTGTCATATTGGAATGATGATGCTTTTCCTTCACTTAGAATGTCATGATAGTGATACATGAAATGTCCTCAAGTTTGTGTCCTCCACGAAAGTTCAGAACGTTATTAAGTATGTTTTTTTTAGAGACAGAGTGAGACTAGGTACTTTCAGGATATGGCCAGAAGGATTTGTGTGCAATTGCTCGCTGACTGCCATCACCTTATCACAACCCCTCTTTGAAAGCAGAAAAAGTGGTTTGTGCTCACCTTGTTGATTTAAACCAATGGTTCACTTACTGTATATACTCAGTAAAGCCTCCTTTGGATACAAACCCAGAGGTGGTTATATCCTACCTTGTTTTTCTTTTGAGTGGTCCCATATATTTTTCATTTTATTGGATAGAGATAGTGAAGATAGACAGGAAAGTAAGGAGAAGAGGGCATGTCAGCAGGGCATGGGCCAGATTTGAACCCATTGGACCCAATGGACATATGTGTGGAATGTAGACCACTAGACCACTGGACCACCCCAGGCCATGTATCCTACCTTGTTTAGTCATGCACCTCATGATGCAAACTACAGTACAAACATACACTGGTTGCCAACCTCTATGTAAAAGTGAATATGACATACAGTTGTATCCATCTCTGTGTTTGGCGTCAGCCCAAAGGTTATTAATAAACTAGGGGGTGGGTTGGCGTCTATGATTTGGCCGGCGAGTATCTAACCCCCCCTGCTCGAGTCACGCACTGTACTGTAGATGTTTCATCACCGTGGCATAGTGGAGCAAGACCTTGTGGTGCCCCTCTAACCCTGGCTCCACCTTTCCCATTCAAACTCTTTGCGATGGGCTGCAGGGTGGCAAAGAAGTGGCTGTGGGCAGAAACAAGTGGAAGAATTTGACTCAATTTCAATTTCAAATATAAAGCAAAACCTCCCATTGTACTTGCCCTGTTTGGGAATTTCAACCAATGCTCTTTTCTTCCGGTCTTCCAACCCTTTCTTGCACCTGGACCATTTTCCAGGAAACAATTGAGATCAAAAGAAATTGGTTTCAGGCACCACTAAAAGTCACTCAGATCTGAGCTCCTCAGACCACTACTAAAGAGCAGACAGATACAGTAAGTTCCCTGAGCAGTGAGTTGAAACCTTTCAAAGAATTGCTGTTAAAAACTTGTATGCACATAGTCATCACTGTAGCCCAGCGAGCTCTCTCTGTCATATAATAGGGCTCATATATGGAACATCTTGTTTTCGTCGCAAAAGTCTGGCTGTGTTATTGATGTTCACAGTCCCAGAGTTGCTCTGTTATGGCTCCACTGAATGCATCGTTTCAGGTCCCAGGGAGATCGTTGAGAAGCGAGCGTGAAGACAGCATTGAACCTGAAGTATTAGGGAGAGAGAGAGACTGAGAGAGCAAGAGAGAGAATGCATGACAGTTTTGTTTGTTCCCTCAGCTCGTCTCAGGGGTCAGAGGTCAGAGGCCTTATGACATCAGCGGGGAGGTGTAGGGGATTTGAGTCTTATCTGTAAATAATTCCATAGATAGATAGATAGATAGATAGATAGGTACTTTATTGATCCCGAAGGGGAAATTAAGGCGTTACAGCAGGTCACATCACAAACAACAACAAAATAAAACAGAATGATAAAATAAAATAGACATCTGAAACATTATATACAGTCCAGTATGATTTAACATCCCCCAGTCTGACTCTGATCACCGTGATCGAGCCAGCTGGAGGAGGAGTAGAAGTCTGATGTCATACTTGAACACAGCCACAAAGGAACACTCACTCACTGTGAGTCCTGTAGTTGGTCCATTTGTCAATAGGCCTTCAGGGGCGGAGATAGAGGCTCTAAGCTCAAAACGATGTGAGATTGAACACACACACACACACACACACACACACATACACATACACACACACACACACACACACACACACACACACACACACACACACTGATGTGCTTGACCAGAACAGACACAGAGCATGACTTAACAGTACATGAATGTAATGGAACCCCTGACTAATCCTCTTTAAATCGTGTTGCTTGGTTCGATTCACAGAGCATTCTAGAACACAATACAATAGTTTCTTTGTTTGTTTTTTTATGTTCATAATCATTTGTGTACAACATGGATTTTGTATTTGTGATGTGCCTAACTGGATCACAGGTTTTCTACAGTTTTTAATCCCAAACAGGACAAACACCAATACACCCAGGGGTGCCACACATGTGCCTGTCTCCTTACAAAATACCTAGCATAAGATACAACCCGTTTGAAATGACAGGACATCAGCAACAACACACAGAAACACACACACACACACACACACACACACACACACACACACACACACATGGACATGGGGCATATAAGTGTGCCTACAGTGAGTCTTACACCTAGCGGTAATGTTGTATACTTCCTTCCGCCTGTACTCCAGCTAGTTCAGCCTGCGTGTTTGTCATCAGATATGATTGGGTCAGAAAGAAGATGAGTTTTCAAGGCCAAGGCCTAAAACATAGCCAACCACAAGTTATGGGTCTACAATCTGAGAGTGTCCAGAAGGTTTATTTGTATTCTCCCTTTCTCTCTTGTGCTTCCTCTCCCTTGACTACTCACTATACATGTTTCATTGACTGATTGACATTAGCCAACTCAGGTCGATTGAAAAGTGGATTTAGTAGAGAGAGTTTACAGTTGATTTTGTTATCTATTCAGTCGATATGAATCCATCTTACTTGTGCTCAGATGATTTTCCTGTGGTAATTTGTTCCCCTTGTACAGGTAGAGGATGAGGTCCAAAAGTAGCGGGGTGGAGAGCCCAGCCAATGGGGTGCTCGGGGTTCCCCAGGCAACGCACAACATCACCCAGGAAGAGGAAGGGAGCCTACCCATAAAGACCTTGAAGGTCAAAGTTCAACTAGATGACAAGGAGCAGGAGGAGAAGGTGACCTCTGACAAGAATGTGAAGTCAGGACATCAGGACAGCTCAGGGACGAGTAGTGACCAAAGAGTGTGTATTATGGACCTGTCCAAAGAGGACCTACTGAAACTGCTAGGGATCATGGAAGCTGAGGTGCAGGTAAGTCTGGCACATAACAATTAATAACAAATTAATTCAATTCATCTAACTTTATTTGTATAGCACATTTCATAGAGCAATGCATTACAAAGTGCTTTACAGGAGAAATAGGTAAAAAAAGAAAGAAAAAAGAGAGAAAAAAGAAAAAAAAGAGAGAAAGAAATTGTACTCCACACAGATTTTCAGTTTAGCACTGGGGTTAATTACATATAATTGTATAATAATAATAATTATTATTATTATTATTATTATTATGTTGTTATGTAGAGTCCCTGTGAATTTGAAATATTGCCTATGTTTTGGTTGGGTTGCTATTTAAGATTTATTAACAATAAGCAGGCTTCTCTGCACTACAGCTCTATCTAGTGGTGCATGTAGGTAAAAGCACACACACATAATTTCCTACTGATCATAAGTGTGTGTGTGTGTGTGTGTGTGTGTGTGTGTGTGTGTGTGTGTGTGTGTGTGTGTGTGTGTGTGTGTGTGTGTGTGTGTGCGCGTGCGTGCGTGCATGCGTGTGCGTGACTGACCACAGGCGAGGGAGGATGTCATCCGCATGCTGAAGTCAGGGCAGACACAACCTGAAGTTCTCCAGTCCCACTATGGTTCTGCAGTCCCCACCCCTGCTCTCCAAGCCCTACAGAGAGACCGTCTTTTCACCACACAAACACACAATGACAATGTCTACCAGAGGCCTATGGCTGAGGTGAGTCACGTACTGTGTACTGTGTAAGAATGTACATAAGCAGTCTAATATCAACGTTATGTATCAATGTATCCATCAGTATCCATACATGAACTTTAAACATGAGCCATGGTATTTAAATGTAACTTTTAGCTTTTTTAAAACTATACTAGTGAAAATTCATTGAAATATTGATGGATAGTATTTATAGTCTTTTTTCAGACATAAGTATGATAATTCATGTCTTGTTTGGTAACAATTGTCCATAGACTGCTCTCTGGGTAAGGAAACAAGACAGTTCATATAGCCTTTATTTTACATGCATTGTGTGTCTCTCTCTCTCTGTCTCTCTCTCTCTCTCTCTCTCTCTCTCAGCTGGACCGTCTTCAGCAGAAGCACAAGGACACATACCGGCGCATGTTAGAGCAGCTGCTATTGGCCGAGAAGTGCCACCGCCGCACCGTGCAAGAGCTGGACGGCGAGAAACACAAACACGCTGACTACATGAACAAGAGCGACGACTTCACCAACCTCCTGGAGCAGGAGAGAGAGAGGTGAGAGTTGAGAGGACGACAGAAGATGCAAATTTGCCTTCTGGCTAAATGTGTCGCATTAACAAAAATCTTGATCAATGTGCACTCTCCCTGTTAGAATGAAAAAATGGGTAGAGAGGGAGAGAAGGATGAAAGTGAGGAGAGAGAGAGAGAGAGAGAGAGAGAGAGAGAGAGAGAGAGAGAGAGAGAGAGAGAGAGAGAGAGAGAGAGAGAGAGAGAGAGAGAGAGAGAGAGAGAGAGAGAGAGAGAGAGAGAGATACAAACACTAACCCTCGGCCAACATCAAAACGGGGGAGGATCACATTGAATGTGTGTAGGGGCACTGAGAGAGGAGAGACCATCAAAGAGATCAAACATGGATGACAGAGAGAGAGAGAGGTCCCAGTCTACCCCACTCTACTCTACTACTCACACAGGGATGAATGAGGTCAGCTGACGAGTGTGCTGGCGTAACCCCGCCGTGCCCTCCAAACAAAGCTCCACAGTCATCCAACACTCTGACCTTTGTTGACCCAGCCAACCATTGATACTACACCTCCTCCAGTATCAGGGGAGGCCGGTGGTGGTACATAGTAACGCGTGTAATGGTATCCACCAACCTTCATTGTAAACTTCATGTGCTTATATTTGTAGTATAAAGGGCCATTGCACATGTTTACCATTCCTCTTTCATGTGCTGAGGGGTGACGGTGCAGCAGTAGGGCACAACACATGCATTTTGTTCAAGCTGAGTATGTTTGTGTGTGTGTTTGTGCATGTGTGCGTGTGCAGGCACCAGTTTGTGTGTATGTTACCCACACCCAGTCATCTGTAGGCCAGAGGCCAGAGTGGAGTCCCAGCTGGGTTTCATAAGCCATAAAACTTCAAACAACCCTACCCAGACAGGCTCAATGTACTCCCACTCCTCCAGAGCCCTTTCCCTTCACTTTTTATTGGACAACTCAGGAGACAGACCATGAAGGCTAAATCACTGTCAGAGGAGCTGTCATGAGATATGGACAGTGGGAGAGGGAAGGAGGGAGGGAGGGTGAGAGGTAGGCAGGGAGGGGGATATACTGTACATTGGTTGTGTGCTCCTACGGAATGAAGTTGAACTTTGCCCAGTAGAGTTTGTTTGACTGATATGTCACTGAAGTTGACCCCAAACCTGTCTAACCTTGGGGGCAGGTTTCACACTTGGTGGGGTGTGCCCGTGGGAGAGAGATAACTGCCAGCGTGATCTCTCTTTAATTAATTTTCAGACATGTCAGAGAAATGTTGCACACATTAACTAGGGAACTAGGCAAGAGTGAGGGTTCAGGCAAACTACTACCACACACTAGACCACTATGTAGATACTACCACACACTAGACCACTATGTAGATACTACCACACACTAGACCACTATGTAGATGTAGCAGAGGTGATTTGGAATCATGTTCTTGTGATGAGGTAGCTGTTCCTGATACATATAATAAGCTCATGTGTCGCCCATCCGACCGTGAGGACGTGTGTTTGATATAATTATTCATTCTGTTCCATGCATTACAATGAGCCCATCCTCCAATGTTTCTACCTCCACCAACCTCCCTTGATAGTTTTATTTTTTATTTTATTTTACCTTTATTTTACCAGGCGAGACAATTAAGAACAAAATTCTTATTTACAATGCCGGCCTGCAAGACCACTGATGGTGCTACCATAGGGTGCCAAAGGTGCTCCTTTGCCAGGGTTTTTCCAGTGCAGTGCCCTGGTTGGCCAGTGTTCAGACTGCCCTCTACAACCCCTCTCTGTGCACCAACGGGGGTGTGTTCTATGAACTGTCCTGCTCTCTCAGCACCATCTGAGCCCACAATAAATCGCACAAGAGGCACAAAAAAGCCAGAATCAGTCAGGTTCACACATACACAAATACACACACATGCGCGCGCCCGTGTGCACACACACTCACACACACATGCATGAAGACACATACGCATGCATCAAGACACCCACACACAGACACACACAAACACACACACACGCACACACACAAAGACACACACACATGAAGGCACAAACACTTATGCACTTATACGCACACACAACACAAACAAGTATATACGTACATACAGTACATACAGTGTATACAAACACACACTCACATACACACACACACACACTCACACACATGCACACACACACACACACACACACACACACACACACACACACACAGACACACATACCATGTACAATTCCCTCTCTGACAAATGAAAACAACATGCATACATGAACATGCATATGCGCAAACACACTCGCATGCAACACACACACAAACACACACACATTCCTGTGCCAGGTACACCACTGTTTTGATGTTTCTGTCTGTCAGTATGTGGTAGGGAACATCTATCAATCCATCAATGTCTCTCCATCTCACACCCATTAATTCAGATAACCTACTGAGTGTGAAAAGTGAAAATTGAAGTTGGGACTAAGAACTACTCATGACTTGGCCAACAGCGTTTTTCACTCACTCAAATGGAGGGAGTAATTTTAATGTCAAGAAGTGAAAATGCTTATGTGGCACAGAAAAGTATGTGTTCAATTAAAGCAACATTCTACTGATTGTCACCACGATTCAACAGCAAGTTATATAGTGGAAGCATGTGCATAAATAAGTGAGAAAATAGCCTTTTATCAGACCAGAAAATAATAGTCGGAATGATGAACTTCCCTATAGTGTGTTGCGCCCCCCAGCAGCAATGGTTAAGATACGTGTTAGTAAACACAAGTGAAAGATGTATGCGATAGTGTGGTGCTTATGGAAGTTTAAACTATTAGACTAAAAGCATTATTTATATTTGGCATTACGCTGTATGGAAAAAAAGAAAAGAAAGACAGAAGCTTTTGCTTTTATGGGATAGTGAGAGTGAAGAGGGTGTGTTAGAAGGACAATGGGCCAAATTCAAACTGAAAAAAAATTGTGCACTGAAGGCCATAGCACTTGACCACTGGATCACCCCAGTCCACAGTTGTTCAATGCTTTTAAACCTTTGCCTTGCTTCTAGCTTCATCTAACGGCACACAAATTATATGAACTCTATAGACTGTCCTGTAGCGTTTGTTTTTTCTATCCTCAAGAGCAACGATTACAGTACAGCAGTTTGTTTTGACAGGCATTGACTCGTCATGTCAGCTTCAATCCACAGCCTCTTGACACATACGATCTGCGGCGCCTCCAACTAAATTCCTCAGAAAACACTCAATGAGTGAAATGTTATTCCATGATGAAAATATTTTTCAGGGACACACTGTTGATTGCACCTGAACATGTGCTCAACAAACAAAGTTCAGTGCTTAGGACACTAAAAAGAAAAAATACACCTATCCCCAAAGGCTAACTTACAAAGTCCACTCACCAGTCTATGGTTTGTAATTCAGCAAAGCCTTGAAGGTCAGGTGTGACTCCACATCTGACCTTCAGCTCGCTCTGGACACCAAATAACGGCGACATCATGCCTCTGACCTTTGCGTGAGGGTAATTTTAGAGTGCTGATTACTAGGGAGACTAAATGAGGTATAAGTATGAAGATCAAGTGCAACATTCTAAGCTGATGATACTCTGCACAGTACCCAGCGATGGTAATACGACTTGGCACTGGAACTTGGCAATGGGATTTGAATAATTATCACCCCTCAGTATTACACTTAGGATCTGCACTTAAAACCTGGAATGAAACACTTCCTAGGTTTTGAGGGAGACATTGGAGCAGCATGTTTTTTTAAAAGGGATACCAAAATTACACCCAAATTACAAAATATAGAGGTTCCTGTGTTTGACTGTATACTTAACGGTACTAATGCACGGTATGTGTTTTCTGGTCCATACTGTTACTATCACTCTGCACCTCATAAAACCATTGTTAGAATTGCTGTCTCCCGCTTCACCTCCAGGGAGTGTGCTACTAGCTCATCCCTATCTGTTTTCCCCATTAAACCTGTTTTACACAGGTCCACACTGCTCCACTTTTCCCATGGTAAAACTACAGTAGACAAACTCACTGGCCCCGATCTTGTAGTACCACTGGGCATATAGCTTCTTGTCTGAGTATGTAATTTCCTGTCTGAGAGAAGAACAAGGAGAAAAATAGCTTCTTTGCATTGTTTTCCCCAAACAGAATTTAACTCATTTCAATCTAGCACTGATTCTATGGAAAGCACTGTTTTTGTAGCATCCAATGGGACTTTGAAAGAGCACACATGAGTAATTGATTAAATGGATAAAAGGTATACAGTATAATATAACTTTTGCACAAACGAACAAAAAAGGCTATTGTGAAAACCATATGCCCCCTGTCATTGTGTTAGTGAAAACATGAAGAAAAAAAAAAGGGTAACAAATTGAGGGGGAGTGAGTAGAGAACACCCTCCCCTGGCCAGGGTCCCACCCTCCTTCAGAGTCCAAACTAGAGCTGCACACACATCTCATGCCATATATGGGCGATGTAGCATCATCAACTAGAGGTGCAGTGCTCCACAGTATTTATTCACCTTTCATTGTCCTGATGACATGTTTGGAATGTGATGGTAGAATCCCAGTGGCGAAGGGGCTTCCATACCAACTCTGATACTGTATCTTCAGTGGATCCTTTACAAAAGCAAAAATGACTAGCACATCCAGAATAGTGGGTAAGTTTTGAATGGCTCCACAGTTGTGTACTGAGTATTGAGTATTGAGAGTTGCTGAGTATGTGCTGAGATTGAAAAAAAAAAAGTTTTCTCCTATTTGAACTATTTCTTTAAAATGTGCAATTCAAAAATGTGCATGTAACTTGTTGGAAGTTCTGAATTCTGATGTGTACATGAACAGCATAGAAAGAAGCAGAAAGAAATAGAGACCGATTGGTGGGGGCTCAAACAAACTTTCACTTACATTTTGTAGTCTCTCTCTCGATGCCAGGAGCAAGAATGGAAAACAATGAACATTCTGCAGTTTTTCATATTTCACAGTAGATCTTTGCTAATCCTAGTTTGGGAGGCATGGCTAGCTCAGACAGGTAAAGTTGAGTGTCTGCCGTGACCTTTCCTTGTTTCTTGTGACACTGAATCAACAGTTTCTCATTTATCCTGCCACATCTTGACATCCACCATTCTGTCATAAAGGTTGATTTGGGATACTGTATCTGACCCAAATACAGTGACCATCAGATCAATGGGACAGGGTCATTGCAACATTATTTCCGATGTATATAGTAAATAAATTGCCAGAAAACTTTTCTAAACATTCATAATTTAAATCGCTCTCATATTGCCACATGTCATATGGTATATTTAGTCACAAACAATACTCAGGATAAAATGATGTTAAAATAATGAATAAATGAATAAATAATGAGGAAAAAATAAATGATTTAATGTATGAAATATCACACTATACAAATATTACCCTGTAACCTCAAAAGTATAACATAAAATATATAGCATTTCACACAAGTTCTGAATTGTCCTGTCTTTTGTTTTTGTCTCTTTCTTTCTCTTTTTCATCAGATTGAAGAGGTTGCTGGAGACTGAAAAAGCCTACCAGGTGCGGAAGGAGAAGGCGCATGGAAAACGACTACAAAAGGTGCAGGAGGAGCTGGTCAAGCTGAAGTCCTTTGCCCTCATGCTGGTAGATGAGCGTCAAATACACCTGGAGCAGATGGACCAGCAGAGTCAGCGGGCCCAGGAGCTCAGCCAGCAGCTGCAGGAGAGGGAGCAGGCACTGAGCCAGGCCAGCGGAAGAACCCAGGAGGACAGCCAGAAGGCACTGATCCTGGAGACCGACCTGAAGGAGAAGTCGGCCAAATTCACCCAGGAACACGAAGAGATGACCGCTAAGCTGGCAGGCCAGGAATCTCAGAACAAGCAGCTGGATGCGAAATTGTGTGGACTTGTTCACAAGGTGGAGGAGCTGGAGGAGAACAATGGAGCCCTGCAGAGGTCCGAGGAGGAGCTGCAGGAGCTGAGGGAGAAGATCGGCAATGGGGAGTGTGCAAACTCCAACATACTCACAGAGCTGGAGAACCTCCGAAAAAGGATTTTGGAAATGGAGGGAAAGGACGAGGACGTCACCAAGACAGAGGCCCAGTGTAGGGAGCTGCGGAAGAGGCTGCAGGAGGAGGAGAGTAGAGGCAATGAGCTGAAGCTGCAGGTGGAGAAGCTCCAGAGTAGCATGATGGAACTAGAGAGGCTAGAGGGGTCTTTCAACATTAGCAAGACTGAGTACACCCAGTCACACTCCGCTTTGGAGAGAGAGAGGGGTTTGTCCAAAGAGCTTAGCGACGAGTTGGTAGCCGTTAAGATACGTATGAAAGAGCTAGAGTCATCAGAACTGAAGCTTGAAAAAGCTGAGTTGGGACTTAAAGATGACCTGACTAAACTGAAATCATTAACTGTGGTAATGGTAGATGAGAGAAAGAGCATGATGGAGAGAATGAAGTTAGAGGAGAGAAAGAGGGAGGATTTGAGTAAGATGTTTAAAGCAGAGCAAGGCAAAGTTATGGAGGTGACTGAGAGATTGACAGAGGAGAGCAAAAGGCTCCTAAAGTTGAAATCAGAGATGGAGGTCAATGTAGGGACTCTGAGCAGAGAGAAGGGAGAGCTGAGCACAAAGCTGACTTATGAAATGGAAAAAAGTAAGGATCTGAACTCCAAGGTGAACCAGATGAAGAAGAGGATGGATGGACTGGAAGAGACAGAAAATGTATCTTTGGGGAACATCACAGAGACGGAATTGGGAAGAACATCAGACATAGGAGGGAAAGACGACAACCGAGTGAAGGAGTTAACGTTCGAAATTGAGCGGTTGAAGAACCGTCTCATGCAGCTGGAGGTCGTTGAGAGGGATTTGATAAAGACCGAAGATCAGTATGATCTGCTGGAGAAAAAGTTCATGACAGAACAAGACAAGGCCAACATTCTCTTCCTGCAGGTGGAGGAGATGAGGAGTCAGATAGCTCGGAACAAAGCAATTGAGAAAGGCGAGACAGAGAGCCAGGAGATAGATCTTAGACAGCGTTGCAAAATGGAGATGGCCAAAACCAGAGACCTGCAAGCTGATGTCGTAGCCCTCAAAGAGAAGATCCATGAGTTGATGCACAAAGAAGACCAGCTCTCTCAGCTCCAGGTGGACTACTCGGTCCTCCAGCAGAGGTTCCTGGAGGAAGAGGAGAAGAAGAAGAACATGAGCATGGAGGTCCTCAATCTCACCAAAGAACTTGAGGTGACCAAGCGCCACAGCCGTGCTCTACGACCCAGCCTGAATGGCAGGAGGATGGTGGATGTCGCCATGGCATCAACCGCAGTGCAGACTGATGCACTGGCCAATGAGATGGCAGAGGAGGACACACCAGCTGTGTTTATCAGGAAGTCAGTCCAGGAGGAGAATCATATCATGAGCAACCTCCGACAGAAAGGTCTCAAGAAGTCTATGGACAAGACAGGTGTTCCTGAACAATTTCCACCTTCTACCACCGAGCTAGGCATGAAGAAATCCTGGATTCCCTGGATGCGGAAAAAAGAAAACGGTACTCATGGGAGTGGTCTGGAAAAGTCTGTGCACATCAGTGGGGAGTCAGTGCATTCTGAGCTGACCATGTCTCCGAAGCAAGGGCAGCCCTTGCACATCCGAGTGACACCTGATCTTCAGAATAGCACGGCCACCTTGGAGATCAGCAGCCCCACAGCTGAGGACTTCTACTCCAGCTCCAGCCTCAGTCTCAGCCCCACCCCGGGCCACCAGAAACCCAGGATTACCATAATTCCTACCCACACCACTGCCGCCCAAAAGAGCAGATCCAATGCTGGTCCAGGAGGGCCAGGGAGGACCAAGTCCCCAGTCACCATCACCACCATCTCTAGGGCCAAGTCCCCAGAGAGTAACAGGACCTCCTGCATCTCCTCTTCCTCCTCCTCCTCTTCCTCCACTTCAGGCAGGCCAATATCACCTATTTCCATCATGACAGTCAGCACCTCCACGTCCGCCTCTCCAGAGCCCTATGAGATGACAATGGGCCGGGCGGTGTTCAAGGTAACCCCAGAGAAACAGATGGTTCCCACTCCCATCAGGAAGTACAACTCCAATGCTAACATTATCACCACCTCTGAGGACAACAGGATCCACATTCATCTGGGTTCTCACTTCAAGAGTTCTTCCTCGGAGAGCAGCATCAACAACAACATCCCCAAAGTGATGGTCAGGCCAGTAGCTGCGATTACGGGGAACAAGGAGATGACCCTATCCACCGGCACTGTGCTGCGCTCCCCTCGTCATAGCTCCACAGCCGTCAGAACCACGCAGAGTAAAGTGATGAGCAGCATCACTATCACTCCCGTCACATCCACTCCTGCCAGACCAACACAAGCTATGGTGAGTTTCCGCTATACATAAATGTCCAAATGACGTCATACCTTTGTTCATGAAACGCTTTGGTCTGTCAGTTTTATTAACCATATGAACACAAATATCATGAAAATATTAAAATTATGGGGCAAAGACTTATTCTATGGAATAACTACTTTTATTTTATTTTTTAATTATTCAAATTGTATTAGTTTCCATAATACAAGTACATACCAAATAACACTAAACAAAAATCTAAGAATACAAAAAATATAAATGAGTCATACAGGTACGATGGTACAAACACATAGGTAGCCACATTGTGGAATATACAGTCAGTTTCACAAGTCAGTGACGGACCAAACCTATTCGCCCCCGTCCAAATAAGCATGATATCGCTCCCACTTCTGGAGATAGATTTCCACCTTATGCAATAACCTGAATGATAGATTTTCTCATTTACCCAACTGGATGTACCACAGAGATGCTGTCTGCGCAGAGGAATCTTTCTAATTCATAACAATGAATTTTCTTCCCAGCATGAGGGCAGTTTGTACCCACTCTGCATTAGGGAGCGTCTACTCATCTAATACCGCGGGGTCTCCCAAAATGTACAAGCTTGGAATGAAGGGGACGTCTTGACCAATAATTGTTTGAATGTAGTCATGGATAGATTGCCAGAACTCCTGTACCGCTGGGCAGCCCCATACCATATTAACCAGAACACCCTCATTTTCATAGCACCTCCAACACCCGGCATCATCCCGCAGCCCTACTCTGTGCAACCTTGACAGGGTCCAATATACTTTGTTCAATATTTAAAATTGAATTAGTCTCGTTTTCAATTCTCTCACTCTACATTTTCCTTTGGAATTCCTAATAATTAAGTTCCATCCCACCTCCGTGAAACTGACATTGAGATCAGCTTCCCATGTAAGTCTGAGGGAAGACGTGTCCCCGCCAGTGGCTCAAGAGCAAGCACAAAAATGATTGGGGAGAGCGGACAGCCCTGTCTTGTGCGAGATCTTGAGATGACCCCATTAGTGAGAACAGATGCTTTAGGTCGGGTGTATATGAGCTTAATCCAGTCAAACATATATGGCATATAGTTGGCATATAGTAACTATAGTATATACAGTAACTGGCATATAGTTTTTACATTTCTAATTCTAATTTCTTGCTTCTTACTTTTCAGTTGATAAACAACTACTTTTCTTACTGTTACATAACACACTAATGTGTGACTGAGTGGGGTTTCACAAGGGGCATAATGAGGTCTTTGTAAGGCAGATGGATAGCGTGACAGAAACAGTATTATGAACAGACCTCCAGACAACAGGGCTGTAATGACGTGACAATCTGCCACCATGTTACAATAACTCAGTCACTTATAGCTGCTGGCCTGCTGCACACTGTTTACATTCACACACAGCCACACATTGCACAACCCCCCCACCCCCCGGACACTAAACAGCCCTACACCCTACACTGGTACAGTACACTGAATCATAACCAAATATAACCCACAAAAAAACACTCCCCCATTGAATTTGTCTTGAATCTGACTAAATATTTACAACTTTCCTCAAACGTATCATACCATAAATGTTTTCTCTCCTCTTCCTCAACTCCTTTTCTTTCCGTCTCTTATTCTGTCGTCATACAGCCTGGGCATGAGGCTCACCAGCCCCGGGCAGGGCTCACCCGCATTCCCATGTCCAAGAGCCTAAAGTCGGGGAAAACCATGCTAGGAGTACTGGGGATCACTGGAGGAGTGAGGGTGGAGTCACGAGCAGAGAGTCAGTCCATGAGAATAGAGCTGAAGAAGTCCACAGTCAACAGCACTGCCTTTCAAAATGGAGGAAAAGACTGATGGACCCAGAGTAACTGACATGGGACTTGTCAAACAGGCTGCCATCAATATTAGTGTTTTCACAGGTCTGAGGTGCTCAGTATTAGTGCCAATGAAGTGCCCTGAGAGAGATGGACAGATCCAGACAATGGACAGCCGTTTGGCTTGTTGTTTGAGTTGTTCACTATGTTCAAATTTCCAATTAAACACAAAATACTTCTATACATACTTAATATTATACAGTGACATATACTTGTTGTATATACTTGAAATACTACTTGAAACAGGAATATATTATATATTTTTGGAAAAACAAAGTCTATTATCTTGTAAGTGTTTGTAATATGGATTAAATAAACTAAACTACTATATTAGGTATCCTCAGGTATGTGTATTTGTAAGGGGAACAGTGTGCTTCAACTGCTTCATGTATTAGTTAGTGAGCATTTGTTGAGGCAATTTTGTATTGCATTTAATATAAATGAGGCCACATTGTTTGCTTTGCTGCAATTAGAAATGTATCATTTGTATGTATTTTTAGTTTTTTTTAATGAAATGTAATTAGAAATTAGGACATAGGACCTAATAGTGCATCGAATATTATGACATTACACGTATCAGTGCAAAAATATAGAAATAAGCCAAAATTAACATGAATGCACTTTCTGTTCATGGGTGTGGATTGGAGACCCATTCAATTCACTCAAAGTAATTGGCCAAATAGTCAGTGTTTGTATTGACGTGCTGTGAGTAATAAAAAGATTAATCAACACAGATTACACATATGAAGTAGGGCCAAATTCTCAGTCATCTCTCGATTGTAGAGCACTAACCTGCCTTGCCCTTTCAGCAATTAAACATTGACTCAGTTAACAAGCTGCCTGTGTCTATAATCACCGACCGTGTCATTTTTCAACAAAAGAATAATGTTGTTCCCAATCGAGCAGATGAGTTAAATTTCGTCAATCGACCGAGGTAGGCTCTCAGACCAGTGTCACCAGATGTGATTGATTGTGGCAAAGGGTAACTGAACATAGGCAGTAATGATGCTATATTCAAAACAAATAATTATTTTTCTTTCTGCATACACACCATTATTATCATTATTATTCCAAATTATACCATTTTGATTTATTGTTGCTCTTGTTGTATCACTGTCAATGAACATGTATTGAGAGGATGCTGACATTCATGACATGAGGAATAATTTATAGTTTTTTATTTCTTTCTAATGTAGCAAATGATGGGGAACAGTGGTTAGTGAAAGAAATAAGAATTGTCTTAAATAAATAAATACATTTCCATCATTGAAAACTAAATTTCTCACTCAAATAGGAACAGGCCAGTAATAGCATTGAAGGTGCAACCTCTGTCCTCCCAGTTTCTTCTTGTGTTGGTGGATAACCAACCATGTGAGAAAGGGGCGTGCTTTTCAATCATGATGACGTCACATACTACGTCCTACCACACCATCGCATGCATTGGCTTAGAAACTTCCTGTTTCTCTACAGTTCCGTCTGTCATTATTAGCTGCCTACTTTCGGACTGAAGTGAGGTCTTCTCTGAAGCATATCAGCAATGTATGTATAGAAAAGTATATGTGTTACTACTTAACACCATTAATAACACGTCAGTAGTCTGTTAGCGTATCTGTACGCTTTTCTGTGTCTACAGTTTGAAGCGATACAGTGCCAGCTGTCGCTGTTTACAGTGGGGATTCTTTCCCTCTCTGACGACCGTGTCAGCCATGATGGCGTCTGGCTACACCGCTAAGGAGGAGGACGGACACCCTGGTGCTGCTGCTGGCCATGTTGCTGCTGCGGGAACTGTTAAAAGCAAAAAGCCGGACAACACAGCGTTCAAACAACAGAGATTGCCCGCTTGGCAACCGATTTTGACAGCAGGTACTGTTCTGCCGGCTTTCTTCGTGATCGGACTCATCTTCATTCCCATCGGAATTGGTCTCTTCGTGACATCAAACAACATCAGAGAATTTGAGGTGTGCTCGCTAGCTACCTTGATGTAGCGCCTTTTTACAGCATTGTATTTACTGTATGAGGATGTATGCGAAGTTCAACTGTACTACCTACTATCTAAACCGTGTGTATTTCCGGATTGTATTCCTCTCTGCATTGGTGTCAGGACTCAGGTGTCTAGTTAACTAGTTTATCAATTCATCTATCTCATTTACAGATCGATTACACTGGTGTTGACGGGAAAGATCCTTGCTTCAACTGCTCTCAGAGCTTTATTTGGAATAGTTCACAGCCGTGCAGATGTACTGTTCCCTTCACCCTGGAACAACCATTCGAGGTTTGTAGAAACGTGTATGATGTAGCTACCTAACTTGTTTATAAGTCTACCAGTCATAGCCAGTATGACTCCATGGTCTTCAATTGCATGATCACTTTTGCAGATTTACACACACACCCTACGCAATAGATACTGGAGTTGGAGGCATATCTTCACAGACTGACACATTTATGTCATTGTCATTTTTAGCTTTTGTCCAAAGCGACTTAAGTAAGTGAATCATCCATCCACCAGTCCTAGCAGGAAAAAGTAATCTATGCTCAGGATGTGTTAGAAGAAGGGAGATGTTTTTGTTGTTAGTTTTTTTTACACTGGGGAAACAATACTGTTGGGTAGTAGATGTCTTAGGAGAGACAGTTCAAGTGTAGCCTGAAGAGATGGGTCTTCAGTCTACGGCGGAAGATAGGGAGTATTTCTGCAGTCCTGACAGCCGTGGGAAACTTGTTCCACCAGTGGGGAGCCAGTATAGTGAAGAGACGTGACCGGGCGCGACTGCCGCATGTAGAGGTGGTGGAGCCAGTCGACCAGCAGAGGTGGAAGAGAGGAGTGAACAGTCTGATGTTTGGGGGGGGACCATTGCTTGCAGGTAGGCAGGGGCTGTTCACTTTGCCACCTGGTAGGTGAGCACCAGGGTCTTGAATCTGATATGAACTGCTATTCGGAGCCAGTGAACTGTGCGAAGGAGGCGGGTAACATGAGAGAATTTGGGGAGGTTGAACATTAGACGGGCAGCAGCATTCTGGATGAGCTGCAGAGGTCTGATGGCAGAGGCGGGGAGCCCGGCCAGGAATGCGTCTCAGTAGTCAAGGCGGGAGATGACCAGTGACTGGACAAAGAGTTGAGCTGCTTCTCTGGTGAGGAATGGACGTGTCCTTCTGATGTAGAGGAAGAATCTGCAGGAGCGTGCTGTCGCTGTGATGTTCGCCACACAGGATAAGTGGTTGTCGAGGATCACTCCAAGGTTCTTGGTTTTCTGGGAGGAGGTTACTGTGATGAAGAACTCCACATAGTGTCCATTATGGTGCAGCAACATGTAGGCTACTCTTGACTTCCTGTATTTATAGACACACTTACTGTACGGCTTCGCTCTGCTCTCAGTATTGAGTATTGCTATTTTTAAACATTGCCTTGAATGCCATTAAGGTATTAGTCCCATAAGTAGCTTTCTCAGAGGTATGTTATTGATTTAATTCAAGAAATTCCAGTATTACACTCAACCCTTCCCTTTCAGCTCAGGTTCTTCCTGTAACACTCTCTAGACTGATTGGTATACAACACGTCTTTGGCATTGTCTGTTCATTAGAGGAACAATTGATTCAGTCATCCCTCTGCTGTTTCCTCTCCTCTCCTGTAGAGCAATGTCTTCATGTACTATGGATTGTCCAACTTCTATCAGAATCACAGACGGTATGTGAAGTCCAGGGATGACAGTCAGTTGAACGGTGACAAGAGCTCTTTAAAGGTATGTGACTCCAACACACTTGTACAACAGAGAGATGGACCTTTCATGCTCTACAGATTGCATGTAAATTGTTTGATCATCCCATGATGTGTATCCTGCCATTGTGCTGAAACGCCTTTGAACTCTGTCCAGAGTCCCAGCAAGGAATGTGAGCCATACCGCACCAGTGATAACAAGCCTATCGCCCCATGTGGTGCTATCGCCAACAGTCTCTTCAATGGTAAGAGTACAATGTATTTTTTTTTCACTTTGAAAATAGTAGTGCAGCAGTCTGAGGAAAATACAATAGCGACACACTGTTGTTCAATTACATCTTAAATCATAATCTTCTGTACATACAACAATAGTTGGACAGAGTTTATAATAGGTAATAGATGTTACAATGTTTTAATTTGGTTTAGTGCTTGAGTACCCATGACTTTTCATCACCAGACACCCTAGAGTTGTTCTATATTGATCCCAATGGCTCCAAAAACGCTATTCCTTTGGTGAAGAAGGGCATCGCATGGTGGACGGACAAGCATGTGAAATTCAGGAACCCTGGCGGAAACGACAACAACCTCACTGCGGTTTTCCAAGGTAGTTTACACAACATGCAAATTACATGACTACCGTGTAATAATCAAGTTATCATCATGACTTGACAGTCTTTTTCCTCCCTTAGGCACAAGCAAACCTGTGAACTGGAGAAAGCCTGTCTATGAGCTGGACCCAACGGACCAGGAGAACAATGGCTTCATCAACGAAGACTTCATCGTGTGGATGCGCACAGCGGCCCTCCCCACCTTCCGCAAGCTCTACCGCATCATCCAGAAGAAGCCCAACAACATGACCCCGACGCTGCCCCGTGGCGAGTACATCCTAGAGGTCACCTACAGTATCCTTTCGATTAAAATCACAGTAGAAGGTTAAGAGAGTACAAGTTTGTTTCCATAGTTTAAAGGGGTTGTTCTGCCTATTCTCATTAGGTGAAAATGCATCTTACCCAGGGTCGTTCTCTTATAGTGAGGCTTGTAGTGACAGCGTCTGCTAATCCAATCTGCTAATCCCTCTACATAGCTACCGACAGCACAGGTCAACAGTTAGCAATAGACCCCAATACTAGTCTCTCCAATAGACTATATTTCAATCAGCCCTAGATTAGCATCATCAGACTGAATTCCATACCCAGAATTTCATCTTTAACAACTGTCCCTCTCTGTACTAGATCTGTGTTTTCTGATCATTTACCATTCACATCCATGATGTTCACAAAAGTCGAGATGCTTCTGGTTTTTCCCTTTAACCATGTGAATTCAGATTACCCTGTGCGCAGCTTCGAGGGACGAAAGCGCATGATCCTGAGCACCATCTCTTGGATGGGAGGCAAGAATCCCTTCCTGGGCATCGCTTACATCACCGTGGGCTCTGTGTGTTTCTTCCTGGGCGTGGTCCTGTTCATCATCCACCACAAATACGGAAACCGTAACAACAGTGCAGACATCGCCAACTGAGAACATCCTGAAATGGATCACCTCCGCCGCTGCATGCGTGGTTGGCCCTTTGGCCCCCAATCTGGGGGGTATTCCATCAACGTCGCTAAAGGAAAATCCAGGCTTATTTGTGATGAGTCTCGCGAAACTTATGAAAATAAGCCTGGATTTCCCTTTAGCGACGTTGATGGAATACCCCCCTGGACTGCTTGCTGATTTTAGCCTTGGATGCACTGGTCTTTGTAAAAGTCTGTCATTATGTGTTTGTCTGTCGTGTTAGCTCACGCGCCTCTCTGGGGAAGGCAGCAGTCAAGTTGTATACTGCAGAGTTGATGCCCTGTAAATTAATGGCACAGGCAAAAGAAAGCTCCAGGAGCTTGGAATTCTATGTGTGTGTTTTCATATGACCTACAATGATGGCTGGAAATGTTATCTGTGGTCCTCAAGTACATAATGTTTTGTTGTTGTTTTTGTATTTATCCATATGTTATTTCAAAAATAGAATATGTATATTATTTGAGCAATTTTTGTTGAGATTATACCAACAATTAAACCTGGCCTTTTATTGCACAGCACTGCCGTTGTGTAAAGATTTAGAGAGTTGTTTGTTGGCATCTTTTCTATTTGATTCATATCAATGAATGCATTTTTATCAGATATGGTTTTATTGGCATCTCCAGCCATGAGGTAGGATTTATTTTATATTACAAGTTGATGGATGTTTGGGTAGGGTCGACCAATGGTACTGGCAACGCATCTACAATGAAAGTTATTTATTTTGACTACTCTGTGTTTTTTACCTGATTATAAAAAACATATTTTCAAATTCTCAATCATATTTTCCATGTCGACCAAATAATATGCACTTTAAAAGTGTGTTTTGTTATGCAGTATTTTGTCCTTTGGTCTTTTTAAACTGATTCCGCCCTTTTTTCTTTAGTAGGCCTGCTATGATAATATTGTGTTCTCTGATGAGGAACTTACAAGGTAAATAAAATGTTGAAACCTGTGAAGTCATTTGTTTCATCATCTTTGCCAATGTTTTCTAAAACGTTTTTGAATTTATTTTATTTACAAAGATAAAGTAGAATAAATATACAGGTCCATATATATTTTGACACTGACATGTTTTATTTTAGCTGTTTACTTAGGGTTTAAGAATTACAGCTCCTTGTAATTGACCTGGAAGTGACCTCAAACACATTCCATGAGTGCTGATCAGATTTCCAGCGGGAATTTACGAACGCAGCCTCAGTCAGCGCGTGACTTCGAGCTCATCTCCAGACGAGGCGGTCAGACTGAACAGGTAAGAGATGAGCTCCAGCTCTCCTCCCACAGGACTCAAGGAAGTACATATCAACCTAGCTAGTTCGTTAGCTAGCTAGCTATTTTGTGGCTGCGTTCTGGTTAGGGTTAAGTCTAAACTTGTGGGTGGTTTAAACTCCCCTGTGTGTTGTCGACTTGCTTAATGTGCTAGCACGTTAGCACTGGCCGGCTTAACGGCGGCCTGTTACCAGACACATTGTCCTACATTTGCCAAATTTGCCTTATGTTGTGATTTTAGATTTTTCGTACTTCAGTCAATTGACGTATAAACTCATGGACCAATCCGACATGGAGAGCGAGAACAGTGAGTATTTTTCGCCGTCCCTACGTGAAGTTCTAAACATTTCAGATGAATGTAAAAGAGCATAATCTGTGTTCATTCTTTTTTCATTTCATTTTAGTGGAGCTTGTTGTCGTTACCCACGTTGTGGATGCCATCACGTTCTGGGCTCAGGTACACGTGGCAGAGCTGTTAGTTTGCAACCTTTTTGAATATGCAGACACATGAACTCAATATACCACGTTGTTTCTCGTTTGTTATCGTAGAATGTCAGCGAAGACCAAGCAAATGAAAACATGAGCATAGCATTGGCAGACAAATGCCCCAAATCCCCAAAGGTATTTGGAATCCCCAGACCTCAGCAGGTAATGAAAAAGACAGATCGGGAGAGATGGAGAATATCTTCTTCCCTATATACAGGGCCGGACTTATGCATGGGCTACCCTGGGCTTGAGCACAGGGGCCCCGGGCTACAAGACACTGAGAAAAACTCAGAAACTTACTGGGTTTTTCAAACCAGTCGTAGATGCTTCAGCGTTGCTTTGAGGCTTTACCTGACATTACCTGTCACTAATGCAAGTGGTGAGCGCACTTTCTCCAAGCTGGGACTGGTGAAGAATAGACTGAGATCCACAATGGCACAGCACAGGGTCAATCATCTGACTCTGATGTCGCTTGAGAGTGACCTGCTTCGGAAAGTGGATTTTACTGACCTGATCAAGGACTTTGTTGCAAAGAAATCCAGAAGGCATAACTTCTAAATGGTAAGCATCTATCTCTTATTTTATGGATTTAATTTGGACTGTTGCTGTATTGATTTTGTGTCACTCACTCACTCACTCACTCACTCACTCACACACACACACACACACACACACACACACACACACACACACACACACACACACACACACACACACACACACACACACACACACACACACAAACACAGTGGGCTAGTATAGTATTGATTAGGCCTAACATCTCTCTTTCTTTCTCTCTCTGCTGAGGGACCACTTGCTATTCTTGTGTTGTAGTGGCTATTCAAGTATAGCCTACTCCTAAGTTTTTCTGTTGTCCTCACAGAACGGCCTTGCTGTTGTGGCTATATCCTTATATATATATATATATGTTCTCATCCGTTTTATTATTTTTACCTGTGTTTGTTTTTCTCTCTCACCATCCAAGGAACCTTCCTCCCCTGCCATCCCAGTGTCACTCCCCGCTCCTCCACCATTCCATCCCATCATCTCCGGACAGCCTTCCCAACCTCCCTCCGTTCTCACTCAACATGCCACCCTCTGGATTCTCCCCCTTTCATCACGGACGGACTTCACCCCCTTGCTAGTCCTCCCGGACCCCTCTCCCTGGATTACCCCCTCGTAGTTCTGGACTGGTCAGTACACGCACATTGAACAACAGCCTCCGCATTTACATATCTACACCACATTAGTTTTTGCACGCTAGACACTCGCGCCCAGACACATACTGTAGCTGTCCAATACACACCTCACTTACATTTCGTCTCAGGCACCCACACACTCCCCCCACGTAGGCCCTGTTAGTGTAGGTTTGTTATTTTGTCTGTCTTTATTAAATAACAATGTTATTATTGTCACCCTTGTCTCTGTGTCCGTCTGTTCTGGGGTTCTGCCACATTTGACCGCTTGGTTCAGGCCTAACACTTGCTTTTTCTTCATGTGCTTTATGCCAATAACATACTCCATTGGGATACGTGTGTTTCTGGTCATAGGTTCTGGTTGGTGTAGTTGTAGCTTATCATTTTTAGTGTAGGTAGGGGCCCGAACAATGACTCAAGCCCAGGGGCCCCCACCCCCCTAAGTCCAGCCCTGCCTATATACTACTATATGGTTATGCATGTGTAATATGCTGATCTCTTAACCCACTCCTCTTCGTATAGATGTATGGGGCAGTGTCCTCTGAGGATGGGTGTTGGTACAGGTGTAAAGTACAACACCAGACTGATGATAAGGTGAGTTATTGCCAGTTTTGAGTATGAGTGGTATCAAATCATGTTGATGCTTTTTTACACATCAAAAATGATAAGGAATCCACCTTAGGCTGTGCACTTAATAATCACTTTTCCTGGCTAGGAGATTAAATGTGCATTTTGACTGGAATTGATACACTCAGGCTCTTAGCAGGTAGCCCAGTTAATGAGAGATCAATGTTGTGCTGATTGCATTTTTTTTTAATGAAGGCTTTTTTTTTAATGAATGCCTTAAAATGAACAAGGCTCCATTCAATCTCTACCTTGTGTCCAGTTCCATGTGTGCTACGTCGACTATGGGAACACAGAGGATGTCAGTCGATCAGAGCTGGTTGAGCTTCCAGAAGATCTACAGTCACCTTGTTTGGCCAAGAGGTTCCAGTTCTGGGGCTCCCATGTGTCCAATGATGAAGATTCCCATCAGGTAAGACCTAGTCTGAATCTCTGGCAGGGCTGTTGATCACGCCAATGAATTGTGAATATTTCTCATTCAGTTGTGAATGTGGATTAGGTTGAAACGTTGAAGAGACATTCCACACATCTTCCCAGCTTATTAAAACGTACGTTGTCGTCCCAGGGAAAGGCCTTCCTACAGAATCTGATTGTTGGGAAAAGAGTCTGTGTTCAGAGGATGTCAGTCTGCTTTGACGGCACCATCCTGGTCCAGGCCTTCCAGGGGGACTGGGACATCGGTGACGAGGTGATAAAGATGAAGTTTGCTGCCACACTCAACCCCAGCCTCCCAGGGGGAACCGCGAGAGCCCCGTGTTCGCACAGCCCTTCCACAACCCCTCCAGCCTGGCAGCCGAGTGGGTCCAGGAGAGGGGTCCCCAGGAGAAGGAGAGGGGTCCCCAGGGGGATGGTCACATGGTGGCCTTACCAGTGTGCATGCCTAAACTCTACCCAGCTTTACCTGACCAGAGGCCACAGTCAGTGAAGTATGACACCAGTCTATAGAAAAACACCAAACACTTTTGTCCCATTTTCTAACTCATTTTTCTCTCCACTCTTAATTCTGAAATACATTTTTGGCTGCTGTGTTTGTGTCGTCACTCATACAGATATGAATTCACATCTGTGAATGTCGTTGTGACACTCAGTGGTTTCAAACAGACAGAGAATATAGTCTGCTTAGCTAGGTACGGGATTTGGGAACTTTGCCTTATTGCCATCTCTGTCAGTGGTCCGGATTAGGTGCTAGGAGGGGCTGTGCTCCTACCAGCGAGCTGTCTCTGGTCTGTAGCTGATACGGCTCTCGGCTGTGTCGTGCAGAGAGAAATCCTCAGCTATCAGTGCTCTGCAGGTCATGTTTATGGAACGACTACCCCCATGTTTTGATCCTTTTTACTTTGCTCTACTGTGGTGTGGTTGTACTGCTCTACTGTGGTGTGGTTGTATTGGTGCCAAGGAAGTCATTTGGTGATTTTAAAATGAAAAGCTGGTGGAGTGGGGATTTGGGTTTTTGTGTCTTCAGTATAATAGTTTTAATTGAGAATGATGGATCATCCAGCCATACTCGGTGTGGTTCAAATGTGTGTATTGTGAGGAGAGATATGAACCTTGGTCTGCATAGATGCTAAAGGTTAGCCAGAGATTTAGCAATGTAAACTAATGAACATTGCTGATTGGGGTCATGGCCTTCAGTAATGACTAACAGATGCCTCTCATCCTTTTGAGAGGTAAGATCAGTTCCACTGTCGTTGCCTCCAGCAGGGAGAGAAGCACCGCCACACCTGTGGACCAGGACCTTGTGGAGGAGAACGAGAGGCTGAAGGCAGCACTAGACACCGAGCAGCAGAGCACTCAAAGCGCAGAGAAAGAGCTGAGAGACACCTCCTTTAAGCTACAGGTTAAACATGCAGTGCCCCCCCCCCCGACACACACACACACATACACTCAGCCGTATAGAGTACGAGCGTAGAAACCTGGCGTGACACATGTCGTGTGGTATCGTGTTCTCACAGGAGTTGAAAGAGGAGATGGAGAGAAAGAAGAGATGGTGGTCGTACCTGCAAGGAGCTATGGTGGAGCTGCAGGTGAAGGCGCATGACCTGCTATGAGGGGACTTGCTAGGGACTCTTAATGACCTGCTATGAGGGGACATGCTATGGACTCTCTTAATGACCTGCTATGAGGGGACATGCTATGGACTCTCTTAATGCTTCATGGCTTGTTAAGATTAGGACTGGTCAGAGGAAAAAAAAAGACAAACAAACTTCTTCTAGCACGACGACTGCCAATGGCTCCAGGCTTGAGCATATATGACTTTTTTCCTGCTATGACTGACAGATGATTCACTTACTTAGTGAAATGTATTTGTTGCAAGTCACTTTGGATAGAGGCGTCTGCTAAATGCCGTAAAGGAAACGGACACAGAAAGCTCACCCAAGTCAGAAAGAACAGGCACGTGAGAGAACCTGCGTCTCAACTTAATCACCAGTTTCAAACCTTCCTCAGAAGGTTGTTCACAGATTTATGTTTGTAAAAAGTAAGTTTGTGAATGTTTCCGCCATTGTGTTTTTGTTGTTGTTGGCAGAGTCATCAGTGTGGAAGGGGCCTGGTAGTGCAGCGAGTAGGCTATGGGCTTTTGAGGAATTAAGATTTAGATTCAACTTGATTGTCACTGCAGAGTACACGTATCAGACGTACACGTATCAGACAACGAAATGCAGTTTAGCATCTAACCAGAAGTGCAAAATAGTGATATAAAAACTCGATAGGGATAAGCGATAGGTACAGTATTGCAAGTACAGTAGTTGGAGGTATATAGAATAGTGTTGGACTGAATACAGTGTGTGTCAGCATAAAGGTGGCTAATGTTCTCATCAGCTGCACAAACTGAGTCAGCCACTGTTGTGGATGGAAGTGCTGCTGCAGTGTTTCTGTTCTGTCCCCCCCTCCTCCGTGTTCAGGCCATGAGGGAAGTGGCCGAGCTTTTGAGCCTTACGCGGTCAATCAGCGTCGTCATAAATAATAGCACCTCTGCCCCTGTTGCCATGGAGAAGGTGGATGTGGCATGGGAGAACTACAGGATCGCTCAGGAGAAGCTGAAGGCCTGTCAGACGGTGAGTTGTCATTTGAGGGGGTGTGCTGTTGCTTGTACACGTCCCTAAAAGAGTACAGTTATTCCTTAACCATACAATTGTGACACAGTCCAATCCCAGCCACTGGTGCCAATGTCTTTTGTCTTGACTTTTGCAGAAGGAGCAACTCGTGGATCTGATAAACGACAGAAATCTGTCGCGGAATGCGCTGACAGCCACAGTAGATGCCTTCCTGCAGGAGGCAAAGTGTTTGGCTGTTTGGCGTGTGGACAAACTTGAGGTTATTGGAGAATAAAAACTTTAATGCCAACTTTTTTTTTTCCATAATTCGAAATATTTGAGCGATTTGTCTTGTGGAAGATCCTCTTGTTGATTGAGGGATCAGGGGGGTTAGTGTGTAACTGAATGTCGAGTAAGTATGCATTAACATTTATGTCTACAAGCTGCTGCTATCAATAAGTATTTTTCCTGTATCGCAGGAGGTGAGAGCTTCTCTGACTGCGGTGTTTGGCCCGGCCTCTGTGGAGGGGGTGGTGGAGGGGGTGGTGGATGATGCATTTGAGCAGTTCTACCAGTGGAATGCTCTGAGGGATCAGCACACCAGAGCTGTCAGAGACGGGACAGACAAGGCCCTCCACGCCTTGTGCACCTGGTCTGAGAATTTAGGCAAGGTACGGTATGACGCCACACCCAGTTAACTAACAGAGAAATAATAATAATAATAATTCATTGTATTTATATAGCGCTTTTCCGAGGCTCAAAGACAATATGGGAAAAACAGAAAAACACAGAAACAACAAGCAACAGATAACATGAGCACATAGAACACAGAGTTAACAAACAGGGAACACAGTAATGCAGCAATGTCCAAGGGGGGAGGGGGGGATGGTTAGGGGTAGGGGAGATGGTTAGGGGTAGGGGAGGTTGTATGCATGAAGAGAGAGGAGAGAAATGAAGAGGCTTAGTTATGTTCCTGTTATGTTCAATGCACTTCAGACGACTTCTCACA
This sequence comes from Nansenia antarctica, assembly GCF_963989245.1. Lineage (NCBI taxonomy): Eukaryota > Metazoa > Chordata > Actinopteri > Argentiniformes > Microstomatidae > Nansenia > Nansenia antarctica. The sequence continues at coordinate 43,156,299 of NC_137674.1, forward strand.
TAACATGACTGAAGTCTATAGAATGTGATGTAGGCTTGTCATAGGCTGGCCCGGATTGCTCACTGTGAGTCCATACTGATGTGTCATTCTGGGTGATGAGTTGGTTTGACGGTCCTCCTGTCCCGTGCAGAGCTCCGGGGGTCTCCTGGTGAAGAGTCTGGACAGGGACATGTTTGATGCCGAGCCCATGAGGGAGCTGAGCGGCCGCCGGCCCCTGGTGTGCACCGAGTACCAGGGCCAGAGGGTCGTCCTCAAGGTAACCACACCCCCTCAAACCCTCGTCCTCAAGGTAACCACACCCCCTCAAACCCTCGTCCTCAAGGTAACCACACCCCCTCAAACCCTCGTCCAAGTGGAAACCAGGTATATGAAACCATGTTGTTCACGATGCCCAGACACGAGCATCGACTTTTCAAATGGGGAAAACAAGTAAATCAGTCATCTTGTGTTATTTGACGTGCTTAAGAATGCTGAAATTGACCAACTAAGCACCAACTAAGAGAGACCTTGGCCTTCAGTGTGTGCAGTGTAGATGAGGAGGCTGGGTTCTGTCTTTGGGTTCCTCAGGGTTACAGTGTAGATGAGGAGGCAGAGGCTGGGGTGCTGGAGCGAACCACACTCTTCCACCGGGCCAGGACTGAGAATGGGACTGACGGTGGAGTTGTCCTCCCTCTTCTGGCACTGTTCTTTGGCAAGGTACTGCCCAGTACACCCTCACGTCCCTAAACAGGACCCCTGTTTTTATGTTTCACATCATCTGTAACATACCTGAGTTCTTGCATTTCTCCTGCCATTGATGCTGGATGAACAATGTTCTCTCTGCAGTCTGACCCTCTTGCCTATGTGATGGTGCCGTACTTCCCCCACGGGAGTCTGAAGGCGGTACAAGCAGTCCAGCCGCTCACTGCCACAGTGAGGCCTCTTCCATAAGTTCCAGCTACATCGAACATCCTCTTGTCCTCTATTGGCGTCCAGTAAACCAACCGACGGTTGTTTCTCACACTCTAGGAGGTTACCATGGTGATGAGGGGTGTGGCCCAGGGTCTACAGGCCCTGCAGGCTGTGGGCGTCACCCACGCCTCTCTGAACCCCAACAACGTGTTCGTCCTCATGCGAGAGCAAGGCATGCTGGGAGACTTTGATTTCACCAAGGCCACTGTAAGTGGTAAACAGGTCACCAGTCATGAGACTGTTATGGAAATTCCACATTGTGTGGAAAGTGGATGTTATAAAAAAAAAAAAAAAAACTGATGTAACTTTTTTAGGCTGCTGTGAATGTGGTTCTGATTGGTTTGTGTTGTGTCCATCTGAAGTGGTAGCTGGGTGTGTTGTCCATCTGAAGTGGTAGCTGTGTGTGTTGCTCCAGGGGCAGCGGGCGGTGGGCAGGGGGATGGTGGCAGGCTCCATCAGCCTGGTGGCCCCAGAGCTCCGTGACGGCTCCGCTCCGTCTCCAGCCTGCGACCTGTACTCCTTCGGGTGCCTGCTGCTCTGGGTGAGTCCACAGGGATTCACTACGGAACAGTCTGGATGGAATAGAGCAGGAATCTGATGGGGTTCCAGGCAGGCTAGAGGAGATAAAAAAAACATTTTAAAAAGGGGGTCGGGTTGGTACAAGTTCCCATATCAACTGTTGCATATTGTCCTGGAAGTGTTTTTACTGAATGTTCAGTAAATGTGATGGTTTTCATGGCAATGACAATTCTCTGCTCTCAGCTGCACGTCCCAACGTCCAGCGGTGCTCTGGATGACCCTGCCAACCTGACCCTGGATGTGGTGAGGAACACAGAGAGAGCCTCTCCATTCATCAAGAGTTTAGATGTTGTTTCTAAGCCTATACAGTGGATGTGTTTCCTGTTTTCCAGGAGGCCAAACTCCAAGCCCTGCTCCCTAAGCTGTTGGCACGCCAAGGAAGACTGACTGCTGCTCAAGTCCTGGCAGATGACTACTTCCTGAGTGGCCAAGCATGAAGAGTGGTAGAGGCAAATGACAAATATTTGTTTGACTGTTTCACATCTTTCTTTCTTTCTTATGTATTTCTTGTTCTTTACCTTTTGTTGATGTGACAATGTGACAATTTGGTTTCACAGTATATTATTTGAAATATAAATGTTTGGATATGTAAACAGGTGATGTTCGATTACCCTACAGCTATGACATTGCAAAACATAATAATAAAAAACAATGTTCAGAAGATGTGGAGATTTTCTAATGGAGAGAGTGATATGCTCTGTAATTAAAGGGATGTGGTAATGTTTCTAATGGAGAGAGTGATATGCTCTGTAATTAAAGGGATGTGGTAATGTTTCTAATGGAGAGAGTGATATGCTCTGTAATTAAAGGGATGTGGTAATGTTTCTAATGGAGAGAGTGATATGCGCTGTAATTAAAGGGATGTGGTAATGTTTCTAATGAAGAGTGATATGCTCTGTAATTAAAGGGATGTGGTAATGTTTCTAATGAAGAGAGTGATATGCTCTGTAATTAAAGGGATGTGGTAATGTTTCTAATGAAGAGTGATATGCTCTGTAATTAAATGGATTTGCAGGTCTCAGGAGGAGCAGGAATGAAAAAGCTCCAGGTCTTTTGGCTGCTAAAATACAGATATTTTGAAAGTTTTCGAAATACAGATATTTTGAATATTTTGAATTTGTTCTGGAAAAACAAGACATTAATCACCAGCATACAGCTTCTAGTTGGCTAGTGTTTGATATGATGTACTGTGTAACACAGTTCTGAACTCCCCGGCTGCCTGACGGGGAGGTTGTCAGCACCAATATCCTGTAAACTCTCTGAACCTTCCCCAGGACAATGCTCCTTAAAGAAATTGGCTGTCATTACACGTTTTCTCTCCATTAACTGGCTGAGGGCCATGGTTGCTTTTTGTACCCTCTATTTTCAGGAATTGCGAGTTGATGATTTGGTACTCAACACACCCTCCCTGTCTAACATGGAGACGTTCGGACCACGCTTAATTTAATTGGAGATGTGGTCAACATGTTTCAGATGGGTCCAGTCTTAATTAAGTGTCAAACCACAATGATTACTCATTCAACTGAACATTTATAAAATGGTGTTTTCTAAATTAGAGCAGACCAACCTCCTGTGTGTATGAGGCTTAGAGAGCTACGGATTTGACGGGTGACATCACTGATGAGTCTGAGAATGAGCTGCTTTGAGGAAACAGTGCAATCCTTTAATGGTGTAGCCCCTCTTTTTCAAGGGACCAAAAGTAATTGGACAATTGACTCAAGCTGTTTCATGGACAGGTATTGGTACAGGTATTCCTTGGTTATTTCTTTATCAGTTAAGCAGGTAAAAGGTCCGAGTTGATTCCAATTGTGCCATTTCCATTTGGAAGCTGTTGCTATGAACGCACAACATGTGGTCAAAGGAGCTCACAATGCAAGTGAAACAGGCCATCCTTAGGCTGCAAAAAAATGAAATCCATCAGAGAGATAGCGGGAACATTAGGAGTGGCCAAATCAGTTTGGTACATTCTGAGAAAGAAAAAAAACGCACTGGTGAGCAATGCACCACAAAAAGGCTGGGACGTCCACGGGAGACAACAGTGGTGAATGAGCATCCCCAGCATTTGGCGATGTCCATGGGTTCCAGACATCAGGCTGTCAATTGCCTACAAAGGATTCTCGAGTGTATTAAAAATACTATTCTAAAAAATATTTGGAATGAATTGTATCTGGCAAATTAAGTTATGTTGTCATAAATACAGTTTTTTTTTTTAATGTATTAGTTTAGGACTTTTATTTTGGAAAGAGTTCGAAATTCCGCAACTCGGAAGTACTTCGTTAATGTGGTTGAATAGAAGTAGAGTGAAAATAAAGACGCAGATTGGCTGCATCAACGATGGATCCGATGTGAACACCCTAACATTTGCTAATCGTTTGGGAATATTATCCACAGCAAAACATTTCGAAGCATTTGGTAGGTAATTGAAAAGCTTAGGCGTAATGATTGCCATTCATTGTCAAATATGTACTACTATGGTTTGCTATAACGACCTGCACTTGCTATGATGGTTTTACACCAGATACTTGAATAAATCCCAATATTTACGTTTCCACTCTACGATAACCATGTCTGCCCATGCACGACGTTGCTCATGTCCCGATCTTTTTGAGAAGAAACATTGTAATGGTGGAGAAACAGGCCCCTCAGTAGTTCGGAGGAATGAATGAACACTAATAAAGGTGAGCGCAATCAGTGCAGGTGTTCCCTCTCTGGTTGTGACTACCTTGAAGATCCTGCTCCGTACATTTGAAAGAAAACGAACGTCATCGTAAATAGTGGGTTTTATTAAAGTATCTGGATCAAAGTTCAACTGTGATGGGTGAGTTGAGAGAAGGCCGTCCAACTCGCAACGCCAAGGCAAGTAACAATGTAGTTGGACAATATAGCTACTGTAAATGTTGACAGGATATTTTGTTAATGCAATATTAATATGTCGACGTTGTGTTGAAAACGTAATAATTTATTAATAATCGGAATCGTCATTAATGTATTCGGCACAATTGGTGGGTCATTGTAATCTACTGTAGTAGCCTACTATTTGCATATGTGAACATACATTTGACTTATTGTTAAGATTGTAGTGCCCCTGCTTGCAGAAATCCCTGACAGCTGCGTTATCAGGGCAGTCAGAACAGATCATTTCCTACATACTTTCACATATTGACAGAGTAGTAGACATTTTTTAAGCACTTTTCCTGAAGGTTTTTTTTGTTTTAAAGATTGTGTTCATTTTAATAAATAATGATGCGTGTGTAGACCCAGGGCAAAAAAAGTAACCCATGTGTCTGGATGAAGGGATAAACAGTGCCAAAATAACTGAATTAACAATTAATAATAACATTTTGATCGGTCCTCTCATTTGTGACAACATGGTAGGTCACTCTATAACACCTTTGTAACTTAATTGTGATTAAGCTGCAGCACATTACAAAGCTGTTTTCACACGCATTAGGAAGCTGTTTATTGACACAATGGGAAATGTAAGAGTCCCCTTGAGAGGGTACACAAGGTAAAAGGTGGCAATGGATGGATACAGGACTGATGGGTGAGAGCGGAGACTGTAGCATTAACACGCTACACTACTTACCGGTTCATGGTTTTTAATAAAATGGCCCTGCCGAAAAGGAATGTTTCAGGACTTCATTAAACTATAGATAAGCTAACAAAGATGGATGAAACTGTAGTGGACTTACTAGTGAGGGATGTGAGGTAGATAAATCTAATAGTTTTGGGCACTGCTGAAGTAACTCAAAAGGAGGAAATGGGTCAGTTAAACCCCCCAAATAACTTTGTTCTTACTCTCTTGCCCTAGCCTTTAAGATGGGGACTTTGGCAGCGGAGGATGGTGATGGAGCCAGCACAGAATACCTGTACTGCCGTGGTGCTATCACAGAGGTTCTCAAATTCGGTAGCTTGTGCTCTGGCATCTCCAGGCATACCCCACCTGAAGTGCTGTTTCTAATCATTCCAGGTGAGTGTTTGAGGCTTTTTCTACATCATTCTAGTCAGGTAAGCTCGATTTGGTTAATCATTTTATTTAACATAAAATGGTAATGTCCACACATTGGGTTTGGGTTTGGGTGTTGTGGTTCCCCTTCGTCATAACATATTCGTTCATATACATGTTGACGCTTTTTGTCCTGAGGAAAAATTAGATCTTTTAATGTTTCTACTGAGATGACACTCTTACAATAGTTTCATTGAATCTGTTCTAACATTAAATTATGTTAACAGTAAACATTAAAAAGATTGTATTACTGCTTGGTTTTGGAAGCCTAAATCTGTCCAATAAGAACAGATTTGGAGGTATTGTTAAGGTGGCCAGTAGAATCTCTGGTGGGAGTCAGGCAGGCAGGTCCTTAAGAGGGCTAAAGCTATTGTTGTGGATTTAATTGATTCTTAATAGATTGAGTAGAACTTATAAAGCACAACAAGCTTAAATCAATTGACTCCAAATAGGCCTTTTATTAAGCAAAGTCACATGAGCGCAGAGAGAAAATAGCAGACAAAAAGCTCCCAACGTTGGGCGGGACTCATATTTATAGAACTGTCCTTGGTCATGAGGTCACTATTCTTGGGAACCAATCATATTATGCAAATCTGTGATTGCACAAGTTATGGGCACTGTATTCTTTGTACTCCCCCTGCACTTTTTGTACTTGGTATGAATTTCCATTTCTCTGAACTAGGTCTGTGAATTTATTGTGTTAATTATTGTGTTGTTGTTGTCCTTTTTGTATTCTGTGTGAACCATGGCTGCATAACTAATTTCCCCTAGGGGACAATAAAGAAACCTTGAACATGAACCTATACAGTATGAACTAAGAAATGTGCAATATTATTAATATGATGGTTATTTCTGGGTAGATAATGAGCAGTAGAATTAAATATTAATGGTGTGATGATGCCTTCCTCCAACCAAGGATATGGCAATATGGATATTAAGAGACAACCACTCCCACCATCTCAGACCTTCATCAAAGGGCTTGTTAAGTTGTGTGTCCAACAGACTCCTCTCACTGTGATCTTTGACCTGCATGTTCTCTGTAAGGCTAGGTCTGTGTTGGACAGTAAAGACCACCCCCTTCACTCTCAATCTACGGCCTCAGGGGAGTGTTATATAGGAGCAGTACACACACACACTTTCATTCGTTGTGCAATAAACCTGCTTAATTTGTACATTTAACGTTTGATTTTTACACCATTAATGACCTCTATGATTATTTTGTTCTGTGTAGGATAATTGTGTTTTGTATTTGTATAGTGTCCTCTTTTTGTGACTCCTGTCATACACATCTTGTTAAATGTTTATCTATCTATCTATCTATCTATCTATCTATCTATCTATCTATCTATCTATCTATAGATACCTGGGCAGGGGTCTGGGTGGTGACAGCGTGACTGGCTCCAAACCCAAACTCCTCTTGATGTGTTTAAAGCACTATGTAAAGCACTATGAATTGCCCCTGATTTTGACAACATTTTGACAACAAAGACAACTAATAATTAGGGATGCTCCGATTTATCGGCCACCGATTTCACTCCAAATGACTCGATCGGTGATCGGCAAAAATGGCCGATCGCAAAAAACGATTTTTTTATTTGTTTTTTTTCCCTTTTTTTTCCTGGGGAAGACAGATAACTGAACAGAAAACATAGGAGGACGTAACAGTATGTAAACCATGAAGGCCACGTTTATGATGTCTTTTATACAGCCATATTGACTGACTTGGGCTTCAGGCCCTAACTGGGTGATAGGCCAGACCTTTACTATGCCATAAAAATGGGTCTGCGTTTGCTTGGTGCCTAATGGATCAAAACTTTTGTCTAAAAAGCAAAAAATATGTAGGCTATCCAGTCAGTAGGCCTACAGTTATGTATTTAAAAAAAAAATCGGTATCGGTATCGGTTGATCTTGAGGAAAAAAATCGGTGATCGGTATCGGCCCCAAAAATCCAGATCGGAGCATCCCTACTAATAATAAAAGGCTATGTTCTCACTTTTCTTGTTTTTGATTCTTTGTGACCATCAGTGAAATCTCCCTTAAACGAATCCCACTTTCTTCCCGAACAGACATGTTTACAAGGGTTTTGTAAAAATGGTCTTATTTGTTTATAATTCTAAGAAACCTTTGTGCGTATCTACAGGTAATCCAGGTGTGATAGGCTTCTACAAGACCTTAATGCAGACACTTCATCACAAGTTCAGTCGGCGCTTCCCTGTGTGGGCAGTGAGCCATGCTGGTCACTGTGTTCCCCCAGAAACCATGGACATGGTTGAAGGTAAAGTGCTCTATTTGAGTACAACCGACATTCTATCCTCTTTTTATTAACAGCCTAGATGTAATAAAAAAGGTAACCCTTTTTTGGTACAGTCAAATTATTAAGTTAAAACTGGTTCATCTACAGTGCCCTGCATAAGTAGTAGGAAATAAAAGCATCAGGAGAGTGAAGCATTTTCTTTTGGCTCTAGTCCAAAGTTGGATTTTAAATCAAACAATTACTATGAGGTTAAACTAGAGATTGTCAGCTTTTTTATTATGGTATTTGTGTACATATTTGGTTCCACCATTTAGAAATGACACTTTTTATATATAATCACCCTATTTCAGGACACAATAGGTAATGGGACAGATTAATAAAATGAAGCACTCATAGTATTGTCGACAATCCTTTGCATGCGATAACTGCCTGAAGTCTGTGACCCATTGACCCCACCAGCACTGGGTATCTTCTTTGGTGATTCTCTGCCAGGCCTGTACTGCAGCCATCCTCAGTTGTTTGTTTTGAGGTCTTTTTGCCTAAAATCTTATCAGGAAATTAAATGCCTGTTCAATTGGATTTAAAACCTCCTAGTTGCTATAGCAGTATGTTTGGGGTCATTGTCATTGTCTCCCAGTACAAGGTGGCAGGAGAGGAGGAACGCACTGGCCTGGCCCAGCTAATGTGCATCCTACGGAAAAACATCAGGATTCTCCGCCGGGCTGAGTGGCATCGGAGGCGGCGGCGTGAGAGTAGGGTTGGGTACCGTTTGTTTTTATTCGATACCGGTGCCAAATCGATACTTTAAAAACGGTACCGGTACCGAAACGGTACTTAAATCTGTACTTTTGATTTTAAAAAAAATCTATATTGAAATCCAGGATTTTTCACATCAGTGGCGGGGTTGTCACTGACGCGATTCTCTGAGTGCACGCCATTAATGCCGAGCGGCGATGTTTTATATAAGGTGATCAAATACCAACATATCCTGATGCTACAGCTGCAGCAGAACATGGGGAACTACAGCACTGAACATAGGTTACCGTATAATATACATGTGACTGACAGATACGCCCAAGACACACACACACACACACACACACACACACAGTGAAAGATAATCAGCTCATTGAATATGAAGTACACAAGAGTACACACAGAACCGGGAACGCGCATACAGCACTGAACAACATCCGTAGAATAAACTTGTGACTGACAGTCACATACATACATACATACATTCACATACATACATACATACACACACACACACACACACACTGAAAGATTATCAGCTCATCAATATGAAGTAGGCCTACATGAGAGCACACGCACAAAACGGGCTAACGTTACTCACTAACTGTTTACACAACTAAAATCACAGTGTGACAGTCAGATGAAGCATTCGGTAAACAATCAACAGCAAGGTAATGCATCAGCTGAGTTAAAGAAAACCAACTTTTACCTTTGATGACACCGACATGAGCCCTGTTTTCCCGTACCTCCGCCGTTCTCTTCGTGATGATTTTAGATTATTTTTGCCCCGCGCATATTGCCCTGTAATAAGACCATGCGACCACAGCTTCCGTGTGTCTCTTATTGTCCAAATGTTCCCTGAATTTTAGCTGCATGTTTTTCCAGCATGTAAATCCGTTGTCAATAAAAACTCGACTCCAATTCTTTTCCCCTGCCAATAAAACGTTGTTAAAGTGATGGAGAGACGCAAAGGAGAAGGATTTCTTGAAATCCATATTTCCCGCTAAATTCAGACCAATCACAAAACTGTTTTGCAAGCACGTCGCCTCGCACTTGTTGAGAGCGATTCAGTCTCGGATTACATGCACTGAGTGGAAGGCGATGTCACGTGCGGTTGACTGTTGCATGTAACGTCCGTTTCGGACACCAGGGGGCGAGAGAGGAACCGAAACGAGGCACCGAAATCTCTGTTGCAATTCGGTTCGGTAGGTACCGAATATAAAGTAACCGGTACCGTACCGGTTTTCGGTACCCAACCCTACGTGAGAGGGCACGTAAACGTGCTGCATTCATAGCCAACCCCTTCAAGTTCATGAAGGATTTGCTCGGGCAGAAGCGCAGTGGCAAACTGGCCTCCTCGCAGGAAGAGATAGACCATCATCTGAAGCAGACGTACAGCGATCCCGCAAGAGAGCAGGAGTTGGGAGAGTGCAACATCCTCATAGACCCCCCTGAACCGGAAGAGCAATTCGACATGTCGGAGCTGCAGCTGAAGGAAGTCAGGGAGGTTGTCCGCAAAGCAAGGGCAAGCTCTGCTCCAGGACCGAGTGGCACTTCATACAAAGTGTACAAGAACTGTCCCAAACTCCTGCTGCGTCTGTGGAAAATCCTGCGAGTCTTCTGGAGAAGGGGGAGGATACCTGAACAATGGAGAGTGCTAGGTTGTCTGGAGCATACCGGCGTGGTGACAGAGATCATTCGGGAGGCCCGAGAGAACAAAGGCAACCTGTCAGTGTTGTGGCTTGACCTGGCAAATGCATTCGGCTCCATTCCACACAAGCTGGTTCAGTTCACTTTGACGAAGCATCATGTCCCCAGCAGGTGTAGAGACCTCATCGCTGATTACTACAGCAATTTCAGGATGAGGGTCTCTTCAGGAGCAATAACATCCAGTTGGCACAAGGTGGAGATCAGTATCATCACAGGGTGCACTATCTCTGTGACACTGTTCTCCCTAGCCATGAACATGCTCACCAAGTCAGCTGAGCCAGAGTGCAGAGGGCCCCGAACGAATTCCGGACAACGGCAACCACCCATCAGGGCATTCATGGATGACCTCACAGTCACGACAGAATCAGTCCCAGGCTGCCGGTGGATTCTGAAGGGACTCGAAAAGCTAGTGGAGTGGGCCCGGATGCGTTTCAAACCCGCCAAATCAAGATCGATGGTGCTGAGGAAAGGGAAAGTGGAGGACAAGTTCCGGTTTACCATCACAGGCACAGCCATCCCAACTATCACAGAGAAGCCAGTCAAGAGCTTGGGCAAGGTTTTTGACTGCTCTCTTAGAGACACAATATCCATCCAGTCGACCTGAGTTGGATGGCTGGCTGAAATCCGTGGACAAGTCAGTCCTACCCGGGAAGTTTAAAGCCTGGGTTTACCAACATGGCATTCTTCCCAGGATCCTGTGGCCCCTCCTTGTCTATGCGGTCCCTATCTCAACAGTGGAGACCTTAGAGAGGAGGGTCAGCAACCACCTCCGGAGATGGCTTGGATTACCAAGGAGTTTGAGCAGCACCGCACTCTACGGGAACACCAACAAACTGCAACTGCCCTTCAAATCCTTGGAGGAGGAATTCAAGGTGACGAGCCAGAGAAGTGGTTCAGTACAGGGACTCAAGTGATCCGAAGGTGGCTAATGCAGGGATCCAAGTGAGGACTGGCAGGAAGTGGAGGGCAGAGGAAGCTGTTCAAGAAGCAGAGGCGAGGCTGCATCACAGGAGCTTGGTGGGAGTGGTCACACGAGGTCGAGCTGGGCTTGGATCCTTTCCAACTCCCCAAATGAACACCAGGGGGAAGGAAGGGCGCCGCCTTGTTCAGGAGGAGGTGAGAGCAGCAGTGGAGGAGACAAGAACCTCCAAGGCAGTGGGAATGAAGCAACAGGGAGCTTGGACGAGATGGGAGAATGCGGTTGAGAGGAAGGTGACCTGGGCTGAGCTTTGGAAAGCCGAGCCTCACCGCATCAAATTCCTCATCCAGGCAGTCTATGATGTGCTTCCAAGCCCGTCAAATCTGCACACATTGGGCATAGCAGAGACACCAGCATGCCAACTGTGTTCAAAGCAAGGAACCCTGGAACACATCCTCAGCTGCTGTACAAGGGCCCTTGGAGATGGACGGTACACGTGGAGGCATGACCAAGTCCTGAAGACCATTGCTGAAGCCATCAGCGCAGGACTTGTGTGGGCAAAGCAGTTCCGACCCTCCAAGAAAACCATCGCCTTTGTCAGAGCTGGGGAGCAGCCAACCCCTGCCAGGAAAACATCTGCAGGCATCTTGACCTCTGCAAGAGACTGGCAGCTGTTGGTTGACTTTGAACATCAGCTGAAGTTCCCCAGCCACATTGTAGTCACCACCCTGCGACCAGACATTGTTCTCTTGCCTGAGTCCACCAGGCAAGCAGTGCTGCTGGAACTGACAGTCCCGTGGGAAGACCGCTTGGAAGAAGCCTTTGAGAGGAAGCTCTCCAAGTACGCGGGACAGGTCAGTGACTGCCAACAGGCTGGTTGGAGAGCGAGGTGTTTCCCAGTAGAGGTTGGTTGCAGAGGATTTGTAGCCCGTTCCTTAGCCAGAGCCTTCAGCAGTTTGGGCATCGAGGGAGAGAGAAAGAGGAGAGCCATCCGCAGTACCACCAATGCGGCAGAGATGCCCTGAAGCCACCATGCCCTGAAGCCTCCATGCAGCGTGCCAACCCCCCCCCCCCCCCCCTCTGGTGAACTTTGTGCCGCCTTCTGGGGCAGTGCTCAAGGCCGTTGTCCATGGCGACACTGATTGCTGCTCTACGAAGACGGGTCGGACTGACCCAGAACATCTCCCGAGACTTTCCCCCGCCTTATCTCTCTACCCCCCCCACTCCTCCCTCCCCCCGCCCATGCCACCCCGCCACCACCCCCCCCTCCCTTCTCTACAGTGGACATATATGGCGCCGCACAGGGCAGCTACTTACAGTTTGTTGTGTTCTGTCTGCACTACTGTCTGTCCTGTGTTGTTTTGTTTGCATTGCATTTTAGCACAGTGCGCCGATTAGATAGAAGATGTTCTAGAGAGGGTGATGTAACCCCTCCCTCCCCTCCCTTCCCCCACCCCTCCCCTGCTGTTGTGTCTCGTTTCCCCCCCCCCCCTTTTCTTCGTTTTGTTATCTTTGGTTGTATATGTTCTATTGTAAAGCGCTTTGAGTTGCATTTCATGTACGAAAGGCGCTATATAAATAAAGCTTTGCTTACTTACTTACTAGAGAGCCTCTAGATGGCTGTGGCTCAAAAGAGGAGAGCCATGGAGTCATGGTAGCTAGTTAGCCATCTGGACACAAGCTGGGGTCTGATCAGCCCCGGCTGGGTCACCTGGAGGAGGGTGTATGATGTTGAAAGACCCGAAACGCCCGATGATTCCAGGAACATCACTGAAGATGTGTCCAGAGGCATCAGTAGATGTATGTACACAGTCTTACTGTATGATGAAGTGTCATACAATGAATTTGGTGCCAAGAAGTTTCTGTACACTTCAGAATACATTCTGCTGCTGCCATCAGCAGTTACATCATCAATGAAGACAAGTTAGCCAGTTCAAGTGACAGCTATACATACCCAATCCATAACACCCCCTCCACCGTGTTTCACAGTCAGATGAGATGGTATGCTGTAAATCTTGGTCTGGTCCTTTTTTCTCAAATCTTTCCACTTGCAATCACTCTGGTACATGATAATATTAGTCTTATCTGTCCAGACCCCTGCAGGCTTTTAAGGTATTTTTTAACATGACCATCCTTTTTGACGATAACTACTGGTTTGCACCTTGCAGTGAAGCTTCTGTAGTTTGCCTGGTGATGTATTCTGTGGATGATAGGGGTAGTGGTGGTCTAGTGCAGTGGTTCCCAACCGGGGGTACGCGGACCCCTAGGGGTACATGAGGGGATTGCAGGTGGTACGTGGAAAGATTTGGAATTATAATTTATTTCCCCTTCCAAAAAATTTAATAAATATACAAGTAATTTCATAAACCTGTTGTTAAAATGGTACGCTGCAACTTAAGTTCCTCCCCGACAGGTGAGGACTGTAACACAAGTGGTAGTCACGTCACATTTAAATCATGTTCACGATCATTTTCGCACGCAAGTCAGCTAGGCCTGTCAGTATACCGCAAAGATGGACAGATGGTTAAAACGACCAGCTACAGTAACGGTCAGATCAGAGGCAGATCAGACGGTTAGATCAGAGAGAAAAAGAAAAAAAAAGGACCCCGCTATTATTTGGAAACATATGTTTTGTGGGGATTTACATGTACATAGGCTGATCCACCACAGCCACAGTGCTTTTTCTGCGGCGAAGTCCTGGCTAATAATTCAATGAAGCCATCCCATTTACAGCGACACCAGAGCACCAAACACCTAGCAACTGTAAAACTGACGACTTTTTCAAGCGAAAACTGTCAGAGTTCAAGTCAAGTCAGGCTACACTGAAGAAAGCGGCGAGTGTGTCAAGCAAAGCACTGGAGGCGTCCTATGCTGTTTCATTACTGGTGGCTAAGTAAAAAAAAAAACATTCAATCGCCGAAGATCTGATTTTGCCTGCCGCTATGATTTTGGCTAAAACTATGCTGGACAAGAAAGCAGCTGACGCGCTCAAGTTGGTACCATTATCAAACAATACCGTCTCCCGTCGGATTGATGATATGTCCATAAATATTGTCGGACAAGTGGTGGATCAAATGAAGCAAGCAGGTCAGTTCGCTTTGCAATTAGATGAAATGACCGACGTTAGTGAGGAGGCTCAGCTGCTTTGTGCGTTATAAAGTAGAGTCGGACATAAATGAGCATAACTTGTTTTGCAAGACGCTGCCAGAAAAGACAACTGGCGAGGAAATATTTCTGATTATTGACAGCTTCTTCAAAGACAACGATCTGGAGTGGAAATCCTGCAGTCACATCTGTACCGATGGAGCGGCAGCAATGACGGGTAAGGTGCGTGGGCTGCTTGGGCGTGTGATGAAGGTGAACCCCCAAATTAAGTGGATACACTGTATTATTCACCGGGAGGCACTCGCCAGCAAAAGGATGAGCCCCGAGTTAAGTGCAGTTATGGACGACGCAGTTAAGGTGATTTACTTCATTCAGTCCCGGCCAATGAACCACAGACTGTTTCAAACTCTTTGTCATGGCAGCGGGTCAGAGCATGAGCAGCTACTGCTTCACACAGACGTTCGCTGGCTGTCTCGAGGCAGTGTGTGTGTGTGTGTGTGTGTGTGTGTGTGTGTGTGTGATGAATGAATTAAACATTGAGGTGGCCAGGTGGCACATGTATTGGCCAATTAGCTCATGTAGTCTAATTTTGAATGGCAGTGTTTTGAAATGGCAAACATGTGACTTTATGTCAGATTGTTGTGTCTTAGGCAGAGAACCGTGTTTAGTGCATTTAAAAAGTGCCATTTTGAATAGCAAAATGTGTGTAAAGCAGAAAATGTGTTTAGAGTTTTGGAGACTCGAGAAGAGGTTTTGCTCTCTGTGTGTCAGTTTAAATAATTGTGCTATGCATGTCATTTTATTGTGTTAGCAATTGGAAAAAACTGTAATAGAACACATGTGGACAGATACAGATACATATAGTTAAAAGTCCCAGTGCTGTTTTACTGTATATCGGCACTCATGGAATGCCTCTTGTCCAATCAAATGACTTGGTCGGAACTAACTGTTGTATAATAAATGTTATATTTGCAAGTTAGTGTTTAATTGAACATTTTTGGAAATAATCAACATGCATGAGTGAGGGGGTACTTCTGGCATGGCAAAACAGCTCAAGGGGTACACAAGACAAAAAAGGTTGGGAACCACTGGTCTAGTGGATAGTGAGTTGGACTTGGGATCGGAAGGTTGTGAGTTCAAATCCCGCCTGAAGCCACACCACTACTAGTGTGCCCTTGGGTAAGGCACTTAGCCCTCAGTTACTCCAGGGGGAATGTCCCTGTAATTCGTAATTGTAAGTCGCTTTGGATAAAAGCTGCTAAATGGCAAAATTAATTAATTAAAAAATTAATGATAGTCTCTGACACATTCATGCCTACTTCCTGGAGAGGAGGTTCCTGAGTTTTTCTTAATTATAGTGAGTATTCTTCAGTCATCCACTGTAGAAGTCTTCCATGGCCTACCAGCCTATTGTGATGGCTGAGCTCACCAGAGCTTTTTCCTCTTTTGAATGATATTCTAAAATGTTGATTGTGGTAGATTTAAGGCTTTGTTTCCAATAGATCTTTCTGATATTTCAGCCTTGTAATAGCTTCCCTGACTTGATGTCTCTATGGTTCTCATGTTGACATACTAGTAGACTCTGAAGGTAAACACGATGCCTTAAATCAATACTAGAAATTAAGAGCTGTCTTATGACCGCACAAATGATGTAATGGAACATACCTGATGAAACACCTCTCGGGACAATTGACTTGTTACCCTGAAATAGGGGGACTACGCATAAGAAGAGTTGTAATTTCTGAATGGTGAAACCAATATATACAGAAATACCATCAATACAAGTTGAGAAACTCTCACCCCATAGTAATTGTTTCGATTTCAAATCCTTTGAGTGTAGAGCCCAAGGAAGAAAATGTACTTCACTGTCCTATTACTTATGCAGGGAACTGTAATTTAGGCTATCAATCATTGAAATTCTGATGTATGTGCTCAACTTTCAAAACTCTTAACATAAAACTGAAACACATAAAACGATGGCAATGAGGATCATCATAATTGTGTTTTGCAGATGCCTCTGTGATGGCAGCAGAAGACCTTTTTGGTCTGGATGGGCAGATTGAGCATAAATTGGTTTTCCTCAGGCAGCACGTACCCAGGGCCACTCACCTGGTTTTGGTGGGCCATTCCATTGGCTGCTACATCATCCTGGAGATGATGAAGAGGGATCCTGAACTTCAGGTGTGTCTGAAATATTTCTGTTGAATTAATGGCATAGATGTAGGACCATCCAGATACTTTTTAGGTGAATGTCTTTGCTATTTATCAAGTTTTTGTGAAATCCTCAATTAAAACATATTTTTGGAGGTAGTATGTATCGTTTATTATGCATTTCTGCTGTCAAAGGCATTCCGTTAGTCAGGGTTAGTCAGTTAGTCAGTGTCTGGATTCCTGTGGTATGTCCTGATGGAACTCATCACTAAATAAGTGTGTAGTAGTGTTGACATACTGTGCATGCCGCTGAGGGCATCCAAGCCGGGTGAGGGTGGAAGAATACTTGGCATGCTTTAGAAAATGATAGCTCCAATATTGTGTCTTGGTGCTTTATCATAATGTATATGTTTTATAATTTGTTTTGGTAATATCGAAGTAAAGTAACAAGCACCAGTTTCAAATACACTCTGACAAAAAACATTAGACACAGAGGAAAATAACGTCTTTAGCAGGCCCTGACATAACACCGCCCTCGGCTGAGTCTATTTGCTCGAAAATGTCTCAGGTTGCTAAAGCAAATACACTATGGTCCATTGACCTGCAACACACGGATATGATTGCTATGATAATGGAACCGTGTGTTACAATCTATGCCTGAATCAAGGCTCTTTCTCAGTCATTCCACTGTGAATAATTGAGTCTTGTGGAATGTTGTTTGTTTCTCTCTGCCTCCCTCTCTGTAATGTACCTTTAGGGTAGAATTGAACATTTATCTATGAAGTATTTGCCTTGTAATAATTATATATAAGCTTACAGTATTATTCAATTTCATTCATTCTAACTTGACTCTTCTTGCATCTTGTCAAACTCAGCAATTGTCTGCACATAGTGTTAATTTAATTACTTGGTGTCAGATTATTAATATTATCATATGCTTTGCTATTAACAATACAACCTGGGGCGCTTAGGTGGCGTAGCGGACTAATTTCGATTCCGGCCGCGGACATATCCTGCATGTCATCCCTTCTCTCTCTCTCACCCATCCTTCCTGTCAAATCTCTACTGTCTCCATCACAATACAAAATAAAATAAAAATATCAGTGGGACTGCCCCACTCAGAAATAATAAAAAAAATACATACAGCCTTCCTTGTATTGTAACTGCCAACCTATGCCAGCCCTACAATACTAATGAACACCATCTTTAAGTTGCTGTTTTTGTCTCTTGAATGCATTTGCCTGTAGGTGGTGAAGTCGGTGCTGCTCTTTCCCACCATTGAGCGCATGGCACAGACTCCTCAGGGTAGGGTCATGACCCCTGTGCTATGTCGCCTGCGATACATGGCCTACTTGCCCGTCTTTTTGCTCTCCCTCTTGCCAGAGGGTCTAAAGGCCGCTGTGGTGAAGCTGGTCTTCAGTGGGTTGCGTTCACTCGACCACTCTGCTGTCCCATCTACTGTTAGTCTTTTTAGCGTGGACTGTGCAGGTGAGTCTCTCATTCAGGCCTATTCTGTTCAGTTTGATTTTGAAAAACTGCTCCAACTGCCTGTTCAGATTTTAGGGAAGATGCTTTTGTCATCCATCTGCCCAGACCTGTCTGTGCATACATCTGTGCGTTCATTTTTAAAATTGTAATACAGAACAACAGCATGGGCAACAAAAATCTTATCAATGAGCATAAAATACACATAAGCAGTGAAGCAGACTACATAGGTGTCTGAAATGTAACACTAATCATAACACCCATAACCCAAAACATCACACCACATGACTACTTAAGGACACACCACTCCACCTCAACAACCATGCCACACATCACATCAAATTACTACAACAGGACACACATCACAATGCAACACACCATAACGGAAAACAACACAACACTGTAGGGAATGTGTTACATGTAGCAATGTGTTAAATGTAGTAATGCAAGATAGATACTAGACCTACTTCTTAATATTTGTAAAGGATTTATCGTGGTATTACCGGACCACTGCTGTGCCCTTTTTGATCAAAATAAGTGTATTTGGCCAGTGGATTTGTTGTTTTCGTTCGTTAATAGTAGACACATTTGCACTTTTTTTTTTTTTTTTTTTTACAATCTCTGAGTTATATCAGGCTTTAAATGCCCTGATCAATTTGATATCGAATTGCCTATTTGTGTCATTTCCTACAACTCCCTAGATTCCCCTCTCCCCCTAATGCCAGGTCCTTCTGTTGAACAGATTCCCCTCTCCCTCTAATGCCAGGTCCTTCTGTTGAACAGTGCTATTCCCCTCTCCCTCTAATGCCAGGTCCTTCTGTTGAACAGTGCTAGAGCATGCTGCGCTCCAGGAATCACTGGCATAGTAGAGCAGCTTCAGAGTGCAAGAACTTATGTTTTTTAATATGGTATGGCATGTTTTTTAGGAAGTAAACACAGACATTGTGTGTTATTACCTATGTTGGACCAAAAATACAGATGAAAATGGATTCCGGGTAAATAATTAAACCCACTTACAGCCTTTTCCCAGTTTTAATCTTAATATGTATTATTAAATGATTGTTATGTTAATCTGAGAATTTGCTTGACCTATCTGAAATATCAATGCACTCAGTTGCATCATTTTGAATAATAATCAACACAACGATCACTGTATAAACATGTAGGCATGTGAAAACAGCTTCCTAATGCATTCTGTAAAACAAAAGCTATTGCTAGTTTGAAGATTTCTATGTGTGATTTGTATGAGTGATCTATTTGGATGTAATCACATGTTTTTTTTAAACTACGGAGCTTTAGGGAAAAGTGTTTATATCCATAAGCATTGTGCTAGCACATACATCTATAATTTATGTTTAATAACATGCATCTTAACAACCTCCTCCGTGTCTGGCTGGGAGATGCAAAGCGCTATTTTCAAAAGACTACTAATTTAGACAACAAAGACTGCTAATACTTTGCTGTGTAGTTTGTTTTTTATTTGTGAGGCAAGCGGACAAATATTAAATAAAAGTTAAATAAATTAAATAAAAGTATCAGAGTAGCCTAGACATAGGCTAAACATGGAAACAATGAGAAATATTATGCTACATTTCAGTCTGATTTATTACACATGCATAACTGTAATTAACATACTAATTCTTATCTTAAGTCATTGGTGTTTTGTTTATTGAAAGATGAGACCTCATAATGCTATTTATAAATCATATTCATCAAAAAAAGAGTCCTATCCCTATACATGGATAGAAATGATGGAGAAATGACAGACTGTGGCTTTAAAGAAAATGCTGCATTCCAATGTCTAAAGTTTACTCATAATGAATGAATGGTGTGAATGGTCTTTATTGAATGTTGGGGTTTGACACAAAACATATTACTAAGATACTATTTCAGGAAGTAAATCCGAGCTTTCTGATATATCTGAGCTTTGTATGAACAAAGTAATGATATGTTGTGACCATAATGGTAGGTATGTTATGGAAAAACTAAATATACCCAGAAAAGTATATTTGTGAAATTCTGCTTAAAATGTATAATTGTATTCCATAAACTTGTTGTTTTTTGCATCATGTATTATTTGTATGATGTCTTCCATACCGGGAACTTTGACACACTATACAAGGTTCCTCTGAGCATGATATAACATTTTCTTTATTATTTTGTTGAAGCCAATGCTATGTACATGGGGGGTCAAGAGATGAGGCAAGTTCTGGAGAGAGACGACTTTACCATCAATCAAAACCTGGACAAGGTAACAAATGTCTTGCATGTTCTTAAAGGTACACAATATAAGTTGTATTGTAGCTCTATCTATAAAAACGTTGCATATGTACCTTGTCAGTGTCACCACAGAGAGCACCAAAGCACATTTCTTGCCAGGACGTACCTTCATAGACTGAAATGGAAATCACGAATTGACCCTAGTAGCCCCAACTTTAAATTTAAATTCTTGGCTTTTAAAGGGTATGTTTCTTGTTTAAGTTGACTACGAAATAATGACTGTCAAAGATGTTGATACTTCGATGTGTGCTCCCTTATTTAATTTTTTGTTCATTGTCAAATGTGACAGGGGCTAGTGAAAGGGGGATAAAGTCGGCATGGTCATTTTTCATTTTTTTTTTTACAGATTATGAAAGTGCAGATTGTAAGCTTTCAAATTATGTCATACATTAAAATATAGCTAATTAGCTAGATAACTTCTATGCATGTTTAGTGCATCACAACATGCTAAAAACACATAACTACACCTAACTAGATCACAGTCACACTCACAGTCCCTAAGCATAAACAAGACATATCAGAATGTATCAGAACGTGTTATGACAGACGACAGTGCTGTGAATCGCGTATCGAAAACAAGCCTAGTTTGTGTACAAATTATAAGTATTTAGTGATCCTAAAACTGCTGTTTGTTACATAACAAAAAATACAAAAATCACAGCCGACTTGGTACACCTTTCTCCAGACCCTTTTGCAAATAGCTGTGACCATTGCATGATAATGTAGGCTACTGAAGGTGAAGTGTGCCCACCTTGACTGTAAACAAAGCTGCATGACTTACAGCAATGTTATCTTTCCAATAATCTAGACAGTAGTTCACCAGCCAAACTAGCAACTGTTAGCGTATATACCCCCTACTGCTAGATGTCGGCAGATTTTAACCCAGGAGTTATTATTTGTTTATTCAGAAATGACCTCGGTCATGAGTTAATGATCAAATATTCTAATATGCTACTGTATGTATGATAATGCAACAAACGGTAAATGTAATTGACCTTTTCCAAAACAAATTAATTTAATTCCTGATATTTACGTTAATACTCAAATTTTACCAAGCTTGAATTTATTATAGCAACAGTATTAACCATTAGCTCTAAGTCAGTGCTCCATTGTACTGTGAATATCAGATACATTTGAGTCAATTATTATTATTATTTATTTATTTATTAAAAGAAGACCTGTTTATTAGTGGTTGAACTGATGTTTTAATCATCTATGTTATCCTCTCTTCAGCTTGTGTTTTACTATGGAGCCAATGACCACTGGTGCCCCAGGCAGTACTACCATGAAATCAAAAGGGATTTCCCAGGTGGGGATATCAGACTCTGTGAAAGAGGGTTTCGACATGCCTTTGTCCTGGATGCTGGAAAAGAAGTAGCTGATATGATCGTTGAATGGATCCATGCCGATTTGCCAACATGACAGCTGTAGTTTCCACATGTGAACTTCAGGGAAGTTGCATAACAACAGTATGATAATTGTATAGTTTAATTATATTCAAAATGTCAATAACAGGTTTATACTGGTGCTTAAAAATATTGAAAATTATTTTGAATGGACCATTTCAAGATTGAAGCTTCAGATTTTCAACATAGTGCTTGACAGTGCTGGAATTTCAGTTTATCAGCAGGCTCAATCAATAAAACACTTTGCCTTTGTACACACAAATGCATAGTTTTGACAAATGTATTAACACATTAATAAACATTACTATAACCAGGGCAGGTGTTTAAAAACATCTAAAATGCCAGTTCATACAAACATAAAACGCAAAAAGGCAAACAAGAAAGACGAACACAGTTGGCAAAATGTTAGAGCCAAGCTGCCGGTGTGACGATGTCGTGACGGCACTGGTGAGGGGTTTTTTCAGGTCATTCAACTCGTCAAAACAACCACCAGGAGGCATCGTTGGACATGATGGATATGTTTCAACACCTCACATTTGGAAAAGGGCAAATTGTCTGGACAGAGAAATTTGAAATTAGGTCCTTGAATAAACCTTAATTTAGAACAAATTATGTCTTCCTGGACACTTAATACAATTGTGCAAATACTTGTGTCAGACATGGAATATTTGCGTCCGTTAAATTAGTATTAGTATAGTATAGGCTATGAGTATTAACTCATAATGAAATAATGTTCCTCAGTTGATTTCCCTTGATTAAAATGACAGCTTTCATGAATCAGTCACAAATGTTTACATGTGCAATGATGAGAATAAAACCCTTTTTCCACTGTTTTATTTCTTCATGGACACTTCATAAAATTATGTCAGACATGGAATACAGTGTCTATAGAAAGTCATCACAACCCTTCACTTTTTCCACATGTTGTTGTGTTTTAGACTAAATTTAAAATTGATTAAATAAATGTAAAAATGTGTCATTGTGAAAGTCCTGGACACAGGTGGTGCTGTACACCGAGACCTGTTGGGACGTTGCCCGTTTATTAAAGGGAACACAGGCAAACCTCAGCACGCCTCACACGCATCATAATAGTCCGAACGTAAACAGCGATAGGACCAGTCCCGTATCGCGCAGCGCGACCGGCTCCTTTAACCTTTTCGGTCTTTAGCCTTGTCGCTCGCTGAGTCTGGTGATGCGGTTTTCCAGCTCTCCGTCCGTTCACTCTCCTATTTTATAATTGATCCCTATGCACATTAGAGAGCCTATAAAAACAAAGATATTGATTCCAAAATCACATTAACTGTTATCCTTGCATTAAGATGGACTCAATTCAACTTATTGAGTGATTTCTTGATGACATGTTTGTGTAACCCGTGTGTGTTACGCCTGCGTTGTGTTCTGGTGGTGTGTGGGGCAATAACGAGGCCGGAGGCAGAACTGGGTCTCTGGTTCACTTTAGTGGAGCTGTGTAGGGACGCGGGAAGGGGGGTGCTGAGGGTGCTGCAGCACCCCCTAGCGGCAGGCAGAAGGAGCTCCTCCTGCCTGAATTTAAAAAATAAAAATATTATTCAAACAATAATTTAAAACAATATAATAACTATTGTTGCTTTTGGGAATAAAAATAAATGTGTTTTTTGTAATAAATGTAAAAATGTGTTTGTTAGTTTTAATGTTAGTGATCACATGGTCATATCTTGCTAGGGAATCTCTAAGTTCTTTAGCAAAAATGCTAAATCAGCCAGAACAATTGAAGTGGAGTTGGAAGAAGATGCTGAGCTTAACAACACTCCCATTAATGCTCTACTGTCGGACGTTGTTGAGAAAGAGCAACAGACGGCCAGAAACGTATTAGAACTGATATTCAGATCCATCCGATTCTTCGGCAGCGAAGAGCTTCCGTTAAGAGGCAATAACAATCGACATGGAGTGCTGTCTGTAATAATGGTCAAGTTAGGTCAACATCATGTTTGTGGACATTGTGGGACACTGTGAGCTGAGTGGAAATTACTGTAAATTCCAACACATTGTTGGTAAAATATTTAACGTTACGTCTTTGTAGTGTGTGGGTGCGTGTGTGCTTAACTATTATTGCCCGTGCATTGGGGCCCGTCGTTATGCCACTGTGTGCGTGTGAGCGAACGAGCAATCAGCGAGAGGGAGGGAGGGAGAGAAATCGTTATAATTTTTTCCCTGGCAATTTTTTCCCCTGTAGCGTATATAGACAGCACCTCAGCACCCCCAGTCAAAATACCTTCCCGCGTGCCTGTGTGTGACATACAGAACATACACAAAATGTATCAGGTAACATCAGTCTGATCTGTGTTAGTTGTCTCGCTCCCCTCTTAAGACGAGCTATAGATCTGTCACGCATATTATACAATTATATATATGAATATGTTTTTATATATGTACTATATATAATAGATATCAGCATAGCTCATAGATGCATACATATGAACAAATAAACAATTTGGCAATATTCATACATTTACAATATTCAACATTCAATACATCAGAAAACCCATATTTTGTTTCTTAAACAAATATAAAAATAACAGCATCAATATTATTCATATTATCACTCAGTATACATCAATATTATCATCATTATTGACATACAATAAACGACACATTAAACAGATAACTCTGTCATGATGCAATAACAGCCACACCAGCTGTATATAGCTACTGGTGTGGACTAAACCATGAGGCTATCAAGCTTACCTCCCATTACACATAATAAAAAAACGTTTTCAAATGAAACAGACAAAACATCTCCATACCTGTGGGACATACAGAACATACACAAAATGTATCAGGTAACATCAGTCTGATGTGTGTTAGTTGTCTGTCTCGCTCTCCTGATAGAAGAAACAAAAGCGGACGATTAACAGACGTTTAACAAAATCATGCTAGCAACCGTTAAACTTTTAGTTTGCTAATTAGCCCACTTTCTTCAACTGATACAAAACCGTGGGTTAGCGATTTCAGATCCAAACAGAATTTACACAAGACGAGTGGGGTATGTTACACAACGACTAGCAACAACTGGATTACATTCAAGACACGAAATACAACTTTTATAGACATTTATCAGGCGGAGATTATCACGAGCAGCTCACCTCTTAAGACGATCTATAGATCTGTGACACGTGCGCATCTAACGACGTGACGTAGCCAAAGTAGGCGCGTTCAACACACACCAAACTACAGAACACACAGGTAGGAGATTCAAACAAACCAAAGAAACAAGGGGTGTTTTGGTGAGATTCATATGCAGACCATATTAACCTGTTACATTTGCATTTGTGTTTCAATTTTAATACATTTGCAGACATTTCTAAAAACTTGTTTTCACTTTGTCATAATGGGGTAGGCTATTGTGTGTGGATTGCTGATTTTTTTTAACACAACAAAATGTGGAAAAAGTGAAGGGGTGTGATGACTTTCTAGGCACTGTATGCGTGTCCGCGAAATTGTTTCTCAATCGATTTCCAAGTTTTCATGAATCAATCCATCTCGCATTAGGCTACGCTGTTCTCTCTCACTATAGGCTACAGTATGTGATATGCAACACCCACCTCAACATTTTAGACACCTCTCCCCACTTATAGCAACTTGTGCTTACAACAAACGCAAATGGATTCCCATTAACAAACAAAAGCGTGACATTAGGCTATCTATAGCCACTGGAGAAATTCAATCGAATGATTCTACTCCTCCCGTAGAACAGTAAAGTTATTCATTTCAACAAAACAAATTCTGTTAATGGGAGATTGACATGCAAACATTGCCTGGATGTTATCATTAAAAACGTTGAACGCATGACAACTGTGGATTTTCAGATAGACAGATTGACTGTATAAATTCTGATTTAGCTTCATTTGTCATTGATATGAGCTTTGGATTTGGCAGAGCCTATTGTGAGGCTTAATGATGATATAGCACCAGCTGGGTAAATGGAATATGAATGATAGTAATCTAAAATGCTGTAGGCCTAATAGCGCCATGCTCTAAACAAAAATAATTCTCCCTAATCTTGAACGCCACCTCCAAAATAGGCAATGGCATTATGATAAAAAATATTTACTACTGTAGTTGTTCTCAACTGTATCAAACAGACCTGTGTCATTACAACAAAGATCAGAGCGAAACAAATCAAATGTTTCCATTACAATGAGTGTGAGAGAATGGGATGTTGCATGTTACTCTCCTCCTGTGCGCTTGTTGTCAACTTTGTTGGCTAGGTTGTAGCAACCTCATGATGGGCATAGGTAGGGTACATTTGAATATCATGCCCAGGGTGGGTATGTAAATAGCCTAAACCTATCGATGTTGCATTGAGATGGTTAATGAAATATGAATGACAGTCAACCATGACAGTGAGCACTTTGAGCTGCAACGTTAAAAGAGCAGGAAAAGTGCTACACAAATAAAAAGTTGTTATTATTATTATTATTATTATTATCATCATTGTTATGAGACAAGTTTATGACTGCCATAAAACCATAAAGTAGTCGGGGCACGGAGCTTCTGTTTAGTGCGTCTTTATTTCCAACCGGTACTTCAATACAACGACAACATCCCGGTACCCATCATGCATTGCACTTCCAGCTACGGCAAACAGCACAGACAAAAATACATAACATCTCCTCCCCCCTTAGAACAGAGGCCCTCCCCCAACAAATACAACTGAACTTTAAACTTCAAATCTTAAGGCACAAGAACAACAATATATAGTTATATCGTTTCAAACAGTCTGTTCACACAACACAAACATAACTACGAGATGAGGGTAGACTACCTCATCCCGTGACCATACCCATGGGAATTATTCTGTCCCAGTTGTTTGGGTGGCCTTAAACTTAGAGTCTATAAGTTCAGGCGTTCTGGAGGACGACGATCTCTTACGTGGTAACGCTGCTCAACAGAATGTTCAGTCTTACTGTCTCTGTGAGGGGACTCTGGAACAACCGCAGGTGTAGGAACATCCATCACCGCCTCTTGTAGTCGGAATTCAGGCACGGAAGTCTCCCCATCGGGTTCAGGTGCACCTCGAGGTGGTGACGGTGGGCGATGGGGTGCTCTGAACTCTGACTCGTCCGGGACATCCACCGAAGGTTGGTCTCTGGGCGATGCTGCAAGAAGTTGATCGACGTGTCTTTTCCACACTAGCCCGGCAGCAGTTTGGACAGTGTAGGAGACGGGGCCAGACCGCTTGACGATGGTTGCAGGAACCCACTTGGGTCCAGTACTGTAATTTCTGGCCAGTACTGACTCATCTGGAGAGAAGGCTCTTTCTTTAGCCCGCAGCATCCTTTGTTGGATCTGCTTCTCCTGCTGATGCTGAACGGTATCCTTCACTGTTGTCGGCTTTAAGAGGTCGAAGTTGGTTCGTAGATCTCTTTTGAACATCAGGGCAGCGGGTGAAACTTTAGTAGTGGCATGTGGCGTGTTGCGATAGCTTAACAGGAATCTATGCAATCTCTGATGTAGTGTTCCTTTGCCTTGAGATGTCTTTAGTGCATTCTTCAAGGTCTGAACAAACCTTTCAGCCAAGCCGTTGGTCGCAGGATGGAACGGTGCCGATCGGATGTGTTGGATGCCATTTGCTTGTAGGAATGTAGTCATTTCTTGTGACATCAGTTGTGGTCCATTATCAGAAACCAGCTGAAGGGAAGACCCGAAACGGCTGAAGATCTCTCCAAGCTTTTCAATGGTTTTTGCAGTACAGTAGTGGTAGAATTTCATTATGGCTACTTCCGGCCACTTGCTATGTGCGTCCACACACACCAGGAGCATTCGGCCCTCTACTGGCCCTGCAAAATCAATGTGTACTCGCTGCCAGGGTTCTTCGGGAAACTCCCAGGCATGCAGAGGAGCTAGTTGTGGGGTATTCCTAACTTCTTGGCATGAGGAACAGGTTTTGGCCGTATTCTCGATCTCCCTGTCGACTCCTGGCCACCAGAAGTAACTTCTTGCTATCTCTTTCATCCTAACTATCCCACTGTGACCTGCATGGAGCTGTTGCAGAATGAGCTTGCGTAATGACGGCGGAATAACCACCCTCCTCCCCCATAGTAAACAACCAGCTTGCACCGACAGTTCGGCTCTCCTGGAGAGATATGGTTGAACACTGGGGTCGCCCCTGCCTGATCTACCCTTCATCACAATGTCCATCACCACTGACAAGACAGGGTCAGTGCGAGTGGCTCTCCTCACCTGAGCAGCTGAAACTGGCGCATGATCCACCTGGCTGATGTCTGCAGCACGCGGCTCCGGCCAAGTGACAGGAAGTGGTAACCTAGAGAGTGCATCCGCGTTGCAGTGAAGGTCAGCCTTTGCGATACTTGATATCATAAGAGTGTGCTGAATACAGTAATGCCCACCGTTGCATGCGACTCGCTGCGAGTGAAGGTATCCCAGTGTGTGACCCTAGGATGGTTGTGAGGGGTCGGTGGTCAGTCAGAAGTTCAAATCGCCTCCCATACAGGTACTGATGGAACTTGCGCATAGTCTGAGCATAGTTAGCCTCCGCTTTGTTCAATGTTCGTGATGCAAATGCTATAGGCCTCTCTCCTCAGCCTGGCATTAAGTGGGAAATGACGGCCCCCACCCCATATGGAGACGCATCGCAGGCCAACTGAATGGGAAGTGAGGGATCAAAGTGGGTCAGTGCCCCTGATGTCACTAATGTCTCTTTTGCTCTCTGAAAAGCCTCCTGGCAGGCGTCACTACATTTCCATGTTTTGCCCTTACAAAGCAGGTCGTGCAACGGCTTGAGCATGGATGACAAGTTCGGTACGAAACGGCCATAATAATTTAGTAAGCCCAAGAACGAACGTAACAGGCTCACATTATCTGGAGGCGGGGCGTCCACGATGGCCCGAATCTTGGATGGGGCAGTGTGTAACCCTTTAGCATCAATCACATGTCCCAGATACTCAACAGATAGTTGAAAGAACTCACACTTGTCTTTGCGAACCCTGAGCCCGTAATCCTGCAGCCTCTGAAGAGCTGCATCCAAATTGCAAAGGTGTTCTTCATCCGTAGCTCCTGTGCACAGGATATCGTACAGGTAGCACTGCACTCCAGGGAGACCATGTAGGATTTGATCCATGGCCCGTTGGAAATGCGCAGGAGCCGATGTGATTCCGAAAGGGAGCCGGCAATATCTGAAAAGCCCCATTGTGTGGTTACTGTGAGCAGTTCCTTAGAATCCTCATGAACGTGCATCTGCAGGTAGGCTTGGTTAAGGTCTATCTTGCTAAACTTTTGTCCATTACTCAGGCCTGCAAACAAATCGTCAATGTGGGGAAGAGGATACTGCTCTGCTGACAGCACCGGGTTCAGTGTCACTTTGAAATCTCCACAGATGCGAATTTCTCCAGTCTTCTTGGGTACGGGTACTATGGGCGTGGCCCATTCGCTAATAGCTACTGGTTCCAAGACCCCGTTCTTAACCAGGGCATCCAATTCATCTTCTACTTTCGATCGGATAGCGTACGGCACCGACCTGGCCTTCATGAACTTCAGGCTTAACGCTTAGTTTGACGGTGATGCCTTTCATGCTGCCTAATTCGTTCTGGAAGATCTCTTCATGTTTCTTCAAGATAGCAGCTAAGTTGGTGGCAGTTTGTGATACCATTTTCACTGTGTGCCAGTTCAGCTTCATTTTCTCTAGCCACACCCGTCCTAGGATGGCCGGGTAGTCACCTTTAACAATGTAGATGGGGAGTTTCTTTACTTGATTGTTACTCTGGACCATGACATCTGTCATTCCTGCCATGGGTACAGGTTCTCCCTAGTGTCAGAAGGTCGCAGTGGTAGGTGTCTCAAGACTTGTTTGTAAACCCCATCTGAGATGATGGATGCTTTTGAGCCAGTGTCAATTTGCATACTCACTGGATGCCCCTCCAACATGGGCTTGACCCAATAACCCTCTGAGTCTCCATCGACTTTCATTATCCTCAGTGTATGCACCTCCATCACTTGCTCTCCCTCCGAAGAATCACTGGACACTGTCTCTTTTTGTCTCACGGTGTGAACCTGTGTTTTCTTCCTGTTTTTCCAAGGTTCCTGTCTGCCGGCAGACTTCGAGGTTTTCTCCATGTTTCTTCTGCCTTGACAGGCACGCTCTATGTGGCCCCTTTTTCCACAACTGCGACAGTCCATATCTTTACACCAGCAAGTCGTGGCGAGATGTCCCGTTCTGCCACAACGGAAACATGGCCCTTGTCCACTCTGCTTCTGTCTGGACGGCATGCACTCTGCCTGTTGAGTGTAGCTGTTGAGCCTCCTTTGAGGCCATCTCCATGGAGACACTGATGTTAATGGCTTTCTGTAATGTCAAGTCACTCTCAGTCAGCAGTTTCTTCTGTGCTGCTTCATTTCTTAGGCCACATACTAGTCTGTCTCTTAATGTGTCATTTAGCACTTGCCCAAATTCACAATGTTCAGACAATTTTCTTAGTGCTGCAACTAACATCGTAACGGATTCACCTTCCTCTTGATCACGTCGGTGAAATCTGAACCTTTCTGCGATTAGTAATGGTTTGGGTGAATAGTGTTGTGTCAGGACATCCACTATGTCTTGATAGGTCTTGGTCCCTGGCTTGTTAGGCTGCAGTAGGTCACGCAACAGATTAAAGGCCCGACCAGCCCAAAACTAGCGCGGCCCACCTGCCAGCGGGCAGGTCGATTGTATGGCCAGTCCAGCGGTGCCTCCAGCAGACATCCGTGTCAATCACAACCGATGCTGGGCGCGACGCACGGTGCAAACTAGCTGCATTAGCTTCACACTGCTAACAAAAACACAGCCACGTTCTAACTAAACTCGACTCCACACACACACCGTTCGCGGGAGTTCAAACCACCTCGTCGCCATTTTGTTATATACTGAGACAAATGACTGCCATAAAACCATAAAGTAGTCGGGGCACGGAGCTTCTGTTTAGTGCGTCTTTATTTCCAACCAGTACTTCAATACAACGACAACATCCCGGTACCCATCACTTCCAGCTACGGCAAACAGCACAGACCAAAATACATAATAATCATCATAATCATCCAGTAGGCTATGCTGTTATAGAAATAACGCTATGCTTGTTGCCTTTTGGAGAAAATACATGGCTGCAGTTGGATGGACCCTGTAGCATATGTTTGCGCGCATTTGTATTAATTGGCGTTTTGAGAGCCTCAGCTATTCAGTAGTCATTGAAAATCCAAAAGGTTGTTTCTATTTGCAGCAATATGGAATTGGCAAAACCAAGGCGAATATATGTCCTCTATGTCCTCTATACATGTCCTCTATCGCAAAATGCCCAAGCTACTCTTTGTTGTGAATTCATCACTGATTGGAATAAATTTAAACATTTGTCACATAGGAGTTGTTCTAGTGCAGTCAAAGATTTACTTATTTCAACAGACTTATTCAACAGGCAACCTTTGGAGTGGCCGGATGCTTACTGCTCTGTCTTGGATTCAACGTTAAACAGATGGGGATTAGAGTATGGTTGCTGTGCTGTCTAGTGGAAGACAAAAATGAAGTTTGAAGACTTACTCTCGGATATTAATGGATTTGGAAGGTTCCAAATTATGATAATGTCTATAAACTTCTTAGGTCGGTTCACACTGCCTTGTCATTTCATGCTAAATAACTTCATTGCGTTTACACCCTCTCACCACTGTGACTTCAGTGCTCTGGATGATGGGGACATCTTTTGGAATCTGACCCAGGAGCAGAGACTGACTGTTAGCATTCCAGTGCAGGAAGATGGGACTCCAAGCTCCTGTAAAATGTTTTCAAAGCTGCAGTATCACCTGTTGTCCAATTCCTCCAACGTTACTGACCTGCCTACAATACAGTGTCAGAATGGATGGCTGTATGACAACAGCACTTTCACCTCCACTCTGGCTACACAGGTAAATGGATGTTCCCACTTTACATTACTGTGTTTGTATTACTGTGTAACAAGTATTGAAATGAAGTGATTTAATTGGTCTTTGTTTTCACCTCCTAATCTGTAACTGGTGCAAAACATAGGATGAGTTTCTCGATAACGATGGATCTTTGAATTTCACAAAGCACTTCAAGAAGGACTTAGCTAACTTACAATGTGGTTTGGTGTGTGTTTCCCAAACCATCTTAACTCATACGTTTGTGAAGTTAATCTTGAAGTGGAGAGGAATATATGTATCCATCAATGCATAATCGATAGGCCAGACGAGCTGCTCTCAGATCTTTTTTCTCCACTCGCATTCCGACCTAAGTATAAAAGGTTAAAACAGAAGATGGACATTGGACAGGTTTTTATAATAAACGTTTGCCTATGTCAACTTTGAGGCAGTCACTTTGCCAGGCACGTGTGCAACAATCTGAAAGCTTTTTCAATTAATTCACGAAATAATTTAAGTACTTTGTGTGCTACGAAAGGGTTTTCGGGAAACACGCTTGACTTGCCAAAGTTCTCTTACGAAAAACTTCATGAAGTAGCCTACTTCTTCATGAAGCACAATACAAAGCTTTCGGAAAACCCTGACACAAAAATGTCCATTCATCCTATTTTCTTTAAATACACGTGTTTTTTTTGTTTTTGCATGACTTTCTCCTCCCCTCACAAGAAAAAATGTGCAAGAAAAAAAAGTTGCAAGCAAAGAAAAACCTTTGAAACCCCCCCAAAATACTTGGCAAATGTTTTTTCTTCTCAAAACTTTTACAGCTATGTAATATTTGATTGCAACAATGTATTTTGGCCTCTTAATTTTTTAAGCTGTGTTGTTTGTCTCAGAAACGAAAGTTTTTCTCTTGACAAAAAGACACAAAAATGTTACCATCTACTTCCCTCAGGCAATCAGGCTCATGAAGAAGCCCATTGTAGACAATTGACTATCATCACCAAGCTCACCCCATGTACCGGTATACAGACTACAAAAACCTTAAGCTCAAAGACACTTTACTACTGAACTATCTATTATTAGTGGGCTTCTAATTTATTACTAGTTGCACCACTAGTGTATCCTGTCTTACCTGTACTATTGTCACCTTTATCTTGTATTATGCCTATTGCCTTATTGTCTGTAAATTGTCCAGACTATTGACTATATCCTGTCATATTATTTTGTCACTTTTTCTGTCCTGTACTACTGTCACTTTTTTTCTTGAATTATGCTTATTGCAAAAATTATTATTAGTATTTTGAACAAAAATACCTTGCATTTTTTCTGCATTGCACCCCTTTGCTCAGGCTGTCATTTTGGCTGTCATGGGCCACATTTGAAAAGGGCTAAATTATACCGCAAGCGTCCACCTCGCGTTACGTCAGCGGCACTTGTGAGTTTCATTTAAGCCCAAAACCCACCAGCGACCTTACCTTACATTACTTGTGCGTGGTGGAACTTTTGCTGGACTTTAAGGTGCGTCGTCCTCACCAAACGCGTGTTTGCTACTTCCTAGGCGTCTCAAATAATGGGTTTTCTGTTCTACAGGTTTTCAGAGGTGTGCTTATCGAGAACTATTGATGTCTTGATGCCTTGCTGTCCCTATTTCCCCCTTTTTCACCTCTGTCTCTTTACCACTTTCGGTGGGGCTGCTACAACCTGTTAGAATGTGCGCCTAAATGAGACTCACAGCCAGGTAACGCGACCGTAAGGTAAGGTTGACGCTTCCAGTGTAATTTGGGCTTTAGGCTTTAGTTCCTGACATTGCAGCACAAGACATAAGGCAATAGGCATAATTCAAGATAAAAAAATTACAGTAGTACAAGTCACTCAAGTTGAATTGAGTCCATCTGAGTACAATCATAATAGTTCATGTGATTTCTGACTTAATATTAAAACATGTAGTCTCTGATTTGCATAGAAATCAATTGCAATTGAATACATTGGTAAAAATGTGTTTTCACTTCGTCATTAGGTGCCGGTAGTGTACACCACCACTTCGATGTTGGTGTG
The DNA here is from genome assembly GCF_963989245.1 of Nansenia antarctica. NCBI lineage: Eukaryota > Metazoa > Chordata > Actinopteri > Argentiniformes > Microstomatidae > Nansenia > Nansenia antarctica. The sequence continues at coordinate 43,189,853 of NC_137674.1, forward strand.
CACCTATTAACTACAAGCTTCGCTCAACTGTTCCAACAGGCCAATTGCTACCAACTTTGACAATGGATGATCCCAGGATGATCACTTGTTAAACTAGGGTTACATTTTAACCTTTTCTCCACCCTTCTCCTAAAGTGTTAACTCACACGCCCTCATGTTGATTTAAAAAGAATTGCCTGGTGTAAGCAATATTGTGGAAAATCTCTCCAGCCATTCTTGCACCTATCCAGTGCTTGTTTTAAATGAATGCACACTTATTTTGGGTGAAGGTTTGACAAATGGAACATACCCTGGTTTAACAGATGATCATCCTCCTGGTTATATTAACCCATGATTTACAAACACAAGAATGCCAACAAACAATATATAGTAACATAGTATTAAAGATATCATGTGACTGCAATGGACTGTCTGTACTTGAGGATGGATACGGCTGGGGGAGGTTACATTTCCCCAGCCTTGTTCCTCCTCTACTGTATACCAAAATAGGTGGAGGGCTGCCATTTTGCTGGAAAACAAATCACAGATTGTGTCTAAAACTAGGGTGAATTCGTTCCCTGAATGAATGAAGTCCCATTCCAGGAGATTAATCGTTACAGTCCTGTTTTTACTTCTCCCTTCAGTGGGACCTAGTGTGTGACAGAAAAGGGAGAAACAAAGCAACGGCCACTATCTTCTTTGTGGGTGTGATGTTTGGCGCGATGACATTTGGAATTCTTAGTGACAGGTAATGATCTTACTCTAGATAATATATACTGTTGTATGCCATTTTTTTATGAAGTGTCTTTGGAAACCTCCATTATGCAATACAGTATGCATTTACAGTGGCCAAAATATAACTATTTGACATCATATTTATGGTTTAGGATGTATTTCTTGTGGATTATGTATTTCTTAATATGAGTATAGTTATTTTCATTCCCAAAAGACTTCCTCATTCACTTTCAGTAAATTGTATTGTAATTTACTATTACCATATTGAACGGCCAATAAGTCACTGCCTTTTTAGCATAATGAGTGGACAATTCAAAATATTAATGATGGACAGGAACTGATGATACTGCCAGTGATTTTTCCATTTCTTACATTGATAGGTTTGAATCCACCGATTCGTATCTATTATTAGGCTACTGTAGGTCCCATTTAATTATCTGTCCACAGTGGATTTGGAGGACCATGTCACCGTAATCAGAGCAAATTTGTTCATTACAACGCACTAGACATTAAGAGCTCCCACATCCTCAGCTGGCTAAATTACGAAGCTCATGCTATCATGACCATTCATCCCCTCTTCTCTCTCCTGCAACTCTTCAACGAGGTTGTTGCTGCAAAAGAGAATATATTCTTAGTCAATTTACCTGACAATACAAGGGTTAAATAAATACATTGGTATGTGAGTGGTCAAGCCCTGACACATGGCTCATTTATTTATGTAAACTAGCTTATTTTTTTATACTGTCAATCATAAAACCCTTCAGTGAAACTTGCAAAATGATTTCACAAAGACCCCTGAGTGACATTGCGTGTCCCATAGCTATTATATTAACCATTGCGTTTAAATTGTTAAAATAGAGCTCACAGTCGTATTATAAATACAAATAATTATTATCATTGTTATTGTTCTCTTCCAATGTTGTCCTCATTCCGTAGGTTTGGGAGGAGGACCATGCTTCTGGTGTCTTATGTCTCTGGAATGGTGTTTGCTGTTGCCAGTGCTTTCTCCACATCTTTCATCATGTTTGCAGTGCTGAGGTTCTTCACTGGGTTCGGCATCACTGGCATCGTCATTGTCTCAACAGTCCTCAGTGATTATGCATACTTCCTCGTATTGTTGATATTACCAACACCATGTTATTGTTACTACAAAAATGAAGCACATTTATCTCCAAGACTTGCCTGCCCAGGCCAAAGCATAATGCCATTTAGTTGGTTCTGCTAAACTGTGCATGTAGGTGGTTGGGTCGCATTGGGGTGTGCTCTGCCCTCAGCCCTATGTTAGCTTAAGTTGCATGTAAAACAACTAGTTAGGGGGTGAGATGTGAACAACGAGTAGGTTAAGGTAAGGACTAAGATGAGGTAAAGCCTATAGCTGAGGGAACAAAAGTACTGAGGGGAACATAGACATGATCCTGAATCAGGATTCAACCCAGACTTTCTACTACAAATATCTTACATCACACACTTTCTCAGAAGGGCATAACGTAGCAAGACATTGACAACGGCAAACAAAAGTCAGTGTTCATAATGGAAATGTCCAGGTACACTGGAATGTACCCAAACATTTATCTTTAAAAAGTTCTCCCGCAGGGACAGCTGAAGCGCCCTTTTGGAACCCATTTTTCTAACAGCCAAACGATATCAACGCTGTCACGGCAACGTCTCTGTACAGTGAGCTGCAGTTGAACAATGCATGCAAAAAAAAGCAGCGTAGTTTTACGAGTTAGTACAGAGCAGTGGCGGCTGGTGCTAACATTTTTGGGTGGGGCACAGGTTATGGGGGCATGCTCCACGGGGAAGAATATCAACTTTAAAATCTGGATTTACAGTCGATTTTAGCATGAGAATAGCTCTACCCCCCTGTACAGACCTCGCCATCCCCTCTACCCCCCTGTACAGACCTCTTCATCCCCTCTACCCCCCTGTACAGACCTCTTCATCCCCTCTACCCACCTCTACAGACCTCTTCATCCCCTCTACCCCCCTGTACAGACCTCTTCATCACCTCTACCCACCTCTACATCCCCTCTACCCACCTCTACAGACCTCTCCATCCCCTCTACCCCCTGTACAGACCTCTCCATCCCCTCTACCCCCTGTACAGACCTCTTCATCCCCTCTACCCTCCTCTACAGACCTCTTCATCCCCTCTACCCCCCTGTACAGACCTCTTCATCCCCTCTACCCACCTCTACAGACCTCTTCATCCCCTCTACCCCCCTGTACAGACCTCTTCATCCCCTCTACCCACCTCTACAGACCTCTTCATCCCCTCTACAGACCTCTCCATCCTTTCTACCCCCTGTACAGACCTCTTCATCCCCTCTACCCCCCTGTACAGACCTCTCCATCCCCTCTACCCTCCTCTACAGACCTCTTCATCCCCTCTACCCCCCTGTACAGACCTCTTCATCCCCTCTACCCCCCTGTACAGACCTCTTCATCCCCTCTACCCCCCTGTACAGACCCCGTCATCCCCTCTACCCACCTCTACAGACCCCGTCATCCCCTCTACCCCCTGTACAGACCTCTTCATCCCCTGTACAGACCTCTTCATCCACTCTACCCCCCTGTACAGACCTCTTCATCCCCTCTACCCCCCTGTACAGACCTCTTCATCACCTCTACCCCCCCAGTTTTCTCTACAATTTCTACAATTTCCTCTCTACAGTTTCTACACGTCAACGTGTACCGAAACACTTGTTTCCAACGTGGTCCTACGTTTCTCCTACACCAAGACACATACAAAGAGCATAGAAACATACAAAGAGCATAGAAGATACAATCAGAATACAGTCTGCCATTCCTTCTCCCAGCATCGATTTGGTTTTCCTATCATGACTGAAGGACAGACGATTCACTTACTTACACTACTGTAAGTCGCTTTGGATAAAGGCGTCTGCTAAAATGCCAAACATGTAAACAAATAAATCATGTAAATGTCGGCTAAGGTGATCAGCTGAGCTTGACTTGGGACTTGACTAACAACAAGTGACACATTTCCCATCTCACACGCTGTTGTTGCACAATGTTATTGTGTGTGTGAGTGTGAGTGTGAGTGTGAGTGTGAGTGTGAGTGTGTGTGTGTGTGTGTGTGTGTGTGTGTGTGTGTGTGTGTGTGTGCGTGTGTGCGTGTGTGCGTGTGTGCGTGTGTGTGTGTGTGTGTGTGCGTGTGCTGGGTGAATACATAAACAAACAAGCGAAAAGACGAGATTAGAAAACGTACCATGCTGACGATATTACTAAATGTTTGAAGTAGCTTTTATCTTAGCTGACTCTCTTACCTTCAGGTCGAGTTTTTGTATTCTGGCTTCGCAAAAGACCAACAGCAGCCTAACAGCCGGTGCGGAGATTGCGACCACAAACGAGATAAGTTTGACTTCGGTAATAGGTCCAGTTGCAATATCCTCAAGTTGGGAACAAAAGATGCCTCCTTCTAATCCATTTGTTCAATTTGTTTACAGAAATAAATCCTCCTTACATTGTAAAAAACGTAATTTGTTAGGAGAGCAGTCGTGCGTGCAGTCGTGCGTGCTGCCCCGGAAGTCGGAAGTCCTCAGCATAATACATTTTCTGCTATAGCCTACAACCGGATATTCAGGGCGCAGTTTTTTGCGCCCCGGCCGAGAAATAGGAGACAGCCAATTGGAGCGCTGCTACAGCTCACGTGTAAGCGAAAAGTATTTGGCCTGCGATAGACTTGCATTCGACCGGCGTCCCTACTCCTCCCCCTATGTATTTTAACAGTGAATTTTACACACACACAGATAAAATGTTTATTGTATTGGAGGATTTTTAATGAATGCTGATAGGCGCCGACAGAATATCAGCCGCATTTTGTGAATAAACAATGTTTATTTATTTTTTTAACTTTTACAAATCGCAACTAGGAAGTGAAGGTGGGGGCGGCGCCCCAGCGCCCTCTATCGGCCAGCCGCCACTGGTACAGAGGCATAGATGCAGAGAAATAAGCATGTCATACTAAATCTAAATTCACAAATAATCTCAATCATCCTCAAACTAAGAAGGAAAATTGCAAAAATCAGCCTGAACACAATGAAAGGTTAGGTATCACATTTCATTTTTATTTAACCTTTATTTTGGCAGGGAGTCCCATTGAGACCAATGTCTCTTTTACAAGGCAACACTGCATAGACACAGTTAACAACTGCACCATTTACAAAAAAATCTGCATTATTTTGACAACTCTCGTGAGACTTATCAAAATAAGCCTGTTTTTTCCTTTACGAATGTTAGGAGAGCAGTCCAACGAGTAGGTTAAGGTAAGGACTAAGATGAGGTAAAGCCTATAGCTGAGGGAACAAAAGTACTGAGGGGAACATAGACATGATCCTGAATCAGGATTCAACCCAGACTTTCTACTACAAATATCTTACATCACACACTTTCTCAGAAGGGCATAACGTAGCAAGACATTGACAACGGCAAACAAAAGTCAGTGTTCATAATGGAAATGTCCAGGTACACTGGAATGTACCCAAACATTTATCTTTAAAAAGTTCTCCCGCAGGGACAGCTGAAGCGCCCTTTTGGAACCCATTTTTCTAACAGCCAAACGATATCAACGCTGTCACGGCAACGTCTCTGTACAGTGAGCTGCAGTTGAACAATGCATGCAAAAAAAAGCAGCGTAGTTTTACGAGTTAGTACAGAGCAGTGGCGGCTGGTGCTAACATTTTTGGGTGGGGCACAGGTTATGGGGGCATGCTCCACGGGGAAGAATATCAACTTTAAAATCTGGATTTACAGTCGATTTTAGCATGAGAATAGCTCTACCCCCCTGTACAGACCTCGCCATCCCCTCTACCCCCCTGTACAGACCTCTTCATCCCCTCTACCCCCCTGTACAGACCTCTTCATCCCCTCTACCCACCTCTACAGACCTCTTCATCCCCTCTACCCCCCTGTACAGACCTCTTCATCACCTCTACCCACCTCTACATCCCCTCTACCCACCTCTACAGACCTCTCCATCCCCTCTACCCCCTGTACAGACCTCTCCATCCCCTCTACCCCCTGTACAGACCTCTTCATCCCCTCTACCCTCCTCTACAGACCTCTTCATCCCCTCTACCCCCCTGTACAGACCTCTTCGTCCCCTCTACCCACCTCTACAGACCTCTTCATCCCCTCTACCCCCCTGTACAGACCTCTTCATCCCCTCTACCCACCTCTACAGACCTCTTCATCCCCTCTACAGACCTCTCCATCCTTTCTACCCCCTGTACAGACCTCTTCATCCCCTCTACCCCCCTGTACAGACCTCTCCATCCCCTCTACCCTCCTCTACAGACCTCTTCATCCCCTCTACCCCCCTGTACAGACCTCTTCATCCCCTCTACCCCCCTGTACAGACCTCTTCATCCCCTCTACCCCCCTGTACAGACCCCGTCATCCCCTCTACCCACCTCTACAGACCCCGTCATCCCCTCTACCCCCTGTACAGACCTCTTCATCCCCTGTACAGACCTCTTCATCCACTCTACCCCCCTGTACAGACCTCTTCATCCCCTCTACCCCCCTGTACAGACCTCTTCATCACCTCTACCCCCCCAGTTTTCTCTACAATTTCTACAATTTCCTCTCTACAGTTTCTACACGTCAACGTGTACCGAAACACTTGTTTCCAACGTGGTCCTACGTTTCTCCTACACCAAGACACATACAAAGAGCATAGAAACATACAAAGAGCATAGAAGATACAATCAGAATACAGTCTGCCATTCCTTCTCCCAGCATCGATTTGGTTTTCCTATCATGACTGAAGGACAGACGATTCACTTACTTACACTACTGTAAGTCGCTTTGGATAAAGGCGTCTGCTAAAATGCCAAACATGTAAACAAATAAATCATGTAAATGTCGGCTAAGGTGATCAGCTGAGCTTGACTTGGGACTTGACTAACAACAAGTGACACATTTCCCATCTCACACGCTGTTGTTGCACAATGTTATTGTGTGTGTGAGTGTGAGTGTGAGTGTGTGTGTGTGTGTGTGTGTGTGTGTGTGTGTGCGTGTGTGCGTGTGTGCGTGTGTGCGTGTGTGTGTGTGTGTGTGCGTGTGCTGGGTGAATACATAAACAAACAAGCGAAAAGACGAGATTAGAAAACGTACCATGCTGACGATATTACTAAATGTTTGAAGTAGCTTTTATCTTAGCTGACTCTCTTACCTTCAGGTCGAGTTTTTGTATTCTGGCTTCGCAAAAGACCAACAGCAGCCTAACAGCCGGTGCGGAGATTGCGACCACAAACGAGATAAGTTTGACTTCGGTAATAGGTCCAGTTGCAATATCCTCAAGTTGGGAACAAAAGATGCCTCCTTCTAATCCATTTGTTCAATTTGTTTACAGAAATAAATCCTCCTTACATTGTAAAAAACGTAATTTGTTAGGAGAGCAGTCGTGCGTGCAGTCGTGCGTGCTGCCCCGGAAGTCGGAAGTCCTCAGCATAATACATTTTCTGCTATAGCCTACAACCGGATATTCAGGGCGCAGTTTTTTGCGCCCCGGCCGAGAAATAGGAGACAGCCAATTGGAGCGCTGCTACAGCTCACGTGTAAGCGAAAAGTATTTGGCCTGCGATAGACTTGCATTCGACCGGCGTCCCTACTCCTCCCCCTATGTATTTTAACAGTGAATTTTACACACACACAGATCAAATGTTTATTGTATTGGAGGATTTTTAATGAATGCTGATAGGCGCCGACAGAATATCAGCCGCATTTTGTGAATAAACAATGTTTATTTTTTTTTTAAACTTTTACAAATCGCAACTAGGAAGTGAAGGTGGGGGCGGCGCCCCAGCGCCCTCTATCGGCCAGCCGCCACTGGTACAGAGGCATAGATGCAGAGAAATAAGCATGTCATACTAAATCTAAATTCACAAATAATCTCAATCATCCTCAAACTAAGAAGGAAAATTGCAAAAATCAGCCTGAACACAATGAAAGGTTAGGTATCACATTTCATTTTTATTTAACCTTTATTTTGGCAGGGAGTCCCATTGAGACCAATGTCTCTTTTACAAGGCAACACTGCATAGACACAGTTAACAACTGCACCATTTACAAAAAAATCTGCATTATTTTGACAACTCTCGTGAGACTTATCAAAATAAGCCTGTTTTTTCCTTTAGCAACGTTGATGGAATAGGCTACCCCACTGAAATGATCCTTATCTGAGCTTGTGCTTTTCCCATCTTCACAGGTGTGGAGTGGGTGGACATTAAGCACAGGAAGCTGGTCGGAGTGATTGACAGCCTGTCATGGACATTTGGGAACACAGTGCTACCAGTCATTGCCTACTGTGTGACTGACTGGAGGTGGCTTACCATAATTGTCACCTCTCCTATCGCCCTGGCTATCATTACCTGGAGGTCAGACCTATAGTAACTGTTGTTGGTGCTATACATTCAGTAGCTGAAAGGGTTCGATAGGTATATTCCTATATGGCTGTATTGGGTTATAATAATAATAATAATAATAATACATTAGACTTATATAGCGCTTTTCTAGACACTCAAAGATGCTGTTATTTGTTTTATTTATCAGTAACACGCACATGCAGCCACTACTCTTGTTGGTGTTCACACAAAACACATCACAGTGTACCTAGAAGTGTACCACAGTGTACCTAGAGCTATAGGCTGTTTGTATAGGTGTCCGATTAAAGGCTAAATGTCAGATTAAAGGCTAAATTATTGTGGTATTGCATTTACATTTACATTTTTGCCATTTAGCAGACGCCTTATTCCAAAGCAATTTACAATCGATATTGTTGTCTGCCATTGTTCAAACACGTTCAAGTTATTCTTCAATTTCATGGTTCTAAACCGAGAACCAGAATATAAAATATATAGCTATTATTATTAATAATAATAATAATAATAATAATAAATATTCCATGTTTCAACTACTACACGTTCATGCTGCGGCTGCAGTTGGATATATTTGGAAAAGGGTATGGCGTCACGTTTGTGTCAAAAGTGTCGCGCGCGAATATAAGTTCCATACGCGCAGAATAACTTCCACACGCGCAGATATACCGGTAAGTTCCACACGCGCAGATATTAACTTCGCAAGTTTCACACGGTCATAAATCCACCTCGCGGGCGCGCAGTTGTGTTTAACACGCCCATAAATTGATTTTGCGTGCGCGCAGTTAAGTTTTGCGCGCTGGAGTTTCTCTCTGCCTCCCGTGGTCAACTTTTTTACGCGAGGGGTTCATTTCTGCTCGAGGAGATAAAATGACTTTTGACAATTTGGGGCGGATACCTAGATACCAAGATACCAATAGATACCATTTTATGATTGGTCACTGTCAACGTGAACCACACCCTTTGTAGTTCTTCATTTGATTTGCCGTGGTCCTAACGTCTTCACCTCCAGTCCCCCCAACAGCGTTTGCTTTCGTTTCTTCTTTGAACATTTATCTCCCATGATTACAATAGAAATATCATGCACAGTAGCACTAGTCGATAGCCGTTATGGGTGAAGGGTTAGTAGGTACTAAGTAGTACCTTAGTAGGCTAGATCAAATGAAGAACTACAAATCCCAGATGACAGGGAGATGACGTATGACTGATCTGGTGAATCAACCCCTATTTCATTAATTTTCTCTATATAACGACGTCGATCATTGATCGGCAACGACACTATATAATAGTTTGCCTAACTGGCCATCGGATTTGTGCTCCTAATATCTCAAAAGCACTATGGGTTTCTTATTTTATCGGATTAAAGTAGCGAAGACCAGAAATTCCTATTGACCACCAGTCAAACTTCTCCTCTTCTATCACCCAAAAAGGGGCGTGGACATTCTGATGACAGGGAGATGACGCGCAATTGCTCTGATGAATCTTGGTATCTAGGTATCCGCCCCAAATTGTCAAAAGTCATTTTATCTCCTCGAGCAGAAATGAACCCCTCGCGTAAAAAAGTTGACGCGGGAGGCAGAGAGAAACTCGCGCTCGCAAAATCAATTTATGGGCGTGTTAAACACAACTGCGCGCCCGCGAGGTGGATTTATTACCGTGTGAAACTTGCGAAGTTAATATCTGCGCGTGTGGAACTTATATCTGCGCGTGTGGAGTATGGAACTTATATTCGCGCGCGACACTTTTGACACAAACATGAAGCCATAAAAGGGGGTGTGCAAGGAAATAAGAATAGAGCCTGCAGGTATTCCATCAACGTCGCTAATGGAAAATCCAGGATTATTCTGATAAATCTTGCGAGAGTTATCAAAAATAAGCCTGGATTTTCCATTAGCGACATTGATGGAATATCCCCGATTATGAATTACGTCATAAACTTCTCCAATAGGTGGGTTCCTGAGTCGGCCAGGTGGCTCATAGCCAATGGGAAACTCGAGAAAGCTCACTGTTACTTGCAACAATGTGCCAAGATGAACCAACGGGAGGGAGTTGCGTCTACTTTGACACCAGAGGTGAGCTAATACCAGGAGTCAGGACAATGGTTGAATCAGCAACCACAGATACACTTCAAATTACGTTGTACAATTAATAATCCACAGCAGACTGTAGTTGTTTCTGTTGAAAATAAAATATAGGGTGTAGGGTTGTACATTTTAGTTTTTTGACTAACCAACCTGTCAATCATTATCCGGTTAAAAAACGACTAAAGAAAATGTAAGACATTAAATGAATAACTTCCCGAAACTTAAAATGGGCTTGATTTTACTTTGTGAAACGACTCTAATTTTGACCCAAGCCAATGTGTGCTACATCACAAATGTGTATTGTTTGGGCCAGTGATGTATTCTGTCTTCTTTTGGCTCTCCAGACGTTTGGATTTGAAATGAAATTAGGCCTACTAGGTTAAAGTAGAATTTATCACCTTTCATGCGAGTGTATTTGTGTACATTGGTTTCACCATTCACAAATTACTTTACTCCCAAAACACCCCATTTGTTTTACTGAAAATAAATAAATAAATACTATATACTAGGCCTATGCGTCATTGCGCAATGCTGTCAAAATAACACCATAAATCAATGCCCCACGTTGCCTCAGCCCCATAAAAGTTTGTCACTGTTAAAAGGTCATGAAGATAGACATACCATAATACAAAATAATATAACCACTTGAGTCAAATGTTAGTTCCAAACAACAACATCCTCCCTAATAATATAAAGTCATTAGTCATGTAAATGACTCTATGTTACATCAACCTGCGTGAATGACAGTCATCCAATATTCCGTAATAGAAATAACGCCATGCGCGCCTCCTTTTCCCCCAAAAAATCGTTGATAAATAATCACTCTCAATGAGTAGTCCTCAATGTTGTTCCCTTACAGTTTTTTCCAGATGTTGTATTAAAGAGTGTCTGAAATAAACTGTTATAACTTGAACTCTTCACTCTACAAGTATAAATCATTATCATTTGAAGGTTAAGTTATGTGAATTAACACTGAGAACAATACAAATCTCCCTTTATTCACCTATAACTGGGACAGCTTCATCTAGTGGACATACACAGGTACTATCACACTGTACAATAGGACATCAGACACATCACTACAATGACTAATATCTTTGGACAGGGCAGTCACCATTCCAGTTAACATTCCAGTCACCGGATTCACCAGAAATACACAATATAGGATTCCTCATGTCTTAGTCACTACTATGTAAGAATTTGGTCTAAATCAGATTCAGGGTTTGAATTCTATTGAATAATATATTAATCCTACAAAAAAAGTAGGTAGTCAATTAGCATATTCAGAGATTCTCAGAGATTCAACTAGATTTCTACAAAATAATGTTGCAGGAATTCTTATCTTATGTTTCTAACTACATGAACAATTTCAGAACAATCTGAGATGGTGGGTGTCAAAATCCTTTTTTTCCCCTTTGATTTGACAAGCATGACCCAAATGAGACTATTTCATGCCTCCCTCCCACTTTTGTTTCTCTCCTCAGACTCTATCCAATATTGTTGTGACAGAGAGAGGAGGCAAAACCTACTCCTACCTGGATCTGGTGAGGACTCCAAAAATGCGGAAACTGGTTCTTCTCACTGGCTTATTGTGGTGTGTATACACTTTCTCTTATTGTGGTGTGTATACACTTTCTCTTATTGTGGTGTGTATACACTTTCTCTTATTGTGGTGTGTATACACTTTCTCTTATTGTGGTGTGTATACACTTTCTCTTATTGTGGTGTGTATACACTTTCTCACATTGGCCATGCTCCAGGCCAAAAGCATTGCAGTTGCTTACTAGATCTTATTATGCCCTAAAATCATCATATCAGATATTGCAATCTGATTCCTGACTGCACAGTCCATAACTTTTCACACAACTATTGGTTGGTGGGCGCAGTGCAACTGCAATGTATTCAGCCTGGAATGAGCTTAATACCCATTGCAACTCACTACACTGACTTTAGTGTGTAGGTCTAATACTAAGTCTGGTTACAAAGAGAGAAAACAATAACATTTAGCTATAGGTGTGTTTAAGCATTTTACCTGGTTATTTCTGGTACGTCCCCAAGTGTTTCGCATGTCAGTCAACAATAAGACATAGACTGTATTTTCTTGGGGATCTACACACATGCAATGACTAAACTACATAGACTGCCATGCAGTTACATACATGCTCAGACTGCTCTCACATTGTTTGCTTTGATAAAAGTCAAAGCAATCAAGCATTTATTTTGTGGATGGAGAGGGTGGAGCATTTGATTGACAGACACTTAAAGTAAGTACTTCCCTCTACTGTAATGTGAACCTTGACATTACTCACTACATGCGTTGAAAATGTAATATTCGATGTGTGCATTGGTTATTTTACAAGTTTGCACTTGTAAAAAGATGAAAACTCAAATAAAACAAAAATCATCTAGTCCCATTGAAGTAGAACTGTTGCAATGTTTTAAAAACTAAATACATTATAGCTGGTTGGTTAGCTAGCTAACGAGACATATCTCTGAAGTCAAATGCATCCACAGTAGTCTCTATAGTCTCTATGTAAGTAGCTCATCTATTAAAATTGATAACTTACTCCAAGTGATCTTTAACTAATTTAGTGCCATGGGTGACTTTATTCACCAAAAATGGCTAAATGATGATGCTTCATTTTGTAGCCAATCAAAGTATTGTTTCTAGGTAAATACCACATACAACATTTGTCACTAGGTGGTGTGAGTGTTCCAGAATTATTTGGCAGCTAGTGAGTTAACTGCCCCTCAGTATGTCTGTCACTGCACATTAGCTTGTTCCTAACCGCTGGAGGCCCAGTTATTCCTAGTTCGGAAAGTGTTGGGGGAAATCCTTTGCAGAAAGTATTTACAGGGGTTTTTAAGGGGTGTAAACATGTTTGAAATTAGTGACAACTTGTGACACTTCAAATGTTATTCAGTGCTGCAAGCTAGCATAGGCAACAGCTCTCTACAAAATAGTCCTACTTGGTCAGAAAAGACGGCACACATAACAACAATCAACCATTCTACGGGCCTGGAATGTAACACACAATATTCTCCCATCACTCCGTCCAGTCTAATCCAAGCCAGATCAGCTAACCTACAATTGTAATAAAATAAAATAAAATAATAATAATAATAATTAGCTAAACAAAAATAATTTCAAGTCAAACAACACACATCACATTTTCATTGCTTACCCCGTTTGACACTGAAAAGGTTGCCCTATCATGGGACTGAACAAATATATTGAAATGTTTTGCTGGATCAGAGGATTCATCACAGTCTAGTCTTTGATGTCATTTACACATGGAGAAAAATCATCACCATCCCTAAGTGATATGAGTATTTTTTCAGATTTAGAATGTATTTAGAATGAAATCATATCTTCATAACTCATTATTTGCCCAATATTGTTTTATAGGGTAGCATACCCATGTAGATCATCAATTTAAAAGGAAGGAAAACATTTTATTCTTATTTATTTCCTCTAGTATTACAATTGCCAATGGCGCCTGGCCCGAGCATAGATTACTTTTTCCTGCTATGACTGATGGATAGATGATTCACTTGTACATTTATGCCAACATTAATAATTTAGTTGTGAATAAACCAATTTCAGAGCACTTTTGTCACATCAATTGCCCTGATATTTGTACCATATTGTATTGTATTTGAGTCATTAGATGTTAATTTTGACCCCATGTTTTCCATGACATAGGTTATTTTGACATGCAATATAGACAACACTAGCATCTAGTACTGTATATCGAGAAAAGTCTAGATGGACTAACAACAACACTGTGCCCATCTGGTTTATCCTTAAGGTATGGCGTGGCGTCAACATACTATGGAATTAGTTTCAACATTACTGGATTTGGGGTCAATATCTACATAACTCAGTTTACATATGGGGCAATTGAGCTACCAGCTAAACTAGGTGTTTACTACTTCCTGGATAAGATTGGCAGGAGAAGCACTGAAGTCGGAGCTCTGCTTCTGGTTGGAATCTGTCTTGCAATCAACATTTTTATACCCAGAGGTGCGTACATTTATGTTCTTGTTATTTCAATGAATGAATTTAACCCAGTTTTTCTTGCATGAAAATTAAGCAGTGATGACATCCCAAGGACACCCCAAATAACACATTTCTGGGGGGGAAATTCTACACTCAACAATAAATAGTTATGCAATGTTGAATTTATTCATGTATCTATAGCTTTTTAAATGAAATGTTGCAATGCAATGTTGTTGTTGTTTTTTATGAGTTAACACTCATGTGTTACAAAAATACAGAACTATTATTTAATATGAAATCCTAGGCAAGGCATAAAAGTGTGATTACAGTTAAACGCATATTTGGACATCTAAGCATTTTTTATCCATTGAATTTCTATCCATTTTTATCCATTGAAATTAAGATGCAACATAGAGAGGGTGGAGAGGTCAGTAGCTTCAAGTTCCATGGAGTACACATCACAAATAAACTGAACTGAATTGGCGACTTTGCATTTTTTGGCTTTTTTATTTTTACTTGAAACTGAAATTGGAAACGTGAAACGTGAAACTGGCTAGCGACACTGGAAATAATAAATGAAAATATGGGTATGGGTATGTAGAGCTGGACAACTTCACAACAACAGGATGAGCAGTTCAAGAAAATATGTTATGTTTTGGACCTGGGCTGGAACACAATCCATAAGTCATCCTCTCTTTTTCATAGAATGGATAACTGTTAGATAGAGTAAAAGTCCTTCTCTCTTACAGATATGTCGGTTTTCAGGACAGTCATCGCCGTGCTTGGGAAAGGCTTCTCAGCAGCATCCTTCACGACTGTTGTGTTGTATAGCGCTGAGTTGTACCCTACTGTCGTAAGGTAAATGAGACTTACCCCTCTCTCTCTCTAAGAAAGTAGCACAAGTTTGCAACAGCATTGTATGTTGTCCTAATTTACATTTGCAATAAATTCCCTACTTGTATTGTTTTTATAGCCACTGCGCTGTCATGTTGGTAGAATTATCTCTATGTATTTCAGGGCGACATTGAATGTTGTTTCACTAGCCACTCTACAAAGTACTGGTTGTGATTGTAAACTTATGAAAACATTTTCTTGAGAAACAAGTGTAATAAGTAAACATGTTGTCCCCCACAAAGGATGTCATGTCATGCCAAATAGTGTCCGCCTGCCAAAATGTGTCTGGGAGATGTACTCAGGTCTTTCGAACACCATGATGTGTTCATTGGTATTCCGGACATTCCTGAGTAAACTACCGCTCATAGTTTCTCCATTAGCTAAATAAACCCACATCACAACAGCCAACTGGATACTACTGTGTTTCCAGTTTTGCCGAACCCAATGATTGATTTGACAGAGCAATTGCTTCAAGTGTTTAAATGACCACTATTAGCTTATTTGTCATTGCTCTTACCTGAGGATATCTTTTAGCCAGCTGCAACAAGCCTGTGAAGATTCCTTAGGAACTTCCTTTGCTAGTTTGTCAGGCTGCTCTTAGGAGTGCCGCTGCACACCAGGTTGTACGGTACATCACCCATGTAGTCAGGGTCAAACTATATGTTACTGTTGATAATTATACCATATAACAAGAGCAAAACACACATCTAAAAGGTAGTGCTGGTGCTAAATATTTGGTGAAATATATAGGCAAATAAAGACTGGTAGTGTCTCATTGGCAATTTTGGGGGCAGCAATATCAGAAACTTGTAAGTTGCTGATACAACTAACCATCTAAAATGTGTGCATTTCTCAGGCAGAATGGCATGGGCTACACCTCGTTCATGGGTCGGTTGGGTGTTTCACTGGCTCCTCTGATCCTTATGCTCAGTGAGGTGTGGCAGCAGCTCCCACAGGTCATCCTGTGCTCTGGGGCTCTTCTCACCGCAATAGTGGCCAGGATGCTCCCAGAGACACGGGATCGGTGTCTGCCAGAGACCATTGAAGACATTGAGCAGGCAGGGTAAGGCTACAGTAAGGCTTACACAATTTATAGGTGCAATCTGTAATGGGCGGACAGAGATTACAGAGTGCATTTTCAGGGCCCAATTCATAGTTGAGATTAGATTAGATTAGTTTCAACTTTATTGTCATTGCAGAGTACAAGTACTAGACAACGACATGCAGTTTGGCATCTAAGCAGAAATGCAAATAGTGATATAAGAACATAATAATATAAAAAAAACATTACATACAAAACATGACATTGATAGTGATAGGTACAGTAAGGCATGTACGGTAGTTTAGAGGTTTAGAGATATGTTTAGAGTAGCATTTTACCTTGCATAATGGACAGTTATGGACAGCATAACATGCAAACGCTAATTACATTATTGCATTACAATTGTCATATTGACTCGAATAATGCAGGCAAAAGTGGAAAATGAAAATGCTATTGTGGGATTGCCTAGTAATTTTCACATTAGAATTAACTTTTGAATGTTGTCAGCTACAAAGCAGTGCATTTGAAATGTCAAATGGCTTTGCATTACCATTTTAATATTGACAGCGAATGTGCATACCAGGTACATGAATATGAAAATTAAAATCATATGATTGCATTTGAATTCGAATATTGACTGAGAGAATCCATGCAAAAGTGGAACATGCAATTGCAATCTCAAATTGCATTAACATTTAAATTAAGTCCACTATATGCTTCCATACACACAGGGACCAGGTCTGGCCCATAAAATACTTATACTGGGTATCTTTAGTATCCACTCAGTCCCATCATTCATTACTTAATGGTAAATATAAACTGTACCAATGTCGCCACGGCACCGTAACACCTCCGAACCGTGAACCGGAGTTTGACAACTCACTATGATCAATGACATCAATGAAGAAGCTGCCAAACGAAGCTCACTTGATGAAGCGTGTTTCTACACATGGAAGTCCATTTTCTTTGGTTCTGAGCAATTATGTTTTTAGCTTCCTTTGTCCCCTTCCTGTGTCCCCCCTGTTGTTGTGAATATACCAGTAGGTTACATGATTGTCCATGTCACTGGCCTCCTGGGACATTGGGCTTAGGGGGAGGGCCTGATGATGTTCTTGCTTAAGGGAATGTTCTCCACAAACAGCGCCCTCTAGCGTGTAGAGGAGAACCATGACACATTATATGGTTGGGTAAAATCAAGTTAACATTTTGATAAATATTTTGAATAATAAAATGTTTACACAATAAAAGCAGGGGCGACATAGGACCCTGCAGTTGAGTTACATTATCAAGGATTTTGCCTCTGGGGGTCTTCTGGAGCCAAAAGGGGTCCCTTAAATAGTCTGAATTGTATCATTAATGTGGTTCTTTTTAATGTTACATTCTAGGAAACAGCTGGCTGGATCATCAAATGCAGAAAAGAAATGTACCCTTATAGCAAAGACTGATGATGACATGGAACCGTAACCCTGAAAGTAGATGCTGAAATGGTTAAACTGGTGTCTTAAACTGTGATAAATCTTTATCATGCCCAATGTGTATTGAAACTGTTTTAGGGAACAGCTTTTCAACTCTTTATTTTTAAACCAAAGTGTTTATTATGATATATCTTCACTCTCCACAACATCAAAAACAATGAATTACTCTAGCATTGAAAGTATGAAATACCACAAGAAATTAAATGACAATACTACTACTTAATCTAGGGAAGCAGGAGATTGCGGGGACGACAACAGGTGATAATAATTACCTGTGTGTGAAACTAATCTTGATTGCAACCGAAAAGTAGTCTACATTTTGCTAGGGATCAGTTAGTATCAAGAGAATAGTCTGCACATTTGCTTTGATAGCAGACAGCAGTAAACGTCATGTCTGAGGTTATCTACTCCCTGCCCAGTTCATGAACGTTAACCTTTCTGATAATAAAATAATCCATGTTGTAATCGTTTTTCACTTATTATATAATTCATAAGGACAAAATAAGATAAATGAATGAATAAACCATCATTGCTCAACCTCAAACAGAAGGGTGTTGATCAAATACACTACAATACAACTTTTATTGTCAATTAATTGCTCAGAGTTGGGGGTTCTCAGGTGCTCAAGGGCACATTGGCAGTGGAAGCCTGCACATTATTGTTAAATGTTTGCAGGTAGGAATACACATTTAGTCATTTGTGTATTGTAGTGTATTCTGTCCCAGATTAAATTAAATTAAATTGGCTAAATTGTCTTTATTCTTGAATTATTAAGTGATTCTATACTATCACATGACATTATTAGATGAGGCAATAGATTCAACTCAGTCATGACCCATTTAATTCTAAGTAATATAACGTAGGCTGTTGCCCTGTACAACAAATGCACCTAAAAAATTAGGACAATTCACCACAATGAAGTTGACCAAAGTTATGGCCAACAGAGAACGGCAGGTTCATTTTCAATGTTGTTAAAAGGAGCAGTATGTAGCTTTGACATTTGTTTTCTTAGTAAATGTCCAATTTGAGATTACACCTTTGTCTGAGTTTTGTTTGAGGGTTTGTTGTAACTTTGTGTTCATGTTCATGTTTATGTATGTACATTTCCAAACTGAATAACGGTTGCACTTTCAACCACAAAAATCCTTTGCTAGCTTTAAGATCATGTAACTAAGACATGTGCTGGATAAAAACAAGAAAACAGACACACATTCAGTATTGTCATTCAAATGAAGCATATGCAGTCAAAAGAAGGCAAATTCCTGCATGTACCTTAAATAATAAGTGAAATGAAAATGCAGAGCAAAAATCTGAATGATTGAGAAAATAATTTATATTGAAAATGTAAATCATTATCACAATTATATTGAATTGTAATTTGTATTAAATACACATGATGAAAGGCACTGGTCAGGTGGAAAAGCAGGTTTAATCTTGGCCTGTTTAAAGCATCCTCTGGAGGGGACACGTCACTTGCAAATGTTTGGGAGATATCGGGATTATCTAATAAGAAGATGTAAGTATCTCTTCTCTGGCCTGGACACCTACAAGACTGGCTTGGCAATAGCTGAAGAATCGACACTAGTTCAATAGTTCTCTCTGAACTAGACAATCAAGAGCATGTAACACTTTTAAGGATGATGCCAACAGACTGAATAAAATGACTAAGAAGGCTACCATTGGCATTAGCACCCACCTAGACAATCCATTGTCCATTGTGGATAAGAGGTTCTTCAAGTGCAACAACATTGAGACTTACACTAGACGTACACCCCCTCCACAGTATCTGCCTAGAGATTCTAGTGCAAGGGCAGACATATTTATATACTGTATATAAATATAGTATATATATACTAGAGGTTGCATTAAAATGCATAAATGCATTTGACACAAGAAGCAACAGTTCAATTCAAATGGATTTGGTATACGAGTTAATCAAGGAATAGACATATACATACACTTAAAGCAGCAAAATCCTATTTATTTTAGCTACACAGACCAACAGATCACACAATGTACCTAACCTAATGTTACACTAACCCTCCCCTACCCACCCAAATATCCTTGGTCAAAATACAGTGCAACAGTTTAACATAAAGTCACAAATGCCATCTAAAATGGTAACAAAAAAAACCAGTACCCTTCACAGTAACAACAAACCCATTGGTCTCAGGATACCTCTAAGCCTACTACTTCTTCTGCTTCTCGTTCAGCCAGTTGCTGAGACAAACTAGTCTGTTTACATTTTCAGAGCTCAAGGCTGCCCTCTTTTTTGCCTGCAAGGGAGAAAACTCTCTCACAAGGGACAGAAGTGGCAGGGCTGGCCAAATACAAAAAACATTAAAAGTGTGATTAAAATGATTAAAAGTTAAAAAACTGAATGCGTTATTTTTTCCGTAATTAATTAATCAAAGTCCCAGGCTCCCAGCCCAAATATATGCACATGTATATACTGTATATATTATTCCAATCACAGTGAAATCCTTATTGGCAAGGACAATTTACATCTTTATCTCATATTCAATTATCCCCACCCACTTATTGATGGAGACCCAGCCTCTACCTCTGTGCTAACTGAAACTTTGCTGAACGAAATGACCAATGTGTCCAAGACAACTAAACTTAGTGGTACACAGGGTACCACTTAGTGGAAGCAAATTGGAGGAGAATCAAGAACAGTTACTAAAATAAAGCATTATTATTTTTTGCAACAAACTATTTGGATTGTTTTTTTTAATGCAATAATACACTCTAGTATAGCATGTGTGTCATGGGATAACTAAACATTTCTATGTTAAGTCACTTCCAAATTCTATATGACATCTTGTCCTATTCCCAAATATATGTTAAAGTCATTATCAGGTTATGGTAGTGCTAATCAAAGATTATTATTTTTTGGTCCAGATGTAACTTAGTAGATGTAATCATCCTCAGATGACATGTCTGCCATACTATAATCACAGGTTTTTGGCCGTTGGGGCCACCTCTAGGAGAAGCTGCAGGAACACAGTGGCTTTCTTCAACAATCCAGGGCAGAGTTTGAAGTTAATAAGGGGGACATAGATCAAAGCACCACTGAAGATGAATAAGGTGACATAGAGGTATTCTATCTGGGGGTCGTCTATGATGGGTGCCAGCACTAGGCAAATCGCTGCCATAAGGACCAAGATAGGGATAAGAATGGGAACCTGAGTAAACAAAGAACAAAAAGGGGACCAAGGGAAGAAGAGATAAGACATGCATTATATACAGTATGTATTGTATTTTAGGAGCATTACAGGTACAGTATGTATGCAACTGGCTTTCAGCAGGTGTACATACATAACTGTGGCATACAATCACTATCAACACATTATCTACACTCATAGATATAATTATTAACACCTATCCTCTCAAAACCATTTTCCTACTCTTTGGAGTAAAAACAGGATATAAGCACTCTTGCTTTAATTCGCAAATATCTTCTTCAATTCACACACTGAATTGTCAATGTCAGTTGCCAAACACATTTTTAAAATGAAAACATTTAATATTTCTGGACCATTAGCAATCAAAGATTAATGAAACTGTTGTGAACTAAGAGCAGCCGCCAATCATGGGCTGAAAAGACAAATTCTGACTTAATAAGAGTCCTCTGTGTAAGATATGGGTTAAGTTTAGAATCAAGACAGACAAAACAGCTGCATGTTCTAAAAAGAAGCATTACTACAAACCTCTAACTGCATGTTTAGCACATCACAACATGCTGATAGAACATCAACATGCTAAAAACACATAACTACACATAATTAGATGATCACACAGTCCTTGCTTTTGAACACATCCTAAAATGAAAGTTTGTTTACAAGCCATGTACTGTATCACTTACCGGTAGCCTATGGCAGATCCATTTAACAAATTCGAAGTATTTAGTCATCCTAAAACTGTAACAATTTGTTATATTGAGTGGGCTCTTCAAAACTTCAACTTTCACAATATGCAAAAAAAGGTTTTTGCTCATTTGCATATCTTGAGGATTGCCGACTTGCGGACATTTTACCAGACCGTGTCACATTTACATTTTGCATCTGTTACGGATCGGGTAGCAATTCCCAGTGCGATCCCTAGGTGTCTCCCTCCGGCCGTCCACTGTGCAGTCTCACTCTCTCACTCATAATGTTGCACCATCAGCACCAATCTCACTGACATTCCAATTCATTATTGACTGCCATTATTGACCTTAAGTGGTGTTTCACATATCCAACATCTTGTTTATTAAAAAGGGGCTTGCATATATTGTTATAGGATTTCAGCTTTGCTGAATTTGATTCTCAACATAAATTGTGCAGATTATTTATTTTATTAAAAGTGCGTTAAAGGTGATGTTGACTTTTTTTTACTCAAAAACATGCTTGGCAACTTTTTGGTTGGTCTCTCAAACCACGTGAACATGCATATTTATATTGCATATTTTGGTGGTACCTCCTATATACTGAGATAAGCGGTTGTCAGATGTAGGATACAAACAAATAAGTAGTGGGTGGTGAGCTTGACTTAAGCAGGGGCAAGTTAGAATGTCAGCCTATGAGACTCACCTTATATGGCCTGGGAAGTTCAGGTTTCTGGATCTTGAGGTAGAGGAGCCCAGACAGAGTAATTCCATAGAAGAACCAGGCAGTAAAACTGACAGTATATGGATAAGATAACAGGTCAGACGCATTCACAGACAATTTGAGGACAATATCAGCTCTATCGGGAAAGCTTATTTGGTTGACCTTTTATGGACTTAATGTTTGTCTAAAGGCTGATAGAAACCAACTGAAAATGGTATGGGTGTTATGTGGCTTTTCCCACATACTTCCATTTTTATTGATAATAGTGGCATCAGCCAATTCACACTCTGTACACGTACAGTCCTGGTATCTCTCCACTGGCTCCCTGTTAGGTTCAGAGTGAAGTTTAAAACCGTCATGTTCGTTTTTAAAGCCCTAAGTGGCCTTGCCCCACACTACATCACAGAACTCTTGGACTATGCCTCCAGCGTAAGATCCCTCAGATCTGACGAAAAGCCCCCGATCTAGAGACTGTCAAGACTCAGTAGTGAGTTTTAGTTTCAGGCTACTGAGATGTTTCTGATGTGTTATATACTGTATTTAGTATGAATGTCTGTCTTTAAATGTGTGCGGTTATGAATGTTGGACGTGCTCCATGTTTATTTTGTTTATTTTGTTGTCCTTACCCAGACTGTGTTACCGTATTCCATCATGTTTTCTCTCTGTTTTAGAGTCCGCGCCCAGGGTGCCCTAGACCGGTGTAGTTTGGTGTGTGTTTAAATAAATTGACTGTGTGTGTGTGTGTGTGTGTGTGTGTGTGTGTGTGTGTGGTCAGTACCCTGTTTGACATACTAATGGCTTGTGTCTTGCTCTACATTGTGGTGGATATTATGTCATAGTGTTGGAGCTAGCACGTTGTTATTATCAGTAAACCAGAGATAAACAGAACAAGTTGCATATCCTTCGCCTCCTGTGAATATTCTTATATCAAGACCAGAAGATCCTGATAGCTATTGGATAAAGCTACCTTGCAGGGCTACAGTATAAGAGAATAATAGCTCATAATCATAACCCAAAGTACAACAATATTGAACTGACCCTGTCATTGTGACCATATATTTTATACAGTAATGTGAACATTCAAATTATTATTTTTTAATGACAATAACCTATACATTTGGTGTCCCCTAACCAGATGAACTCCAATAGGTCATTGTTGACATCCTGAGTGTGAACTATTCCATACCTGAAGAAGTTGACAATGCTCTGGAAGTCCCCAGGGATCAGCACTAGCAGAGCCACAGCTGTAGTGAAGATCAGGGCTGGGGATGGTGTTAATCGATATACGGTACATGTGCCATGGCCAGAATATCCGGCTGTCGAAAATACGCCAAACCAAACAGACATCACCAGTTTTATGCAACAGTTATGCAGTTTGGCAGATATTAACCTTGTTCCCAGGCTGTTGTGGTGCATATACAGTGCTCTCCATAAGTATTGGAAAGAGAAAGATTGTCTTATTTTAGCTCTATACTCCAACAGTTCAAATCAAACAAGAGGTTTGAGTTTGAGAGTTAAAGGTAGAGAGATAGAGATTCTCACTTTTAAATTAAAATCTCACCATTAAATGTGGGGGGGTTTCAGATTGGGTTCACCATTTAGATTTTTTAAAAATAAACATCCTCCCCCAGGGCTTCAAAAGTATTGTAAAAAAATATATATAATGTCCAAATAAAGTACTTACTGTATAATGACCCTCCATCCAATGAATTTGGAGGCATTTGCATTACTTGAGCACACAAGAAGATTCTGTACACTTCAGAACCCAGTTGACAGAAGTTTAGAGCTGAGTTGCCGGTGTGCTCATGTGACAATGGCACTGGTGAGTTTTTTTCAGGTCATTCACCTCGTCAGAACATTAAGCTGTCCTTGCTGAAAATGTGGATGTTGAGACTGGTTAGAAAGGTAGCCTACAGTTATAATAGGGTTATAAGAGTTATAATACCTTTCTACCCAGTCTCAATCCCAATGAAACCCAAAATACTTACTGCTGTCTGCCAGTGAAAATTCCTAACTGTAAATGTTGTTACATTATTAAACCCATATTAATAATGTTGCGCTTAATCATTTTAGACTGCACTAAAGCATTTCACCATGTTTCTCTGCGCTGTGAGAAAATGTGTGATTTTTTAATTAATGAGCTACTATAATAAACATGATTTTGCCAATCTACTTGTGGTGGCCTTTGGCAGCACTACACCACTTTCGTACATGATAATATTTGTCTAATCTGTCCACAAAACTGCTTTCCAGACATCTGGAGGCTTTTTAGGCACCTTTTAGCAAACTGTAACCTGACCATCCTTTTTGAGGAGAACTAGTGGTTTGCGCCTTGCAGTGAAGCCTCTGTAATTCGGCTGGTGACGTTTTATGTGGATGGTACTGACACATTTACGCCTACTTCCTGGAGAGTGTTCCTGATCTGTGGGACAGTTGTTTTGGGGGTTTTCCAATTATGGTGAGCATTCTTTGGTCATCCACTATAGAAGTCTACCAACCTGTTTGCGATTGCTGAGCTCACCAGTACAACATTTTTGTGATGTTACAAACTGTTGATTTTTGTCTAAAGTTTTGTGATTGGTATTTCTGATAGATTTTTCTGATATTTCAGCCTCATATTGGCTTCCCTGACATTGATGCCTCTTTGGTCCTCATGTTGACAGACACCAATAGCAGACTCCAAAATGCAACACGTAGAATCAATATGAGACATTGACAGCTCTCGTATTTCTGCACAAATTACGTGACAATCCATCTGTGAAGCCAATTTTCTAATACTTTTGGTGCGCTAAAATAGGGTTGTAATTTCTAAATGGTGAAACCAATCAAGAAGAATCTCTACTTTAACCACAGTAATTATTTTATTTAAAATCCAAATTCTCCCTCTTTCCAATACATTGTATTATAATAATATTAATTATTATTATTTTATGATTAATATTAATGTGAATATTATTATTATACTTATACATATGCCTGATAAAAGATTTCCACAATCAAAAAATGTGTTGTTTCAGCAAGTTACATGATTATGCAATAAGATTTAGAATAAGAGAATAGAATAAGATAACAATTGAAATATTGTCTAGAAATACATAGAATCTGTATGTGTCTATATGGGTCTCACCATAAATCCTTCCCTTGCAGCCACAAAGCACACGGCCACCGCTAAAGAATGTTCCATTCAGGGAGCCAAAGGCAGACAATGCTGCCGCCACAGACATCACCCAGCCCCAGCTCCCTAGCACCTTATTCCTGTTATAAACAAAAACAACAAAAAAGTTCATTACACACATACAAAAGCATGGACATGATCACAGTAATGTGTTACCCAGCAACTTAAAGGGATAGTTCAGCCTATTCTCATGTTGAGGTGAAATATCATCTTACCCTGAGTTGTCCTCATAGGCCAGTAGTGAAAGCATCTCCTGTTCTCTGTTCTCTACTTTGCTACTCTTTCACCTAACATGACAATAGGCTGAAACCATCCCTTTAGGTGAGATGAACTTTCTCAGCAGAAAGACTGTAATATGAAAGAGAGAGATGTTTTATCTTGTATTTCAGTCAATATTCACCTGTTTAATATGTAACATGCTGTATGTATCAGCCATATGTTTCATGGAATTTGGACTTAGCGTCCACTATCACCCTACCAAGTAGTTCATGGTTATTTAAACAGACAGCAACACGTTCAAGTGACAGCAAGTGATTTGTGAAGCTATAGCAATGGATTATATTATGAAATAATATATTTAATAATTAATTATATGCCAATATTATACTTTCAAGGCACAACATTGCATTGCCAATGAATATGTGAATTTACTGTGTAAAGTATTTGTTATAATTTGATTTCAGCAAATCACACGGCTGAGGCGTAGCTCCGAAGTGCTGTGGAAGATGATTGATGTGAAGTACAGCCAATGGCTACAGTATGCACTATCCGTTTTCAATGGTCTTTCTATTGATTTAATGAATTAGTCATGGATATTATAGTGAAGACACACTGAAAACCTGATATTGTTTTCAAATCAATAAAAAAAACACTTCAATGTAAATTCAAACATAAACATTTTGTTGAAGAGAAATGAGAACCCAGTGCATTGTGGGATTTTTTGCACATGCAATGCATTTTTACAAATACCAAAACAGTGATCACAAAACGGTGACCCATGGGTAAATGTGTGTGTGGATGTCCGTGTCTGTGTGTGTGTCCATTCATAGGCTGTCTGTAGCAACACAGTGCTCTGTCATTACCAGTTCTGCATATGTTGCAAACACAATCAAAGAAAAGAGATAGGATTATTGTCAAAGGCTTTCTCACCCCCAGGTGACAGCCACTGCATTGGAGGACATCAGTTCACTGGGTGTCATGGCAGCTAGGTAGCTCACATTGACCAGTAGATAAAGAATGGTTACCATTGGGATGGCAATCATAACTGCCCTGGGTAGATTAACCTGAGAAAATATTGGCAAAGATTACAATACAATATTCTAAACATCAATTCTGCCCCCCTTCCTTGAGATCCCTTCCCCCAATGGGCCAAATCACCTTTTCTGTGACAATGTGTTGAAGCTGAGGTGTGTCATGACTATGATTGAGGTCTGATTGGTTCCCTTGCAAAAAGCTCTTCATTCACATACTGTGGTTAGAAGTCAGGGTATAGAACATAATGTTTAGAGACAGATTCTCTCTCTTTGTCCTTGTGTGTGGTCTCATCTGTGCCGATGAGTACTGTAGTAGTGACCATCATCTCTCTCTCTCTCTCTCTCTCTCTCTCTCTCTCTCTCTCTCTCTCTCGTCTTAAAAGGATAATTATTTAATTTTAATCTGTGTTATAGCACTATCAGAGACATGGCTCACTTAATGACTAATGAAAGATGACAGCTTCATGTCAGACAGACAAGAACAAGAAAAGTACAGAAAACTTGAAAAAGTCCTTGAAAAACTCTGCACTGCACTTTATATACTGTATATATATATATATATATATATATATATATATATATACAGCACTATCCATGCACTGTCTGTCCTGTGTTGTCCTGTTTTTGCATTTGTATTTGTTTTTGTTCATGTATATGTGAAAAAAGCATAAATGCACCTACTGTAATGCCAAAACAAATTCCTATATGTGTCAAGCATAATGGCAATAAACGTTATCTGAATCTGAATCTGAATCTGAGAAGCCATTCCCCTTACTAATTTCAAACAGTGTAAAGACAAGTCTCATTTGTTTATGACTCCTCCACAGCCAGGCTCGCTGTTCAATTCTCAGTTATACCATGGGACTCAAATCGAGTGCAAACTCCATCCCCTCGGGTTTAATCTCTACGTGCAAAAATGGTGTTCACGTCGCACAGCCCCATTTTTATTGAGCCTTGATTGAGCATTGATGTTATACAGTATTTTACTGAAAAATAATTTCCAATACAATCCACTGATGATACCAATCTGATTTTACAGTAACAAATCAGAAGTTACTCACTATTCACAGAAACGAATGATGGCTTGTAAAATATGTCCAAATAGTTTCAATTGATCCATTTTTTATTTATTTTTTATTTTTTTAAAGCTACTTTTTCTGAGTGGGGCAGTCCCACTCATATTTTTCATTTTTATTGACAGATACAGTAGAGATTTAGACAGGAAGGATGGGTGAGAGAGAGGAGGGATGACATGCAGGATATGTCCCCGGCCGGAATCGAACCGGGGACCCTGCGGTTACATGGTCAACGCTTAACCCGCTACGCCACTTAAGCGCCCCCCAGTTCTAATTGAATGTCAAATTGTATGTGTGCTAAGAAGAACCGAAAATACTGTAGTCATTATTAACAGGAATGGAATTACTCAGGTATATTGGTGGACGGAAAATTGTGTTAAAAGTTGTATGTGCATATGAAACCTATTGATATTAGTGTCTTCCTCTGGCTCCTTTTTCTTTATTTTTATAGAATAATAGCTCTGTTAAAATGTAGCAGATTATAATAAGTGATATATCATTTGAATTGTCCTGTTGCCTACTCTAATAAGACGTATACATTATATTTGTAATTTTTACAACTTCCTCCCTGGGAGTCAGATATGAAGAATAACTGCATTCTCACCTCAGGTCTCTTCAACTCCTCAGTCACATAGTTCAAGTTGTACCAGCCAGCGTAGGACCAGAGGCCTTGGTAAAAAGCCATCCCAATTGAGCTTACACTCAAGTGTGTGCCTTCAAAGGCATTTTGTTATCTGCAAATCCAACATTAATCTGAGTGAGCTTCACTATTCCTCCAATAACAATAACTATCAGCGCCAACAGCTTGGCCACCAAGAAAACCACCTGAATTGTCATGGCGAAGCGCACATTCAAGATGTTGACCATAGCTACTACCATGATGCTCGCAACAGCAGCACACTTCACCATTATCTGGGGAGGCGGACAATCCGGGTAGAAGGGTGCCACTGCATACTCTGCAAAGCTGAGAGATATTGCTGCAATGCCCGCTGGTCTCACCACAAGTATGAAGGTGAAGGCTACAAAGAATGCTGGACATTGTCCGTAGATTCGAAGAATGTAGATCAAGTCCCCTCCTGATTCTTTAATGATAGTTCCTAACTCAGCATAAGAGAGAGCTCCTAGCATGGCCACTAGGCCAGACAGTGCCCAGATTACCAGGCTTGCCCCTGGACTTCCTATGTTGGACAGCACAAACTGAGGGGACATGAAAATGCCAGATCCTATCATCGTTCCTGCAACCAGTGACACAGCACTGACTAAACCCACTTCGCGCTTCAATCTTATCCCTTCCGGTTTATTTGTTGTTATTGCCATGTCGCTTTCTTATTCAGACACAGAGTTATGAGAGATAGCCTTTCTTAAATAGACAAAGAGGTGAATAAATAGTTTCTGCTGGGTGCAAGGTGCTAAATTAATATTAACTTCTCTGTTTCAATGTATGGTTGGTTCATAAACATAATTCCTAACTCTGTTGCATTTGGAAAAGTCTGACATAGCACCCATTTGGAGATGATTGAAAATGCTCAGAAATTAGCAAGCACCTCAGACCACTCCTACAACAGCAGAAATCCATTGTACATCCATTTTTTCTCCCTCCAGAGTCACTTTACACCCACAACATCCCTGTCTTGACTGTTCCCCCGAAAGACCACTTCACCGCCCACTACCCTCTGTACAGTTAGCATTGTGACTTTCAATGGCCCATGGTCCTAGCATTTTTTTTTTAAAATGATGGCTGGTGTATAGATGATTCACTTACTTTAGAGATTGGATAAAAGTGTCTGCTAAATGTCAAAAATGTGAATGTACATACTCTAGTCATATTGTTGGTCTTTAATTTCTCTCATACTCTTATTTTGCTAGAGGGACTTCTTACTCAAGCTTTAGGCTGATCAATGATGGACAGTCACAGTGTTTGCTGGTTTAGATACATGTATAGGGTGCCCTCTAGTGTTATCGAAGGGCAATTACTTCCGAATTTGTGTTGAACAATGGTTCTATTACATTCTCATGTATTTTTTTTTAAGTGAATATTTAAATGTTTTTGTACTGTGTCAATCTCTGTCATCTCTCCTTACCTCCTCATCCGCCAACTCCCCCACATTTAGATCCGCCAACTCCCCCACATTTATAAGCAAACCTGATTCCAATGATTCCCACTGTGTTAATAAATATGGTACATTGAATCTGCGGCACAAATTATATTAATATTGTATAATATAATATGAGGTATTAATATATAATAATTATATTTAATTGAACTATTCAGCCACATCTGTTTTTGCATTGTCTTTCATTAGCTTAGGCCTGAGAGCTCTGTTAAACATTTCAGTTACGTTACTTACTTTTCCTAAAATTGTGATATTCTCCAACTGTATGAAATATTCGCTTTGGATGTGCAAAATATTATTCAAAGTAATTCATCTGATTAAAAACATATATATATATATTGTTTAATGTATTATGAATTGTATTATAAATTATTCTCACTTCATTATTTTTTACTTGTTTCTTAGAGCTGTCTAGAAAATGATATTAATTGTGAATTCCTGCATTGACAGGTTTTCCGCAGATTTTTTTCAGCATTTCCTGGTTCACATGATGTTATCATCATGCAGTGCTGATCTCAAGACCCAAGTTTTGTGTAACTCTTCCCAACACACAGGTATTTGTATGAACAATTATAACTGAATGAGAAAGTTAAATTGATATCCAGTTGTTCAAATGTATGTTAGTCCTTTGTAGTCATTTCTCAAAATTGTTCTTATATTAATGTGGATTCACACATATACATAGGGATATTTATATTTTGTTTGGTCTCCCTGGATATTTTTTAGCTTACAAGAACTATACTCTCCTCGAAACTGGTGAATGGTATCTCATTGCCTTGTATACAGTGCTGTTGCCAACAACACTCGTATCAAGTGGGTGTGTCTGTAAACTTGGTAGATAGGAATCCTTGAGAAATCCTGGTTCACATGGTTCACATCACATGACTACTTAGCCTACATCACTCTTACATCACTCTTACGCACTTAACTGACCCAGTAAGGTAATGTGTTGACAGACAGTTACTATACTACTAAATTAATATGAAGTAGGGTTAAGTGTAGATGTTTTTCCAGTAGTTACAGGTATTTGTTCAATAGTTCTTATTTGGATCTGAATTCACGCATATACTGTATATTGGATTTTTTTCTTTGGTCTACCTTGTTGATGGGGCAAAGCTTGAATGGTTGTTTGGGTTTGAAAAGAAGCATGTCTTAAGACATTAATAGATGAAAGTATGCACAAAGACAATCCTTCAGGAATAATATATTCATATCAGTGTAGGGGGGTAAATGTTTCTCTCATCTCATAAACCTAAGAATGAAGATGAATTTTGATTTACAAACAATTTAAAAAATCTTTGGAATAATTTACAAAGAACTAAAATTACATGAAAGACGTCATTGTCATTATGCCATGTCATGGAATGTCACGTGATGGAAAACATGTGAGTCATACTTTCGGTGGAGTCACAAGTAGGTAGATTAGATATGGTAGGTAAAAAAAAAAAGTAGACTATTTAATGGGAGTCTCAAGACAACCACACATCAGAGCTAAGAGTTTGCTGCTGATACATTTCAGGACTTGCTGAGTTTGTACAAATACTGGTTCACTCCATTGAACTGAAGAATACTGACATGAACAGGAAATCCTGCTTCTGTCAAGGATTCTATTTAGCTTTTCTGGTCTTCATGTCATCCGATGCAAGTAAGTCTGATTCATGTGTAATCCTTTTGATCTGAAAAGTGTTCATTACTGTGTATTGATTGATGACCATTAAGCTGTGACCATTAAGCTCATCTATGATTAGTCAAGATATTCACAAGTTGACAATTATTTAAAGACTTGACTGGTTAACCAGTAGATCCATTTTCAGTAGATTGTTGAGGATCAATGTGTCTTATCACACATAACCATAAAACTATACGATGTGTGGAATATTGACTTTTGTTATGTGTGAATATATATACGGTATGAGAGGTTTCGTAGTAATTTATTTTATCAAATGTGTTACGACTCCCAGATCTTAAGGTTCTATGTCTAGAGGGTGTAGAGGGAGCCGAAACAAAAGGTGTATGTATCCCAGCTTATTGTGGGGGGAAAACTAATAATGAGTCACAACAATTAGAGCTAAAGTGCAATAATTACTGAACATTAATTAATAAACAATAATATAATAATAATAATAGTGGTGAGGTTACAATACACAAGCCACAGGACAACAGGTAGACTATGAGCGGTGTCAACTCAGAGAAATACAAAATAATGTGTAACCCTATCAACTGTCTATTTACAACCTAATAACCACAACATATTATAAAGCTATACCTGTGTCCTTGTCTCTGTAGTTGACTTTGAGATCACTGTTCCCAGTGTGCCCCAGCTTGCCATCCATGGGAAACCCATAGTCCTGGACTGTAGCTTCCCTGTGGGTGAGGCCTGGGACCTGGACAACTGTGTGATCACGTGGCAGAGAGGTCTGGATGTGGTCCACAGCTTCTACCATGGCCAGGACCAACTGGGCCGGCAGAGCAGTCTCTATGCTAACAGAACCAGCCTGTACCACTCTGAGATGGAAAGGGGGAACGCCTCTCTCAGGCTGGAACATACCACCCTTGGGGATGCGGGACACTATACCTGCTCTGTGAGCACACTGCTGGGCAGTGACAAGAAGACCTTCACTCTGAAATTAGCAGGTAATGATGCCCTCACGTTCTTATCTTCTATGTGGAATGTGAGGCTGATGGCTATCATAGAAATAATCTTTATTCATTGTCATATTTATTGGATGCCCTTGTGATGTTCATGGATAGATGTACAGTACACTATCATGATATTAAAGTGCTTCCATCTTCTCTCCAGCGTTCTACCCTGAACCACATCTTAAGTTCACATCATATCCTGATAGTTTAGAGGTCCTTCTGACCTCACATGGAGGGTACCCCGTCCCCTCAGTACAGTGGCTGGACGACAGTGGAGACATCACCTATGACACACACCTCTCACAGGACATACAGGGACTCTACACTGTGTCCAGTACCCTGACCCTACAGGGAACAGTCAACACAACCCTCACCTTTCTCCTGAAGAACAAGGACCTGGGACAAGAGATCAGGAGAGAGATCATATTTCAATCAGGTAAACCTACAGCTGTATGTTGTTAATGTACTGTCTAAGGTGGAAGATAAGGGACAGAGAGAAAGAGAGAAAAGTACAATATTATAAAAGATGTGTCATTACCAAGTCATTGTGACTAATCTTGATCTTATCTTTACAACAGGCAGCAGTGCTGTGTTACCTGTGGGTCACAATGAGAGATGCAGATGGTATGTTCTCCTGCCCTTCTTCTTTTTGATGGTTGGACTGGCAACACTAGTTTTACTACGGAGGAAAAGAACGGGCACGGAAATGAACCACAGTGACAAAGGAAACCATTCATATACAAATGGGGGATCACTGACTGTTGGACATGGATGTTGACCTTTAACTTATCTAGTCTACATCACAATGGATTGGAAATATATACTTATTTAAACAATTCCTGCAATTTGTTGTCAACACTGAATTGTTCAAATGGATGTGCTAACAACACGCTTAGAAAAAAGGGTTCCACCTTGGACCATGGCGAGGTCTTGGGCTGTCCCTGGAGGAGAACCCTGAGAAGAGGCCTTTTTATTTCCAAGTAGCACCCAAAAGAATGGCTCATACCAGGGAGTAATGATATGACAATCTACCAATATTATTGCCATTCCTTCTTTAGCATATTAATGGAGCATGATAGCAGTCATAAATACTGATACTGTTTTATCAGGTCGATCAATGTGTGTGCTATGAGACTGAAGGGCTCTGCACACAGCGTGCGATTTCTGTTGCGCGTCAACGTTCCATTTTGAAGTTTGAATGGAAGTCTATGAGAACATACAACAGAAATTGCATCGCACGCTGTGTGCATTGGGATGCGATGTTTTATGATTTTCTCATAGACTTCCATTCAAACTTCAAAATGGAACGTTGACGCGCAACAGAAATCGCACGCTGTGTGCAGAGCCCTTGAGACTGCAGTATATATTTTTGGAAATATATAAACATACTTGAACTATTAGCTATATAGCTGCAATTCAACCACATGTAGTATTTAATTTATTCACGCTATTGCACTGGTGAAGCTATATATATATATTCTGCCATCAATGTACATTTTGACTTTTATTGTAATGTCTTTGACAATGTGTTTTAAAAAGATTGTGTCTGAGACATTATTATTTTTTATGTAGATGAATTGAACCAGTGTTAGTGATGTTAGGCTCCATCTACAGTATAGCTCCTTCTTAGGTTAGACCAGGGGTCTTCAACCTTTTTCAACCCAAGGACCCCTTGGACGAGAGACAAACAGAACAGGGACCCCCACATGTAATATATATTTTTAAATGTCTCACATTTTAAAGCATATAATAACTTTTATAGTTACTTCATTCACCTTTTCTTTCACCGTATTAACCTATTTATATACTGGGTTATTAGCCTATATGTGTTTATGATTGATAAAACGTTCATGCATAATTATGATTGGTTATTATTATTGTTGTTGTTGTTGTTGTTGATGAGGCTTATATTTTCTATTATTATTATTTTTCAACAATGAAACTTTTAGCTTCAGGAAGCCAGGTATGTCTACCTCAGTGAGATGACTGGACACAGCTTGTCTATTCTGGGGGAGATGGAGGTTGTTAGGCAGAGCATCATGTCATCCTCAGACTGCTGTCTGGAACGGTATTTGCTCTTCAGGTAGGTGAGGGAGGAGAATCCACTTTCACAAAGATAAGTTGTTGCAAAAGGCAAGAGGCTCATCGAGAACTGGGTGAGAGGCTGTGACTCGTACACATTATTGTGTGTACTGTCTGTGGTTAGGTCGATCAGCTGATCTTCCTCAGCGGCTGTCAGGTCTAGGCGTCGGATGCATTGTCTTTGCATGGAAACCGTATCCATGTCTTGTGCTTTCTCCAAGACTCGGTCTCAGAAAAGTACATCTCAAATTGACTTTCGAGAGCCTCCAAGTGATCAACAATTGCGCGACAGCCCGGCCCGAGCACATAACAGGCGCACCCTGCGCTTTCAGAGCTCGTTTTCTCGTCGGAATTCGACGTTTGGAGACGAACGACAGACGTCGAATACTGACGGCTTCCGTGTGAGACCAGGTTGGCATGAGAGAGGTAAGAAATGTTTCTTGTTTTGTTACTAAGTTTATGGGAGTCGGGAATCAAACGTTCTTTCTGCTTATCGCGTCTTTGACGACACGTCGACGTACTAAATCGTTAATTTTAAAAAGTTCATGGCAGAAATTATGTTTTTTAAACGTAGGAAATGTATACACACAGGTACACACAGGTGACAGGGTGCGGCAGGAAATAATGTTGTTGATAAGGAGGGTAAAGAGTGACTAGGCCTACGTATACATGCACACTATATTCCGAGATTATTGTAATATTTGTGTAATACGGTGTTTATGGGTCATTTTTTTTAATAGGGTGCCATTTGGACTTCATAACTTCTGAAAAATAAATTGTTGATTTACCTATATTTTAATGCTCTATTATATAAAGGACATATCTAACTTACTGAAAAACATAGTGGTCGAGCTCAGGCACGTAAATTGTATTTTATTTAGAATACACTCTGTTAGTTGGACTCACTCTAACTCTACTTCCCCCTTTCTCTCTCTCTCTCTCTCCTCCAAAGCAGCCCCCAGGCTCTGGAATAGTCTCCCCCTCCACATCAGATCCACCCAGAGCATTGAGGCTTTTAAGAAACTAGTTAAAACACATCTTTTCTCCCTGGCCTTTGACCTGAGGTGAGCCTGCCTTCTGACACTGCACTTGTTGCACTTTTATTTGTATTGCACCTTGTTTTTAGTGTATTTTATCTATTTTATATATTTTTTAATCTGTATTTTATCTTGCTTTTTTCTTTTACCAGTGTTTTATCTTTTTATCTGTTAAGCACTTTGGGCGGCTGTTTGTCGTTGTAGAATTGTGCTATATAAATAACTGTTACTTACTTAATGAGGAACGTTCTTTCCTGTCACATAGCTTGCAGTAAGACTTAGTTCCTGTTTCGTTATGAGCCTTACGAAATACGAGAAACTACAGTGCAATAACCAAGGGAATAGTGTAATGTTCTATAACCCGGCAATATGTTTACATTCTTGTGTTTAGGTTTACATACACTGTATATAAGTTACTAGTTCATATGTTTATATGTTTATAAAAAGTACATAGTTACATGCTAACACCCCCCTGTCTATATACCCCCCTGTGAATAGGCCATACAGTGTATATAAGTATAGAAGTTTACATAGCCTAATAGATACATTCTCAGATTCCTACCGATTACTTATCCCCCTATTTATATCCCCTTTATTTATGTCTATTTATGTCTCATTTTAGTTTTTTATTATCTTAGGACTGTGTTGATTGTTAGCACCTAGGGTTTGCATTTCAATTTCGTTGTACCTGTTACAATGACAATAAAGATCATTCATTCATTCATAAATGTAGGTTGTATAAAAAGAGCTGATGCATAATAAATGTTATGATAATTGTTGATGAGCCTTGTGCTAAGATGATAAATAATATATCACAGCACTGGTTTATCAAGTGTAATAGTAGATAGTAATAGTTAGTGTGAGTGAAAAGCATGAAAATTATGGATACGTTCATTTCATGTGTGCAGACAGCCGAGGCTCAGGGTTACACTGGACCAGAGCCAACCTGGCCACACTGCACAGACGCCCATGCTGAAGTCTGACTGGTTCTACTGGACACGCTGGTTTCACCAGGTGAGGCAGAGCCTGAGGGAGACATTCCTCCCATATGCAGATTCCAGCACCCTGTCTCCTGGTGGTTGTGACGCCTCTCACATAGCCTACTGATGATGTTCACATGCACCATGTTCTGATAGTCATCACATAGCCTACTGATGATGTTCACATGCACCATGTTCTGATAGTCATCACATAGCCTACTGATGATGTTCACATGCACCATGTTCTGATAGTCATCACATTTACAAGATACTTTAAAACCTGTTCTTCCGTGCCGTGACACTGGTGGGTCGAGATTGGGTTTTATAACATATATATAACAATATAACAGATATAAAGAGCTTACCTTTATCAATAATGTTCATCGATGTCGCAAACGATTCATTAGATTCTATTCTATACGATCGCATCGTTTTTTTCCTTGCCCGGTTAATACACTGCGAGTCACAAGCTTTTGTTTACGTACACGTCACATAGCAAAACCAAACATGCTTGGTTTCAACGCCCGAATTTCCATATCATTGGTCCTCGAAAGTCATTTTTTCCGCCTCTGCTCGATTCTATTGGCTCTAACGATTCAAATGAGGGGTCAATCATGACATTCTGACCAATGGTTTTGGGAGTAATTTGACTGCGTAATTTGACCTTGTGTGAAAAAGAGGCGGGTGCGCCATAGGGGCTCACAGACAAGCGCGCAGTAGGGCCCTGCTTGGTGGAAACAGAGTCTAAACAGAGTCTAAACAGATGCAAATTATACCTATAGTAATATGTCAGTGAAATATAATCAATTTTACAGTCTTGATACAAGAGAAAGTCTGATACACTGATGGTGACAAAATGTCTCCAAATGGCACAATTTGGTTTTCCACCTAAACCTACCTGTACTAAAACAGGTACAAAGTTGCACTGGTTCACATTACTAGCATCTAATTTGGCACAAGTACTCATCAGACCCTGGAGTACTGATTCCTAGATGATTTGGGCTTATTCAGTCAGGTTTCCAAGCTGATATTCACTCTAAAAGCAGTTTTTTCTTTAGGCGGAGAGTGAATTTGAGATTTTTCACAATGTTCTAGCTCTATTTACTCTGACACAGTAACATATATTTTGATTCTGACACTTCTACAGTCACCCCACAGGTGTAAGCTTTCATTTGATACCAAGATCATTATGAAGGCCCTTGTGATTGTGGAAATATTCTATATTCACTGTGGGCATGTCATTTCGGGCAGAAAACCAGAAAAATACGACCGATAAGATGTGGTTTGTAACTGGGTTGGAGGAGTTATGGAAGAAATCACTGCCTACAAGAGGAGCTAGGAGCATGGAGATTCATCCTCCCAGCAGTGAGTATAATACTCTGACTGACCTTGACCTTTAACCTCCCAGCCCTGAGTATAATACTCTGACTGACTTTGACCTTTAACCTCCCAGCCCTGAGAATAGAGGTAGGGATGTAGGCCTATGTGTTCTCAGTTTGGTCTTGAGATCTAGTTTTGTTTTGCTTTTTTTCAGAGAAAGTACCTGTGGACGACTATGTGTCTGGGAGTGATGACGACGGTTATGACGAGGGTGAGGGGAAGACTGCACGTCCGTATCATTTCCGTAGCATTTCCAGTATCAATGCGCCTCCCAATCAATCTGATTAAGACAATCCAGTGTATAGACGAATGGAACCTAAATACACAGAAAATACAGAAACCGAAATAACAACTTTATTAAATAAATAATGATAATCATGAAATGTCAGTGACAATAATACCCCAAATATGTTAATAAAACACTGATTGATTGTGTTGAGATTTAGCTGATGAGGTGGTGTTTATTTCATACCAGGTGGCTCCCTCCATCTCTCAGAGCTGAGGATTGTGCTGGTGGGGTCCAGGTATGGAGGGAAGAGTTCATCAGGAAACACCATCCTGGGCAGAGAGGAGTTTGACCTGAGGAGAGATGCTCAGTGTGTGAAGAGACAGGGAGAAGTAGCAGGGAGGCAGGTCACTGTGGTCGACACTCCAGGCTGGTCGATGGAAAACCCTGTCGAGAAGACTCCTAAGCGGGTTAAAGAGGAGATTGTACTCAGTGTGTCTCTGTGTCCCCCAGGACCTCACACTCTCCTCCTGGTCATAGACGGGGATGCTTCATTCACTGAGGAATACAGAAGACACGTAGAGGAACACCTGGAGCTTCTCAGTGAGGAAGTCTGGAGTTACACTATAGTGCTGTTCACCCGTGGGGACTGTCTGGGAGACACAACCATTGAGCAGCACATTGAGACAGAAGGGAAGGCCCTCCAGTTGCTTGTTGAGAAATGTGGGAACAGGTATCATGTCCTCAACAATAAGAAAAGGGGTCATGGCACTCAGGTCACAGAGCTGCTGGAGAAGGTAGACGAGATGGTGGCAGGAAACGGTGGAGATTACTTCAAGAAACTATCACCGCGAAGGGGAGCAAGGAGCATTACAAGCAGTGAGTATTGTCTCGCGTCCCCCTTTACCTCGCTTCTACCCTGCTGCTACGCTGCTTCTATAACATCAGGATCAGACACAGGGCGAGAATTTTTTTTAATGGCTTCTGTGTGCTTTAGACTTGCGTAGAATCGATTTTATTTTCATTTTAAAAGTCTGACCGGAAACATTTATTATTGTCGCCAGACCCACTGCGTGGGAATACGACACATGCGGATGAGAGACAACATATGAAACAAAACGTGCACTTATTGCTCGTGTGACATTGGTTAAGCTGCGCCCAAAACCCCGATATTTTGCCACGTGAAATGATAAGACAAGAGGCCACGATACGATGATCGCCGTAGGAGGCGATTCGACTGTAGGCATGTGAAGTTAGAATTTCTTCAAACTTGCAGTGGTAGCAACGGTGTGTGTGTTTTAGTCAATAATAGTGTGTGTGTGTGTGTGTGTGTGGCCCTCCTGTGAGAGGTGTGTGTGTGCCATATCTCAGTATGTAGGCTATGCAGTGTAAGTAAGTGTGTGAGTTTATTCTGTTATTTATGCTATTATATCTAGTAATGTGTTGAGAAGCAATGGAAATGAATCAAGAAATTGATAGAGTAGGCTAACTTACATTATCATTGTTCTATATGCAACAGAACACAGGGGTGCAAACTTGTCACCTTTCTGCTAAATTAGCCGTTTTTATCTCAAAATAGGTCATCCATGTGAATTGTGTAGATCTGAAAAAAAAAAAAAAAAAAGTCTCATCCAAGTCACATGATGCGCGAGCTATCTAATCTCCCTGTCTGCTGAACTCTGCTGCTGTTGAAATAACTTTTAGCTTCAGGCAGCTAGGTACAGTTCCAGACAGCGTGGAGAACAGTCACAGTAAACTGTTTTCTAAGTAATTCTGCAGGTGTTGAGGTCAGGGCTGCCGCTACTTCCACACGCATCACTGTTAGACCACCGTTAGTGCTAGCGGTATCTATTTAACACCATTAGTGCTAGCGCTATCCCCCCCCCCTAAGGTTAGCCGCAAAAAAAATGGGTCACCTTTATGGGCCATCACCAGTTTGCACCCCTGAGAACAGATCACCCAGCATTGCTAATGAAAAGAATCAACGAATGTGAGTCTAATACCAATACTTGCTCTTAAAATCTATTAAAAGTGGTCTCATAAAGGTCTTAAATGTAACTTGTTGAAACCTGCAGGAACCAGCATAATTATTTTGAAAACAGGTTGCTTACATTAATTATGAGGGTGTTAAGGTCAGGGCCATCGCTACTTACACGTGCATCATTGTTAGACCACTGTTAATGCTAGAGCTAACCATCTACGGGCAAAAAAAAAAGTGTCACCTTTTTGGACCATCGCCAGTTTATCAGTTTGGTCTTGAGATCTAGTTTTGTTTTGCTTTTTTTCAGAGAAAGTACCTGTGGACGACTATGTGTCTGGGAGTGATGACGATGGTTATGACGAGGGTGAGGGGAAGACTGCACGTCCGCTCCCACAGTCATCAGGTAGGTGCAGACCTTAAATCCTTTGGGATGCACCCTGACATTCAGCCATCTTGCCTTTTAGTGGTGCAAACTTGTCACCTTTCGGCGAAATTCGCCGTTTTTACAGGAAACGGTGGAGATTACTTCAAGAAACTATCACCGCGAAGGGGAGCAAGGAGCATTACAAGCAGTGAGTATTCAGTGGTGCAAACTTGTCACACCTTTCGGCGAAATTCGCAATTTTTCCTCAAAATAGGTGACCTACGTGAATCATGTAGATCTGCAAAAAATATATTTGGTGGGGGGGGGGGTCTACATCTCATCTCATCCAAGTCACATGATGCCCAAGCTAACATCTTCCTGTCTGCTAAACTCTGCTGCAGTTGAAATAAAAAAGTCTTAAGATGGAAGTAGAAACATAAGAAGTAATAAAATAAAATAACATACCGGTAAGTTATTTCTATGTTGCGATAACTTCTCAACAGGATTTTACTGGGTTCGTTCAAACTATCGTAATTCTTGAACTATATGTGCAATCGCAAAAAATCCAACAGTTTCTGAAAGCAGAGAAGTTGCACCCTCTAGCCATTTAGGGTTATTACGATAGTTCACCAAAAAAACAAATGCATTGACCTCAAAGTGTCATGGAGTGATTTGAAGAGAAGCAGTATTTTAGCTGTGTTTTATACTTTCAGTCATGGAATGCCTCTTGTCCAATCAAATTACTTGGTCCCTTTATGACGTTGAGCCCAGTGTGCCCTCCGGCGCTCTCAGAGTGAATGTACGAACGCTGCCCGAGACTGTCTCGCGTCCCCCTTTACCTCGCTTCTACCCTGCTGCTACGCTGCTTCTATAACATCAGGATCAGACACAGGGCGAGACTTTCAAAATAAAAAAATGTAATGGCTTCTGTGTGCTTTAGACTTGCGTAGAATCAATTTTATTTTAATTTTATAAGTCAGACCGGAAAAATGTATTATTGTCGCCAGACCCACTGCGTGGGAATACGACACGTGCGGATAAAGCAAAACTTGCACTTATTGCTTGTGTGACATTGGTTAAGCTGCGCCCAAAACCCAGATATTTTGCCACGTGAAATGATAAGACAAGAGGCCACGATACGATAATCACTGTAGGAGTAGGGTTGGGTACCGAAAACCGGTACCGGTATGGTACCGGTTACTTTACATTCGGTACCTACCGAACCGAATTGCAATGGAGATTTCGGTTCCTTGTTTCGGTTCCTCTCTCGCCCCCTGGTGTCCGAAATGGACGTTACATGCAACAGTCAACCGCACGTGACATCGCCTGTTAAAGTTCCACTCAGTTCATGTAATCGAGGCGACGCGCTTGCAAAACAGTTTTGTGATTGGTCTGAATTTAGCGGGAAATTTGGATTTAACAACGACACAATATTGGCAGGGGAAAAGAATTGGAGTCGAATTTTTATAGACAACGGATTTACATGCTGGAAAAACATGCAGCTAAAATTCAGGGAACATTTGGACAATACGAGACACAAGGGAGCTGTGGTCGCATGCTCTCATTACAGGGCAATATGCGCGGTGCAGAAATAATCTAAAATCATCACGAACAGAACGGCGGAGGTACGGGTAAACAGGGCTCATGTCGATGTCATCAAAGGTAAACGTTGGTTTTCTCAGCTGATAATATGTGACAGGGCATGGTTAAAAAGTCCTCAACTAGGGCAAAATCTTTTTTCAGTTTTTTCCGGATTATGAAAGGGTAGATTGTAAGCTTTAAAATGATGTGTCATACATTGAAATCTGAAACAAGTTGAAGAAGTCATGGATAGTTTAATGGTGATACCCCCTGAACCACCGTACTGAGATATCTAGCCTCAAACTTCTTCAGAGACGTTTTTCACAGAGGTAATGGGTGGGAACAATAGCTGGTTAACTCCACCCTAATCACTCCCTCAAGACAACCACACCCTCAAGACAACCACTCCCCCATTACACTACCTGTCATTACCTACCTGTCATCTGTCAATGGGGTTGTCAGCTAACCCTCAGGAAGCAAAATTGCAGGGCTGACATGTTTAAATAGCTAAATAATAATAATAATAATAATAATAATTCAAGATTCATGATTCATCATCATTTTATTGCCATGTGTGCCAAAAGTGTATTATGAATGAATGAATGAATGAATGAATGAATGGTCTTTATTGTCATTGCTATAGTACAGGTACCAAACAACGACATTTAGGAGGGGTGGCTCCCCTGGTGCTAGGAAAGAAAAAAAAAAGAAAAAAAACACAAGAAGGGAAGGAGCTGGTTTACATAAATAGAGGCTATGTACACTATCCACTATACTATACTGTACAGATAGACGACTAGGGTTGTCATATTGCACATAGTGTTATTGC
Source organism: Nansenia antarctica (assembly GCF_963989245.1). Lineage (NCBI taxonomy): Eukaryota > Metazoa > Chordata > Actinopteri > Argentiniformes > Microstomatidae > Nansenia > Nansenia antarctica. Next base: position 43,232,775 of record NC_137674.1, read on the forward strand.
ACATTCATTTAAAGTGTCGCAGTTTGCAGGCTTGAAATGTACATATTTGTGCCTCAGCACTACACCTGATTTTTTCAGTCTAGCAGCTGCCATCAATCCGTCCAGACTGTCCAGGGCCCAGAACCTAGGTCTTTGCTGTGTTCAGGGCCTGGATGGCCCATTACAAGTACAAGAGAGTAAAATTCATGGCAATGGAAAAAATTAGGCAAGATACAATTGAGCAATACAATAATAGAATGGTAAAAAATAATAATGTTGTCCGTGTGCATGCATTTATCATTATAGTCCATAAAGCATCTAGTGGGACTTCGGCGTAGTTCCTTCCCATCCCATCTGGGCATCAAAGCTGTAATAAAAAAAGAAGACAGTACATTTCAAATGATTGCCCACTGTTAACACCACTTTTACGAAATAGCCTACTACTATCTTCATAAAATAGAATTGCTTATACAATGACAATGACAAATACCTGAAGTGCTGGTGACTCATCAAGGTGTCATCTCTCAGAACCTCTCACCTCCTCATTCTGTAACACAAATTTCAGGTCAGAGGTGTGGACACTTCTCTAGTGTAGGTTTTCCATAGACTCAGTGTACTGTACTTGTAGGCTACTGAAGTAGGCTAGTGAAATCATTTCAAATCACAGTATTATTCTACAGCAAATCTACATATCAATGAATTAATCATTCTTTTTGATTCCACATAACATTACCAGGGTTTTTCCTGGCTCAAAATGAGGCGGAGGTGGTACCAGTGGTGTTTGACATCGGGGGGGACCCATGAAGCAGGGCTGTCTGGGGGTCCTTAAACGAGCATCAAACACTTAATTTCTTGCATTCTGGTGAATTGATATGCACCAATTTGTGACCTTTCTGCATCAACTTATGGTGGAAATGTCATTATTTATGTAAAGGAAAACACAATATTCAGGCACCAGATGACCAATCAAAATATAATGTAATATAATGCAATATAAGGCTCTCAGGCATTCTGTACTTTCAAATATGTATTCTCCTTGAGCAGTCAACATCAACTATCAGCTGTTTCGCTAGCAAAAACGAAAGCTAACTTATTTGCGAAACAGTGCCCACGCCACCACGTCGGCGCAGTGCCGCAATTGCAGTTAGAAATGACAGAAATCAACAACGGCGCTATCTACCTTATTCACAAAACAACAAATAACTGTTTGGCTATCCTAAGTAAACAACACAAAATCCTAGTATACAACACATGTAACTCACTAAAACTTACCCAAGAACACAGCAGAAGGTCTGTCTGCAGACGACTGTCCCATGAAAGTGAACTGGTGTGGAGATCAATGTCTGACATTCCGTTGTCTTCTTGTCATCGTCAGATTCGGAGTTCCCGTTCGGAGGTCCCATTATGTATAGTCCAATATGAAGGAGTTCATTAATTGCCCACTGTCGATATTTCTAGCGGCTTCATAAATTCGGTTTATAGCATTAACTTGCTAGAGCATCCGCATCCATCTTGTAAACTTGTCAACAGGTCCAGGTGGCTACTTAAATACGGCTGGAGTGGGCGTGGCTACACACACTGCCACAATATTACGAATAATACCCCCCACCCGACTTTGCTAACTAAATGTAGGTATTTAGTGAATGTAAAACTGTTGGATATTACATCGAGTGGGTTCTTCATCGCTTCGTTTGTCGTCCTATGCCAAAAACCGGAAAACACATTTTTTCACAACAAGACTTGTTTGGCTCGATTGTGAGGTTTCACAATGGCCGAGATGGGGACCTATTAATCAAACCTTGTTGTTGGTTGTTTACCTGAAGCTCCATCTGACTGTCACACTGTGATTTGACTTGTGTAAACAGTTAATGAGTAACGTTAGCCCGTTTTGTGCGTGTACTCTCATGTAGGCCTACTTCGTATTGATGAGCTGATAATCTTTCAGTGTGTGTGTGTGTGTGTGTGTGTGTGTGTGTGTGTGTGTGTATGTGACTGTCAGTCACAAGTTTATATTCTACGAATGTTGTTCAGTGCTGTATGCGCGTTCCCGGTTCTGTGTGTACTCTTGTGTACTTCATATTCAGTGTTTCCCATAGGTTTGCTGCCTTGGGGGGGTGGCATGGACCGTGGCATGGACCCTCCCCCCCAGGGGGTAAGACCCTGCCTCATACCAGCGTCATGTCCAGGGGTGTACTTGTACATTAAGCCGCCTCATGCTACGGAAACAGGAGATAGGCTCCTGCCCTATGGGCCATTAGGCTCCAGAACCATCGGTTCTCAAGGCTACTTACTTATGTGGTCTTGACTACCTGTCCACTTTCTCACTTGGTTCTTGCTCTCTCTCTCTCTGGTGTGCCGACACCATCCTGCTCTCTCTCCTTCTCTCCCTCCCTATCCTCCTCTCTCCCTTTCGCTGTCAACCAAAAGGTAAACAAAACAGCCAGAGTATTTATAATCTGCTGTGGGCAATCCAGTCAGATAATGTCATTTTGACTTTACTCTCTCACCTGAAAAAAAATCGTATGTCCAACTTTTAAAAACAGACATTTCCAATGCTTCAATCAACTGTCCATGTACTGTAAATATGCCATTATGGTATTACCATGAAGCCCAACTCTAGCAGAATAAGAAAGATAGTATATCTACTTTAAGTAAAATAATAAAGTGCCTCCAGTTAGCTCTTTAGCTGGCAAGTGTGCAAGGAGACCAGGGGAGGCTGGTTCATTAGGGGCAATTGGACAATGCCCCACCAAAGGGAGAAGAGAGAGATTTTTTTTTCTATGACTTCTAGACAGTGTTGCTTCTGAATATCATAGTCCAATCAGCTAGTGTTCTGTGGAGTATATCATAGTCCAATCAGCTAGTGTTCTGTGGAGTATGTTCCAATCAGCTTCAAGTCCCGCCCCTTTCAGGGCAACTTTCAGTCTACTCGAAATTGCACTAGGCTGTTCTCGTAGACTTGCATGTAAAATCTATTTTGGTAACTTCAGGCCATTCGGTCATTTGTCTATGGGGTTTTGGGACATGCACAAAGAATCGTACGTGCTTACGTCATGTCATACGGCCGGCGTCACGTTCGTTCACCTACTTCACCATGGCTAGTAATGTTCTGAACAACTCGGTTGAATCTTTAAAAGAAACACCGTTCAGCCGTCGTAGCAACCAGGAGAAATTAACAGTAAAGGAATTAGGACCACCCAGACCAAATTTAATTATAAAGCAAGTTTATAAGGCAGGGAAAATTGGAAAATCGTATAACCGAGGATTTACGAGGGGTTGGTATGAGAAGAAAACATGGCTAGCGGGATGTGAAGTAACAAATGCGTTGTTCTGCTTTCCACTACCGGACTTTGTAAACAAATTGAACAAATGGATTAGAAGGAGGCATCTTTTGTTCCCAACTTGATATTGCAACTGGACCTATTACCGAAGTCAAACTTGTGTAAGTAAGTGAATCATCTGTCCTTCAGTCATGATAGGAAAACCAAATCGATGCTGGGAGAAGGAATGGCAGACTGTATTCTGATTGTATCTTCTATGCTCTTTGTATGTTTCTATGCTCTTTGTATGTTTCTATGCTCTTTGTATGTGTCTTGGTGTAGGAGAAACGTAGGACCACGTTGGAAACAAGTGTTTCGGTACACGTTGACGTGTAGAAATTGTAGAGAAAACTGGGGGGGGTAGAGGTGATGAAGAGGTCTGTACAGGGGGGGTAGAGGTGATGAAGAGGTCTGTACAGGGGGGTAGAGGTGATAAGGAGGTCTGTACAGGGGGGGTAGAGGTGATGAAGAGGTCTGTACAGGGGGGTAGAGGTGATGAAGAGGTCTGTACAGGGGGGGTAGAGGGGATGAAGAGGTCTGTACAGGGGGGTAGTGGGGGGTGAGGGGGTCTGTATAGAGGGGTAGAGGTGATAAGGAGGTCTGTACAGGGGGGGTAGAGGTGATGAAGAGGTCTGTACAGGGGGGTAGAGGTGATAAGGAGGTCTGTACAGGGGGGGTAGAGGTGATGAAGAGGTCTGTACAGGGGGGTAGAGGTGATGAAGAGGTCTGTACAGGGGGGGTAGAGGGGATGAAGAGGTCTGTACAGGGGGGTAGTGGGGGGTGAGGAGGTCTGTACAGAGGGGGGTAGTGGGGATGAGGAGGTCTGTACAGGGGGGTAGTGGGGGGTGAGGGGGTCTGTATAGAGGGGTAGAGGGGATGAAGAGGTCTGTACAGGGGGGTAGAGGGGATGGAGAGGTCTGTACAGGGGGGTAGAGGGGATGAAGAGGTCTGTACAGGGGGGTAGAGGGGATGAAGAGGTCTGTACAGGGGGGTAGAGGGTATGAAGAGGTCTGTACAGGGGGGTAGAGGGGATGAAGAGGTCTGTACAGGGGGGTAGAGGGGATGAAGAGGTCTGTACAGGGGGGTAGAGGGGATGGAGAGGTCTGTACAGGGGGGTAGAGGGGATGAAGAGGTCTGTACAGGGGGGTAGAGGGGATGAGGAGGTCTGTACAGGGGGGTAGAGGGGATGGAGAGGTCTGTAGAGGAGGGTAGAGGGGATGGAGAGGTCTGTAGAGGAGGGTAGAGGGGATGGAGAGGTCTGTACAGGGGGGGTAGAGGGGATGAAGAGGTCTGTACAGGGGGGTAGAGGGGATGAAGAGGTCTGTAGAGGAGGGTAGAGGGGATGAAGAGGTCTGTAGAGGAGGGTAGAGGGGATGAAGAGGTCTGTACAGGGGGGTAGAGGGGATGGAGAGGTCTGTACAGGGGGTAGAGGGGATGGAGAGGTCTGTACAGGGGGGTAGAGGGGATGGAGAGGTCTGTACAGGGGGTAGAGGGGATGGAGAGGTCTGTACAGGGGGTAGAGGGGATGAAGAGGTCTGTACAGGGGGGTAGAGGGGATGGAGAGGTCTGTAGAGGTGGGTAGAGGGGATGGAGAGGTCTGTAGAGGTGGGTAGAGGGGATGGAGAGGTCTGTAGAGGTGGGTAGAGGGGATGAAGAGGTCTGTAGAGGTGGGTAGAGGGGATGAAGAGGTCTGTACAGGGGGGTAGAGGGGATGAAGAGGTCTGTACAGGGGGGTAGAGGGGATGGCGAGGTCTGTACAGGGGGGTAGAGCTATTCTCATGCAAAAATTGACTGTAAATCCAGATTTTAAAGTTGATATTCTTCCCCGTGGAGCATGCCCCCATAACCTGTGCCCCACCCAAACATTTTAGCACCAGCCGCCACTGAAGGAGACTAGCTCATCTCATCACCTCTGAGCTAGCTAGCTTGCTAGTTCTTTGACACTATTTACACTATGGAACTATAGTCAGACACTTTCTAGTCACGATAATAACGACCAATTTTAACCAACTTTCTCTGGCAGAACACTCAGCAATTATATTTGCTAACGTTTCAACTTGCTTACTTTCAATCTGCAGACATCACAGCCGGCAAAAACTCTCGCGTCTCGCGTGCACACTTGCGCAAAATCTTGTATTATTCTCCAGCGCGGCACAGTGCGAAGTGTGGAGATAGGTCTGGCTATGCGAGACTACGGCGAACTAACGTTACCAACGAGCCTATGGGCTTGCCACTCGCCAGATTCGGGTTGGGTGCGTTTAAAAAACGCGGATATTTTAGCCTAAGTGTCAGATGTTTGGTGTCTACGTCCGTAATAATTCCTCTTTCTTGGGGGGGCGGGGGGTTCCGTTGGGAGGGCGGCCCGCCCCCCCAAGGCAATGGTAGGGGAAACACTGATATTCAATGAGCTGATTATCTTTGTGTGTGTGTGTGTGTGTGTGTGTGTGTGTGTGTGTGTGTGTGTGTGTGTGTGTCTTGGGCGTATCTGTCAGTCACATTCAGTGCTGTATGCGGGTTCCCCATGTTCTGCTGCAGCTGTAGCGTCAGGATATGTTGGTATTTGATCACCTTCTATATAAAACATCGCCGCTCGGCATTAATGGCGTGACCATGGCGTGACCACCCCGCCAATCAAAAGTACTGATTTAAGTACCGTTTCGGTACTGGTACCGTTTTTAAAGTATCGATTTGGCACCGGTATCGAATAAAACCCAAACAGTACCCAACCCTACGTAGGAGGCGATTCGACTGTAGGCATGTGAAGTTAGAATTTCTTCAAACTTGCAGTGGTAGCAACAGTGTGTGTGTTTTAGTAAATATAGCGTGTGTGTGTGTGTGTGGCCCTCCTGTGAGAGGTGTGTGTGTGCCATATCTCAGTATGTAGGCTATGCAGTGTAAGTAAGTGTGTGAGTTTATTCTGTTATTTATGCTATTATATCTAGTAATGTGTTGAGAAGCAATGGAAATGAATCAAGAAATTGATAGAGTAGGCTAACTTACATTATCATTGTTCTATATATGCAACAGAACAGATCACCCAGCATTGCTAATGAAAAGAATCAACGAATGTGAGTCTAATACCAATACTTGCTCAATAGGTCTTAAAATCTATTAAAAGTGGTCTTATAAAGGTCTTAAATGTAACTTGTTGAAACCTGCAGGAACCAGCATAATTATTTTGAAAACAGGTTGCTTACATTAATTATGAGGGTGTTAAGGTCAGGGCCATATAGCTACTTACACGCGCATCATTGTTAGACCACTGTTAATGCTAGAGCTAACCATCTACGGGCAAAAAAAAAAGTGTCACCTTTTTGGACCATCGCCAGTTTGCACCCCTGTGTGTTATCAGTTTGGTCTTGAGATCTAGTTTTGTTTTGCTTTTTTTCAGAGAAAGTACCTGTGGACGACTATGTGTCTGGGAGTGATGACGACGGTTATGACGAGGGTGAGGGGAAGACTGCACGTCCGTATCATTTCCGTAGCATTTCCAGTATCAATGCGCCTCCCAATCAATCTGATTAAGACAATCCAGTGTATAGACGAATGGAACCTAAATACACAGAAAATACAGAAACCGAAATAACAACTTTATTAAATAAATAATGATAATCATGAAATGTCAGTGACAATAATACCCCAAATATGTTAATAAAACACTGATTGATTGTGTTGAGATTTAGCTGATGAGGTGGTGTTTATTTCATACCAGGTGGCTCCTTCCATCTCTCAGAGCTGAGGATTGTGCTGGTGGGGTCCAGGTATGGAGGGAAGAGTTCATCAGGAAACACCATCCTCGGCAGAGAGGAGTTTGACCTGAGGAGAGATGCTCAGTGTGTGAAGAGACAGGGAGAAGTAGCAGGGAGGCAGGTCACTGTGGTCGACACTCCAGGCTGGTCGATGGAAAACCCTGTCGAGAAGACTCCTAAGCGGGTTAAAGAGGGGATTGTACTCAGTGTGTCTCTGTGTCCCCCAGGACCTCACACTCTCCTCCTGGTCATAGACGGGGATGCTTCATTCACTGAGGAATACAGAAGACACATAGAGGAACACCTGGAGCTTCTTAGTGAGGGAGTCTGGAGTCACACTATAGTGCTGTTCACCCGTGGGGACTGTCTGGGAGACACAACCATTGAGCAGCACATTGAGACAGAAGGGAAGGCCCTCCAGTTGCTTGTTGAGAAATGTGGGAACAGGTATCATGTCCTCAACAATAAGAAAAGGGGTCATGGCACTCAGGTCACAGAGCTGCTGGAGAAGGTAGACGAGATGGTGGCAGGAAACGGTGGAGATTACTTCAAGAAACTATCACCGCGAAGGGGAGCAAGGAGCATTACAAGCAGTGAGTATTAGTACCAGCGTGCCCTCCGGCACTCTCAGAGCGAATTTACGAACGCTGCCCGAGACTGTCTCGACTGTAGGCATGTGAAGTTAGAATTTCTTCAAACTTGCAGTTTGGTCTTGAGATCTAGTTTTGTTTTGCTGTTTTTCAGAGAAAGTACCTGTGGACGACTATGTGTCTGAGAGTGATGATGACGGTTATGACGAGGGTGAGGGGAAGACTGCACGTCCGCTCCCACAGTCATCAGGTAGGTGCAGACCTTAAATCCTTTGGGATGCACCCTGACATTCAGCCATCTTGCCTTTTCCAGTGGTGCAAACTTGTCACCTTTCGGCGAAATTCGCAGTTTTTACAGGAAACGGTGGAGATTACTTCAAGAAACTATCACCGCGAAGGGGAGCAAGGAGCATTACAAGCAGTGAGTATCTATCACACAATCAAACTATCTATCTATCGATCGATCACACTTTCAAAATATCAAATTATCTATCTATCACACAGTCAAACTATCTATCTATCGATCTCGTAAAAAGTGGGAACTAATATTTCCTAAAAGACACTTGAGGAACTGTCGTTCGGGATGTAGTTTCCGGGCAATTCCAGCGTTATGGATGTGACATTAGGACCCAGAATTACAAGCTAAATGCCTCAGTAAATTAACAATTCTTACAAGATTTAAATTTCTAATGCATATTCATCAAGATGGCCGCCAAAATAGCATTGATTTCAATGACATTGGAATCCCTGTAGCAGCTCGCATCCAGTTTAAGACTCTGGTACTAGCCTACAGGGCAGTGAGATAAACAGCTCCTTCCTACCTCCAGGCCAGTGTCAAGCCCTACACCGCCGCCCGACCACTTCGCTGTGCTGACTCAAGATGTTCGGTTGCCCCGTCGCTCTGAGGCCCTCTCTAGATGCTTGTTTAGAAAGGTTGCACAATTTCTCTTGACTACAGATGTTGAATATAAGTCGCTTTGGATAAAAGCATCTGCTAAATGACTAATGAATGTAATGTACTATTATCAGATGTCAGAATCAGTTCATATTTAGCTCTGAATACTCTCACAGACTTGCACATGATTTCGGATCTTACATTATTACAAATGATGTAGGTTCTAAATTAAATGACAATAAGAAATGTTTCCAAGTTGAAGAAAATAGTTTATTATAATTTAAACACTTATTCCAGGCTACTGTGTTTTTCAACTTTAAGTTAACTTTCCTTTCCCCTTATTCTGCTAGTACAGCCTCTTTGAAATGGTACCGGCCCCTATTATCTACATAAGGATCAAGACACCGGATAACTTGTCCTGTTACTACCCACGACAAGTCCTCCTTTGTTGGCAGCAAATAGACCAAGCCCAGTTCATAATTTCTTCTCAGAAACTGGACTTCCAGTCCCTCTGAATCTGAATCTGTTACAAGCCCGACAAACACCCTGCTGGACTTCTTGCCCTTGTAACTAATGAGCATGCAATCACCTGTTTTTATATTTTCTGATGGCTCACATGGGGGGCCTTGGGGCTCATACTCATCACTTGAGTCTGAGGAATCAGGGCTCTGTATCAGTGTATGTACTGATGACTCTGCTGCAGAGGAGTATGCTTTGTATTGCACTTGGCCCCATGATATTGGAGCAACACAGTGCACGTTTAGAGTACCTGGGAGAGGTGCTACCAGCTCCCAGTGCTTCTCAATGCCATGTTCTCCACATAACTTTGAGATGTCTTCTTTATAGATGAGACACACTTCCAGTTTTGGACAGATACTTTTTGCTGTCTCAGCAAATGACTTTGCGTTTACTTGCACCAGTTGTCTGCTAAGCACGGCGGTGCTGACAGCCCTCTTCACCGTGCCCCCCACTCCATCCACTGCACCTTTGCCATGGTTGGTGGCAAAAAAATGCCAATCAACGTTCACTTCTGGGATAATCTGCTTAAGCGTAGTTGAGAGGAAGAACCAGATATATTTATTTTTGAATTGTGATGCTGCCCCATCGCTGAAAATGTGTAGTTCGTTGATGACTGGATGTCTTTTCTCTGAGAGGAAAGTAGTGACAGCCTTTTTGTCATGGTGTAGGTCATCACTTATCACAACATAGGACTGTGCTTCTTCTTTGACCCAGGCTACAGCCGTGAAGATGGTAATCTGGCTCTGATTCCAATAAGCAGCCTGGATTTCATCTTGGTAGCCTGCTGTGAAGTTTTCTGCAAAGTCTACCTGAAGGACAGCACACCTCTCATCCCTCCCCCTTTTCTTCTCCTGAAAGAAGGCACTCTGTTGTTGTTTGATAAATGCATGTCGAATGAACTTGGGGGCAGTTTCAAGCAGTTTGTCAAGGACATCTCTGAGCAGTCCAGTCTTCTGGCTCTTCACATGCACTCCTCCTGCAGGCTCCCAGTAATACCAACTAGTGGCAATCTCTTTCTCCTCCTCTGGGATGTTAGAAGTAAGCTGCAGGAACTTGCGTGCATCGCAGCACTCATCACAGTCGTTCAACATGCACTCTGCATTGTTGCGACTGCAGACCACTGCATCAATGTAGTTCTCCACACTTCTAAATGCCTGCCTGGGAACATGTTTGTGGGCACAGTCAAGGAGGAGCTTGGTGTTCTCATGGTATTTGCAGAGGCAAACATTTCGTGGAGTGTCTGCTCTTGGGAGCACGCATGGTGGGCGCAGCTCTGAAAACTTTGAATTACCCACTATGGACTCAGGGTACTCTTCCTTGAATAAACGATAGGCCTCCATTAAGGACATGGTCATGTGGCGCTTTTGGACTTTACTTTTCAGCCCTCCTTCCCCGATGGTAACACTAACAGCATCCTTTTTACCTGGTGCCTGCCTGGAGATGTCGTCTCTGCTATAGAATTCTTTTATTGATACCTTCATCTCATCTGATAGGCCTGATTTTCTCCTTTTCTTATCATGAATAAAATTAATTATTTTGATTGCCAGTCTCTTCACCACATCACTCTTTTTTCTGGGACTTGAAGGTAGAGCCTTAAATACACGTTTCAGTGCTTTCCCTAAAGACTGCCTGGATTTAAAGGCGGATGATGGCTGTGATAGACTGGGTGGTGGAGTTGACTCTTTAAGACGGAGACGCCTGTGTCTCTGCCGTTCCCTTGCCTGTTCCCGTACCTTCTGTGCCTCCTGCTTTGTTTGTGTCATTTTTTTCTCCAATCTCTCAGCCCTCTTCCTCTCTCTCTCTCTCTCTCTCTCTCTCTCTCTCTCTCTCTCTCTCTCTCTCTCTCTCTCTCTTTGAATACCTGGTCATTCTTTTTTCTCTCACGAAAGGCCTTCTGCCTCTCAGCAGGTGTTTTAGCCATTTCCTGAAATTGAAATCAAAACATACATTTACATTGACTGAGCTCAATTAACAGTGTAGATCACACACCGTAATGAAATGTTATTTAAGAGGATAGTCCACTTTTCAATTTATTTTGATTTAGAAACAGGTATTCCACTAGACAGTGAACAAAAGCAAACTTTAAATTCAAAAGTTGGCTGGTTAGCTAGCTATCCTAACAGCTGTTATTCATTCATTCATTCTTTCCTTCATAGGCCTACATTAATTTTAATCCCCACTCTTCTGTATGATCAAACATTAACTCACATTACCTACTTAAACAAGATAATATTTACAATGATTTGCTATACATTACGTAACTTACCTTATGGATCTTACATTGATGCTGAGGAGTCCCCTGTCTAAGTTTGCCGCTTCACCGTCTCTCTCGCGCGCATAGGCTACTGACACACGTTCGCGCATACAGAAACACTATAGGCTACTTACCTGAATGGTCTTTATTGTCATTGATATAGTACAGGTACCAAACAACGAAATTTGGGAGGGGGGGCTCCCCTGGTGCTAGGAAAAAAAACTAAAAACAAGAAGGGAAAAGAGCTGGTTTACATAAATAAAGGCTATGTACACTATCCACTATACTATACTATACAAATAAAACACTGTGCTGTACTCTATGCTATGCTATACCTATTCTAACATTTCCTATCTCTGAACCTTATGTACCCGAGGGTTGTCATATTGCACATAGTGTTATTGCACATTCATTTAAAGTGTCGCAGTTTGCAGGTTTGAAATGTTCACAGTTGTGTTTCAGTATTGCACTTGATTTCAATCTAGTAGCTGCCATCAAATTGTCTAGATTGTCCAGGGCCTAGAACCTAGGTCTTTGCTGTGTTCAGGGCCTGAATGGCCCTGGGGTAGAAGCTGAGCTTCAGTCTGTTTGTCCTTGCGAACATGGTCCTGAACCGCCTGTCCGAGGGCAGCCGAGCAAAGTGTTCGTTCCCAGGGTGGGATGGGTCTCTGGAGATCTTGGAGGCCTTCCTGAGGAAGCGTGTGTTGTACAGCTCTTCCAGAGAGGGGAGGGGGGCGCCGGTGATCTTCTGGGCCGATCTCACGACTCTCTGTAGCGCATTCCTCTCTGCGGCTGTGCAGCTGGAGAACCACACGCAGATGCAGTAGGTGAGGATGCTCTCCACTGCGCAGCGGTAGAAGGTCACAAGCATCTCCTGACTGATGTGGTTTTTCCTGAGGACTCTCAGGAAGTAGAGCCGCTGTTGTGCCTTCTTGATGATGGCTGCTGTGTTGGTCTTCCAGGACAGGTCATCCTGTATGTGCACCCCCAGGAATCGGAGGGTTTAGACTCTCTCCACGCTCCCTCCATCGACGAGCAGGGGCTGGACCTCAGATTTTTTCCTCCTGAAGTCCACGATGATTTCCTGGGTCTTTGACTGGTTCAGCAGCAGGTTGTTAACCTTGCACAGCTTGCCCAGCTGCTCCACCTCATCCCTGTACGCCGCCTCGTCCCCCCCCCGAGATGCAGCCCACCGTCTGCAAACTTTACGATGGAGTTGCTGGGGTGGACGGGGGTGAAGTCGTAGATGTAGAGGTTGTAGAGGATGGGGCTTAGCACGCAGCCCTGGGGGGACCCAGTGCTGAGTCTGAGGGCTGTGGAGGTGTGGGAGCCCACCCGCACCCTCTGGGGGCGGTCAGACAGGAAGTCCTTGATCCATGCACATATAGAGTGTGATAGTCCCAGGTCTAGTAGTTTGGTCACTAGCCTGTCTGGAAGGATGGTGTTGAAGGCAGAGCTGAAGTCCACAAAGAGCAGTCTCGCGTAGCTGTTTCCCCTCTCCAGGTGGGATAGAGTGGAGTGGAGAGTCGTCGCGATGGCGTCCTCTGTGGACTAGGGCTGCAACTAACGATTATTTTGGTAGTCGACTAATCTGTCGATTATTTTTTCGATTAGTCGTGTGGCTTTTCGCTGCGCGTAAATGGCGACGCAGAAGCATAAATCCGGCTTAACTAGCTATCTAACCTAACATTACGCCAAGCTACAGCTGCTCACAGAGCTAGTTGATTGGCTAGCTAGCATTGCTGGCTAGACTACAGACAGCTCACGTTAGTAGGCTACGCTTGGCGCTGTTTATCTTACAGACAGCTCGCTGGTGGACTCAACATAATTGAAATAGCATTCACTTATCAAGCATCATTCATGATCATCCACCATGACTACCTGGTATTTTAATAGCGACCACCCCTCACTTCATTTCATCTCGCGTTCTCCTGGCTTCAACATGGAAAACCCCTGCTACGTAACGTTACATACAAGCGCCTCTGTCTGTCACACGCGTGCCACAGGGCAAATAAATTAATAGCACAAACGTTCATAGCATGTACAGCCCTGTCCATGAGACGTTGTTTTCCAACATGTAACAGTAAAGCTAACATAAACATTACGACCCTAACAATATAACGTTAGCCAGTTGGCTAACAATGTTAGCTAAAACTTACCCAGCTGATTCTTGCATGGCTCCCGTTTTTTTTTTTTTTTTTTTTTTTATACGATTAGTCGACACTAAAATTCCACGTCGACGAGTTTTTATGATCGACGTCGTCGATTATGTCGACTAATCGTTGCAGCCCTACTGTGGACCTGTGGGCTCTGTAGGCGAACTGGTATGGATCCAGGTTGGGCGGGAGGCGTGTGACTATGTGGGCCCGGACTAGTTTCTCGAAGCACTTCATGATGATTGGTGTGAGTGCCACCGGGCGGTAGTCGTTTAGGCAGCTCACCGTGCTTTTCTTCGGGACTGGGATGATAGTTGAGGTTTTCAGGCAGGGTGGGATGGTGGCCTGGGACAGGGACTTGTTGAAGATGTTGGTGAAAACCCCGGCCAGCTGGTCGGCGCAGTCCCTCAACACCCGTCCCAGGACGCCATCCGGCCCTGAGGCTTTCCTGGGGTCCACCGCCTTCAGCACGCGTCTCACTTCATGCTCTGTGAGGGTGAGGCTGCTGAGAGCTGGAGAGAGTGGTGTTTGTGTTGTGGTTACCTCCGTTCGCCCCTCGTCGAACCGGGCGTAGAAGGAGTTCAGCTTTTCCGCCAGCAGGGGGTCGTCCTCCACGGCTGTGAGCCTGTTGGCTCTGAAGTTTGTCATGTGCTTAACCCCCTGCCACACCCGCCTGGAGTCGTTGCTCAGGAAGCATTCCTCAATCTTCTCTCTGTGGTCTGCCTTGGCCTCCCGGATGCCACGCTTTAGGTTAGCCCTGGTGGTGCTGTACAGCAGTGTGTCCTTCGCTGAGAAGGCGTTGTCCCTCTCCTTGAGCAGTTTTTGGACCTTCACAGTCATCCATGGCTTCGTGTTGGGGTAGACCCGGACACGTTTGTCCACGGTGGCTGAGTTGGTGCAGTTCACTATGTGGTTCAGACGACGTGAACTGTTCCAGGTCCTCATGCTCATATTCCTGCCATGAGGTGTCATTCAGGCAGATCTGCAGTGGAGCGGACCCTGCTGGCCAGGTTCTGACAGTCTTAGTGGTGATGGGAGCACTTTTCCTCATGGGAGTGTAGGCTGGGATCAGGAGGATTGACACGTGGTCAGACATGCCTAGATGAGCTAGCGGTCTAGCCTTGTAAGCAAGCTTGATGTTGGTGTATACCTTATCCAGTGTTTTTTCTCCTCTTGTTGCACATTTAACATGCTGATAGAACTTGGGTAGTACTACCTTCAGGTTACCTGGCAGGAACTATAGCCTAGATAAACAATGGATGCATATGGAAACACATCAGGATGGACACGTAATGCAAATGTTAGATTTCATACCATTGTCTTGCATTTTCTGCACTTTGATGATGATCCGACTAACGTGAAGCAGCGGTACTTTTTTCTTCTGTGAGAACGCGATCGTATCCTACTTTCTGCTAGTCATCTTATTGACCGTATCTAGCCTACACTTCGGTAAGCAGGAGTTACACAAACATTAACACACAACGCAACATGTGGAATATGCTACAATGTAACGGTCATTATGTGCTTAACGCATATCCATTTGGTGTAGGCCTATTCGCAAATCTCTAGTTTGATTGTCACATCCGTAACGCAAAAATAACATTTAGAAAGAGAGTAGAATGACTATTTGATGATCACATAAACATCAGTGAAAGTTAGCTTTGCACAGAAAGTTTGGGTAATATTGCATTTCAAATGCATGTTTTATAACAACTTTTCCTGGAAAACGTTATGGGCGTGACATTGGCTGTCCTGTAAAAGCACATCACTTTAACCAGGTTCAACAGTTGAAGGAAAAACTCAAATTACACAATTGATTTACATATTGCTACACCAGCCTCTCATCTCTAAAGGAGAGGCTGGAGAATTGGTGTGGGTGAACATTTAGGCCTTTATCCCCCTTCAAGAAATCATGCAATTACGTTTATTTAAAAAGTAGTTTTTTTATGTTTGTGATTCCTGTTGTAGTGGGGGTAAATATGCAATTTCATAAATCATTTGGTCAGCTTAATTCTGTACTCCAAAATATCGACCTTGATGATACATTTCAAAGTGATTTTGTTATAAAAACATTTACATGGAATTGCCCTCCCGCCTGTGAGAGATTTTTTGACGCGCGCATGTCACCTTGTCTTTCAACTGTCCTTTTAAAATCTATATACAATGTCCCAAAAGCACACTGTAGGTATATAATATATATATATATATATATATGTATATATACGTATAGGCTGCGTTCGTAAATTCGCCATGAGAGCGCCTGAGCGCCCACTGGGTTCAACGTCATCAAGGGACCAAGTCATTTAATTGGACAAGAGGCATTCCATGAGTGCTGATCAGATTCCAGAGTGAATTTACGAACGCAGATGGACCAAAACAATTGACAGACAAGGGGAATAGCCAATACAAACCCTGTTTCACTGGCAACGGCTAGCCTACCCGCACATCTTTCACACACGTCTGACATCAGAAAGCTAAGGACTAGAACTATTTATTGGCTTTTCTAGTGTTAAAAAAAAAAGAAATATTACCACACGCTCCGCGACCCATTCAGAACGAGTCCGGGTCACGACCCAGCAGTTGATAAACACCGCACTTGGCCACCACTACCCTCTTTAAAGGCCCTTTGTGGTGATCTCTCTCTCTCTCTCTGTCTCTGTCTCTCTCTCCTCTCTCTCTCTCTCTCTCTCTCTCTCTCTCTGTCTCTCTCTCTGTCTTTCTCTCCTCTCTCTCTCTCTCTCCAAACGGGGTGCAAGGAACGACGACGGGGATGGGGCTGGCCCCGGCAATCAAAGACAAGCTGCTGCTAACGGTGGCCAAGAAGCTGGGGAAGAAGTGGAAGGAGGTGGCCATCACCCTGGACCTGAGCATCAGTGATCTGGACGACCTCCAGGCTGAGGAGCAGGATGTGACCATGCAGAAGTTCAACATGCTGTGCCTGTGGAGGACACGGAAAGCCCCGGGCCAGGCCACCGCCCAGGCGCTGCGGAAGAGCCTGCAGGAGATGGAAGACCTCCCCTACGAGGTCCTCCAACCACTAGGCCTGTAACAACTATGAAATAATTGTCTAACGGCAATCTTTTGGACGTGATCGGCGACGATGATGTTATGTTATGACTGGCCATCCTTGTATGTACGCAGGTATACCCATTGGTTGAGCTTTATATATAAAACTCCTTTGTATCCTTGGCCTGGTCCCTACCTCTGTGTACATATCTCTTAGAAGCCATGAACATTATAGCCTCCGCTCACAGGACACTTTACAACTGCATGTTCCGCGTGCCCGTACTGAGCTGGGCAAAAAAGTGTTTAAGTACGCTGCCCCCTCTGCCTGGAATACTCTCCACTTAAAATTAAAATAACTAATCAGTTATGATGCTTTCATAACGATTTTAAAGGACTTACAAGGTGAAAGTACTGGAAATTGTCATTGCTTTTAATTCAGTATCTGTGCCCGCCCAAACCTGCTTTTAATTTCTTATTATTCTGTATTATGTATCTTATTGGAAATTGTCATTGCTTTTAATTCTGTATCCGTGCCCATCCAAACCTGCTTTTAATTTCTTATTTCTTATTCTTCTTCTTCTTATCTTATCTTATTATAGTGTATTGAATGGATGACTGTGTCCTAGTGCTGCCCCTCTTGGCCAGGTCCCCCTTGGAAAAGAGATTCCTTATCTCAATGAGGTCACCTGGTTAAATAGCATGGTCATACTCTTTTGAATGAATGACATGTGTTTTATGTTCCTCAGAACACCTCAGTTTAAAAAAATAACTACAAAAATAATTCCATGGTTGCGTGGGATCAATTCATGATTTGTATTGTAGAGGGGTTTCAAGACAGACTGATTTCCATACTAACTGTTTGAATGTTTCAATGAGTTGGGCATACATTTTGATGGCATAGTTGCACATCAGCCACTACACTGGATACTAGTGCATCACTGCAACCTAGTGTCATACCCCCGCCTGACTATCCCAATCTAGAGCATTTAGCCGTTCTTCTCCCTGTAGCACCCTATAATGTAATAATTTCCTGATAATGTAATAACGCCTGATAATGTAATAAAATGTCCACTTAACTCCATCGAAAATGTAATAAAACCCAATAATGTAATAATTGACCAATAATGTAATAAAATAACCTGACTGATATTGTAATAACATTTTTACTGATAATGTAATACCTTATTACATTATTGGGAATTTATTACACTTTCAGGTGGGTCTTTTTTTTTTTTTTACTGATAATGTAATACTATATTCATTTTCAATCCAGAGTTCTACATTTAGTTTTTTAAGAATCTAAGACTGTTGTATACACTGGATTTAAGAATCTAAGAATCTTATTTACACTGGATTTGAAATAACAGAATGACTACTGGGTTAAATGACAGACTTGCATATGTGCAGATTACTCAGGGACATGAACAAAACCTTTGGTAACTCTTCATTTGAGGAGGGTATACAGTGGGTGTGGAAAGTATTCAGACCCCTTCAGTTTTTCCACATTTTCTTGTATTATAGCCTCAATTTAAAATGGATTAAATAAAAATAATTTGCCATCAATGCACACACAATACCCCAGAATCACAATAGGAAATCATTTTATTTTTTATTTTAGTAATACTAGAAAAACCCCATGTACAAAGTATTCAGACCCTTTGCTATGACACTCTTAAAATGAGCTAAAATGCAAAAATGTCATCAACAAATGACTCCATAAGTTGAATTGAGTCCATCTTAATGCAAGAACAATAGTTTGTGTAATTTTTGAATGAACATATTTGTTTTTATAGGGTTTCTAATTTGCATAGGAGTCAATGAGACTCTGTGTAGATCAGGTTGCCATAAAACATTGAGAAAATGGAGAGTAACAAAACTGCTCAGGAATGTGACCCTGAGGCCTGGGGAGACGTACATAAATCTACAAAGTTGAATGGTGGAGGGGTAAAAGCACAGCCGATGGGACAACATCATGCCAGTCACTCTACAAAATTGGTCTACAACCAAGTGGCAAAAAAATAATCCCTTAATGTAAAAAATAATCTATCTCATATCCATAATTGTGTTTGCAACAATGAAGTCAAGTGATACAGCAAAGAAAGTTGCTGGAAATGTGTTTATTTGGTTTTACTACAAAGCATTAAATTTAGTACAATTTTGTAGATTTTTTGATTTCATGTTGTGATTCTGGGGTATTGTGTGTGGATTGATGGCAAATTATTTTTATTTAATCCATTTTAAATGTAGTCTATAATACAACAAAATGTGGAAAAACTGAAGGGGTCTGAATACTTTCCGCACCCACTGTATACCCTCCTCAAATGAAGAGTTATGCATTCATTCATTCAACACCTACACTTACATGACACCTGACACAAACATAGGCCTACATATCCACTCATAAATTGTTATTATATCACTTTCATCATCTTCCTCTATGTCAAGTGGTCAGTTGACATACTGTCATACTGATTGTATATTATGTGAAGTTGAATCAGCACGTGATTGGACAGGAGAAACAGATCTAGAAATAGTCACAAAGTAACGCCACCAGATTTCTTAAGCACTGTGTTCACGGCCCCATAGAATAAAATTGGAAAGGCGCCCATAAATAAAATGTATTATTATTATTATTAATAAGCCATTTTATGCAAAACTTTTTTTTGGGAGAGGGGTCTGGGGGGGGGGGTTCCTAGTCTGGGGGGGTCCTTTGTTATATTTTTGTATGTATTTTAGAGTTTTCACATCATTTTATTCATTGGTTTGTTAAATACACACAGAAAACGCATGTTGTCCACTCAAGTGGACATGTTGAAATCTCTTTGAAAAATGTGTTGTTGTTTTTTTAAGTTCAAATCTTGTTTTTCATGCCCTAAGAGCAATAAAAACACATGGGGAAAAAATCCTGACTGAGGGTGTCATAATTCATGTATGAAAGGGTTAATGGGGCTACACTCCAAACCCGAGACCCAGCTGAGGTTCCGGTGGAAAACAATGTTTATGAATTGAATTACTTTTGTTGTGTAAACTTGTCAGTGAGTGTCCCCATTTTGGTAAAGGTCTTTTGATATTTATAGTGTAAAGGAAAACAAGACATTTTGTAAGTCTGTCTAGGCAGAATCAACATTTGACGACCCAGTCCAGTAGACAATGAAAAGTGTTTTCCTCTGCTCAGGGTTTGACATTGGGTAGACAACAGACACATTTAAATGATCAAAAAGACCAAATTGCTCTCTTTTCTCTTAACCTACACCTAGAGAGACGGAGCCATCTAGAGCAGTTCTGGGCCCTTTGTGTTTGCCCAGGCCAAACACCCCAAAGCCAGACCAGGGGGGTATTCCACGAACGTTGATTAGTATATCGGCGATAAAAAAAAATGCCGCGATCAGGCAACTCGTGATTGGAATTCAAGCCTCAGGTGATTCCTCGAACGAGGATCAGGCTTGTGTCATGAGTGTTCACAGAACACCGGCTTAGAAATCCTTGATATGGGCGCGTGCACACAGACATAAAGAGCCCTGTAGAGTCGAACTGTCGAAATGAAGATACTACACTCTTTTTGCGCAGCACATTTTGCGCAGCACTCCTAATTATTGATCTTTATGAAGACGAAAAATAAGATGTAAAATAGTGCAATACTGCCGCAATTAACAAGCCGAGGGAAATGGTTTGGCAAGATATTGCAGACCGATTAAATGCGTAGGTCATACTAGCCCCAGTTATTGTTATATGTTCATATTTTAATAAATGAATATTTACTACTGTGGTGATATCAGCAGCAGGCTACAAACCATCATATCGTCATGATGGCATAGTGCTATTGACCGCTGCCATGGTGTTTTTTCGTCATTTTAAGACGGTGGTTCAAATCCCTCTTCAGACACACTTTTTTACTGCATTTCGTTGTCTGAATCTAATCTAAAAAAGTATGAAGGCTATAAAATGATGGTGCAGGCTAATTTACAAGAACTGACACGATTACAATGATGTTTGCAGCCTTTCTGAGTAGTAAATTATGTTCTTCTAACTGGACCCTGGATTTGGCATAGATTATTTTTTTCTTATGATTACTGATGGATAGATGATTCACTTAGACAGATATATATATATATATATATATATATATATATATATATATATATATATATATATATATATATATATATTGTAAATTGATTTGCATGAAGGCTTCGGTTAAATGTAAAAAAAATGAAAGTTCAAATAAATGTAGTCTCGAACACGCAACCTTTGGAACTCTAGCTGGCTGCCTTAACCACTGCGCCAGCCACACCACTGTGATGATGGCAAGGCAAGTTGATAAACATACCTATTTTATTTATTTATTACACTTTTTTATTTATCTATCTATCTATATCACACTTTCAAAATATCAAGTTATCTATCGATCGATCACACTTTCAAATTATCTATCTATCACACAGTCAAACTATCTATCTATCTCGTAAAAAGTGAGAACTCATATTTCCTAAAAGACACTTGAGGAACTGTTGTTCGGGATGTAGTTTCCGCCTGTGAGAGATTTTTTGACGCACGCATTACCTAAACCAGCCTGTAAAGCCCAATTTATACTTCTGCGTCGAATTTACGCGCGGCTACACCGTAGCCTACGCAAGGGCTCTCCCAATTTATAGTTCTCCGTTGGTCGGTCTGCGTCGCGTTGGTCAGTGTACTCATAGCGGCATAATAGCGATTTCTTTGTTATGCTTGTTGTAAAGAAAATGTCTATAATGCATTGAAATGACATTAAACTAAGATAATATGATGGTTATCATAATTTTTCAAATCTTTATTAATAAGTAATTACAGAAAAAGTAAATGACATTTCTGTCAGCTTCCGCATTTACGAGAGAGTCGGAATGTGACGCTACCAAGCGGACCAATCACAGTTCTTATAGATAACTTTACATTAAATGTCTTATCATCATCCGCTGTCAAACGCCACAGGTAATCATTTATTTCTAAATAAACATGATTGTACATCTCGTAAATGTGAATCGCGCTCCTTATGGGAAGGCTGTGCTTGACGCTTCCATGGGGCGGCTCCGTTGGAACGGTGTACTGTTAAGCATAGGCACAATAGCGATGTTTTTGTTATGCTTGTTGTAAATAAAAGTTCTATGATGCATTGAAATGACATTCAACTAAGATAATATGATGGTTATCATAATTTTTCTAATCTTTATTAATAAGTAATTACAGAAAAAGTAAATTACATTTCTGTCATGGCTTCCGCATTTTGGCCTACGAGAGTCGGAATCATGTCGGAATCATGTGCTACCAAGCGGACCAATCACAGTGCTTACGGTCTGTGTAGGCACTGCCGCGTAGTTACATTTTTGGAGAGGTGCGCGTCAACCTACGGCATAGCCTACTACTTACGCAGAAGTATAAATTGGGCTTAAGTCTGCTCGCGACCAAGCAGCGAATTATTTGAGCCACATTGATGGAATCGACCGCAAGCTTAAATTAGCGCCCGGATCTGATTTAAACCTGGATCAGAGTTAATCTCGCTTCGTGGAATACCCTCCTGGACAAGAATGTCATCACTGATGAGCAGTACAGAGTTGTCCATGCTGTACGCACCTCGTGTGACCGGATGAGGGAGCACGACATTGGCCCATTGAAGGCAGGCGGCACCAGAGCCAAAGATATTTTCCTGGAGATCCTGGAGGAGCTGGAGCCATTGCTGATCACAGACCTGAGGGATGGACAAGGGGCGGGCCCATCACAAGCTTGGACAGGACAGCTCAGCCATGGACACTTCCAATAGGCAGAAGCTTAGAGACGAAGATGAGAAATGTGACACGTTCTTGTGTTTTGGTCCGCATGTCGGCAACTTAACCAAAATGTTCTGACTTACAGCCTGCGTGAGGAGCGTGACTCACACTTGATGCCGCGGCATGCCAGCTAGAGTGGGACTCTCGCTTATTTTTTCCTGCGTGCCGCATGCGAAAAGGCAAAACTCAACGTACAAAGACAGGCTGGCCGTAGCAGCTCCGCAGTCAGAGCCAGAAGACACGCTGCAGCCAGTTTGGAAGCCGTAACAGTGAGAGCTGCAGCAGTTGTGCATGTACACAGGCGTATGGCGTGTTCCAGGCTTAAGAAGAGTGAGAAAGACGCTGCTGAATAAAGATGGTCAGAGAGAGATGCAGAGACCACTAGTGTCGCAAACCGGTACTGCAAGGATCTGTACACAACTCCTGGAAGCTGAAAACATCACAGTTGAAATCCATAGTTCAGTGCCTCGTAAATGTCTCTTTTCAAGATAAAACTGCACATTTTAGAGTGGCCTTTTATTGTGACCAGACAAAGATACTCCTGTGCAGTAATCATGCTGTCTAATCAGCATCTGGATTTTAGAGAAATAGGCCTTTTGTGTACATAGAAAAAGTCTTAGATGTTTGATTTCAACTCGTGAAAGATTGGAGCAAAAACATGTTTATATTTTTGTTCAGTGTAATTCAGAACTAAACACAACAGCATGGGTCTGCTGATGCAGATACTACATTTGGCTGTACTGAGATTGGTGAGCCCTGTGAGGATGAGGATGGACAGAGAACTCTTCATCTTCAGTTCACTATACTGTATGTCAGCCGAGGAGACCAGGGGGGTATTCCATCAATGTTGCTAAAGGAGAATCCAGGCTTATTGTGATTGTCTGGTGAGACAGCCCCAGCAGACCTGGTTAGATAAGACCCTGTTACCTTACGCTGCTTGAACAAGCCTAACCCTAACCCTAGCCAACCACTGAAGGCCCCTACATAAACTGTAGGCTTACTGTAGCACTGACCAATCAGGTGTAGGCTCCTACACACACTGACCAATCAGGTGATGTGAAAAAAAAAGTCTAGGTTTAGAAGAAGGTGATAGAAGAAGCTTTTTTCCTTCTATCAATGGCCCTGGGCCTGAGCTCGATTACTCTTCCTGCTTCAACTGGTGGATTGATGATTCACTTGCTTAGTCAAATGTATTGATTGTAAGTCGCTTTGGAATAAGGTGTTTGCTAAATGCCAAAAATGTAAATGTGAATGTATGTACGACTTGACAAACGTTCAGTCACAAGCATAGATTATTTTAGACTAGTTTTAGTTTTAGACAATGTAGTTTTTAGTTTAGTTTTTAGACTATGTAGGCCAGGTTTTTGTATTGTATTTGTTTGTGGTGGATGTTGTATGCCTGAACAGGTCACACTTGAAAATGAGCCCTTGGGGCTCAATGAGTTTCTTACCTGTATAAATAAAGGTAAAAAAAAAAAAATAATTTGATGTTATGAATGGTTTCTCAAAAAACAAGGCATAACTGGAGTGCAGTACTTCACACTCGAGCCAGTAGATGGCGGTGTTGCACCACAAAGACCATCAACAGACAGTGTCGTCGCACTGTAACCTACACAGTTTATTTTGCGCAACCTGATATTGAATTTGAACATTCCATAATGTTGTTTACACTTAGAATGTTGACCTGCTGATTCACATTCTGCTGCTGTCACCTGTTCTGTTATTGACACTCTGACGCTGCTGTGTATACAGATGTTGCTGATTGTTGTCTATATCCTGCTTATTCTTATTGTTGATTTTTTATTGTTGATTGTTGTTTATATCCAGCTTGTTCTATTATTGATTTAGATTTTGTATTTCTGCCAATGCCAATGTCGAACTGTCATATCCGTACATTGATGTAATAAAAGCAATTCTGAAATGTGACGCTTTTTTGTACGATGTACAGTTGATTTGAAATTCAATGCATTTCTTTTGGTATTGTTGATTTGAAATTCAATGAATTTCTTTACGTATACACTACCGTTCAAAAGTTTGGGGTCACCCAGACAATTTCGTGTTTTCCATGAAAACTCACACTTTTATTTATCAAATGAGTTGCAAAATCGCAACACAAACACCACTCTCTCCAGCTCTCAGCAGCCTCACCCTCTCAGAGCATGAAGTGAGACGCGTACTGAAGGCGGTGGACCCCAGGAAAGCCTCGGGGCCGGATGGCGTCCTGGGACGGGTGCTGAGGGACTGCGCCGACCAGCTGGCCGGGGTTTTCACCAACATCTTCAACCAGTCCCTGTCCCAGGCCACCATCCCACCCTGCCTGAAAACCTCAACTATCATCCCAGTCCCGAAGAAAAGCACGGTGAGCTGCCTAAACGACTACCGCCCGGTGGCACTCACACCAATCATCATGAAGTGCTTCGAGAAACTAGTCCGGGCCCACATACTCACACGCCTCCCGCCCAACCTGGATCCATACCAGTTCGCCTACAGAGCCCACAGGTCCACAGAGGACGCCATCGCGACGACTCTCCACGCCACTCTATCCCACCTGGAGAGGGGAAACAGCTACGCGAGACTGCTCTTCGTGGACTTCAGCTCCGCCTTCAACACCATCCTTCCAGACAGGCTAGTGACCAAACTACTAGACCTGGGTCTATCACACTCTATATGTGCGTGGATCAAGGACTTCCTGACCGACCGCCCCCAGAGGGTGCGGGTGGGCCCCCACACCTCCACAGCCCTCAGACTCAGCACTGGGTCCCCCCAGGGCTGCGTGCTAAGCCCCATCCTCTACAACCTCTACACCTACGACTTCACCCCCGTCCACCCCAGCAACTCCATCGTAAAGTTTGCAGACGACACCACCGTGGTGGGATGCATCTCGGGGGGGGAGGAGGCGGCGTACAGGGATGAGGTAGAGCAACTGAGCAAGCTGTGCAAGGTTAACAACCTGCTGCTGAACAAGTCAAAGACCCAGGAAATCATTGTAGACTTCAGGAGGAAAAAGTCAGAGATCCAGCCCCTGCTCATCGACGGAGAGAGCGTGGAGAGAGTCTCAACCCTCCGATTCCTGGGGGTGCACATGCAGGATGACCTGACCTGGAAGGACAACACAAAAGCCACCATCAAGAAGGCACAACAGCGGCTATACATCCTGAGAGTCCTCAGGAAGGAACACAGCAAGCAGGAGATACTGGTGACCTTCTACCGCGGCGCAGTGGAGAGCATCCTCACCTACGGCATCTGCAACTGGTTCTCCAGCTGCACAACAGCGGAGAGAAACGCGCTACAGAGAGTCGTGAGAACAGCCCAGAAGATCACCGGCGCCCCCCTCCCCTCTCTGGAAGAGCTGTACAACACACGCTGTCTCAGGAAGGCCTCCAAGATCTCCAGGGACCCAACCCACCCTGGGTACGAACACTTTACCCGGCTGCCCTCGAAAAGGCGGTTCAGGACCATGGCCGCAAGGACAAACAGACTGAAGAACAGCTTCTACCACAGGGCCGTCCAGGCCCTGAACACAGCAAATACCTAGGTTCTGGGCCCTGGACAGTCTGGACGGATTGATGGCAGCTGCTGGACTGAAGAAAAAAAAATCAGGTGTAGTGCTGAGGCACAAATATGTATGAATGAATGAATGAATGAATGAATGAATGGATGGATGAATGGACTTTATTGTCATTGCTACAGTACAGGTACCAAACAACGAAATGTAGGAGGGGTGGCTCCCCTGGTGTTAGGAAAGGGAAGATTTTATTATTATTTTTTTTAAATCACAAGAAGGGAAGGAGCTGGTTTACATAAATAAAGGCTATGTACACTGTCCACTGTACTATACTGTACAGATAGACGACTAGGGTTGTCATATTGCACAATAGTATTGTTTCACATTTATTTAAAGTGTCACAGTTTGCAGGCTTGAAATGTACATGTTTGTGTCTCAGCACTACACCTGATTTTTTCAGTCCAGCAGCTGCCATACAATCCGTCCAGACTGTCCAGGGCCCAGAACTTAGGTCTTTGCTGTGTTCAGGGCCTGGACGGCCCTGTGGTAGAAGCTGTTCTTCAGTCTGTCTGTCTTTGCGGCCAGGGTCCTGAACCGCCTTTTCGAGGGCAGCCTGGTAAAGTGTTCGTACCCAGGGTGGGTCGGGTCCCTGGAGATCTTGGAGGCCTTCCTGAGACAGCGTGTGTTGTACAGCTCTTCCAGAGAGGGGAGGGGGGCGCCGGTGATCTTCTGTGCTGTTCTCACGACTCTCTGTAGCGCATTTCTCTCCGCTGTTGTGCAGCTGGAGAACCAGTTGCAGATGCCGTAGGTGAGGATGCTCTCCACTGCGCCGCGGTAGAAGGTCACCAGTATCTCCTGCTTGCTGTGTTCCTTCCTGAGGACTCTCAGGGTGTATAGCCGCTGTTGTGCCCTCTTGATGGTGCCTTTTGTGTTGTCCTTCAACATTTCGTACATTTCAAGCCTGCAAACTGCGACACTTTAAATAAATGTGCAATAACACTATGTGCAATATGACAACCCTAGTCGTCTATCTGTACAGTATAGTATAGTGGATAGTGTACATAGCCTTTATTTATGTAAACCAGCTCCTTCCCTTCTTGTGTTTTTTTTTCTTCTTTTTTTTCTTTCCTAACACCAGGGGAGCCACCCCTCCTAAATTTCGTTGTTTGGTACCTATACTGTAGCAATGACAATAAAGACCATTCATTCATTCAAATGTTTATGTATTTATTTTTTGTATACATATATATTCTTGTCATTTTTATTTTCTTACTATTCTCCTCTTGCTGTATTTTTTCAATGCTGTATGTAAAGCACTTTGAATTGCCCCTGTTGTATGAAATGTGCTATACAATAAACTTGCCTTGCCTTGCCTACTCCTCTGGTTGGACAGCCCGCTTCCTCTTATCCCCAAACCCTGGTGGCTTAACAACTGTGCCTCCTTGTGGCAGGAAGTCTATATAAGGCTTGCCTTGTTGGGAAAGGAAGTCCATATAAGGCCTCCATTTCCAACTAACTAAAATCTCTAATCTCGGAACTTTTCGTTTAAACCTTACCGTAATGCCGAGTAATACCGAGACATGTCGAGGCATTATACTGACGTAATTGACGTTGTCTTCACGTCGGAGTCCTACTGGGGTTCAGAACAGCGTAGACAGACTATTTAAATGTTCAGTAGCGCACTCTCTCAAGTGCACACAAGAACCAGAGTTTGCTGCTGAAACATTGGTGGATTTAAGTTTGGTTTGCAAAAATAGTGTTAAATACATTACGCTCAAGAAGATTGATATGAAGGGTAAATATTGGTTCCCTCAAGGATTCTATGTGGCTCTCCTGGTTCTTAATGCATCCAACGCAAGTAAGTCTACAATTCTTTAATAACCTTCTAACTAACACTTTCCGAAGTCCTAACTATCCAATAACCCTAACCCTTAACTTTGCATTCCCACCCGAAACCGAACACTAGCCTCGAGCCTGTTTTAATGAGCAGTTTCCTATCAGCGTTTTTCCAAGCCTGTTGCATGAAGGGGATACTATCTGTCCGACTTGCAAAAAAAAAATCGGCTTTTTGAGATTTTTGGGAATTAATTCTATAAATACCAACGCAGGTCAAATGAACGCAGGTGAATGAGGCTTGTATTAACGCCCTGTGATAGCGGTTCAATTATAGCGGCTGAATTAAGACAAGTGCTATAATATAGGGTAGGCGTTCGTCTGGAAGCGGGAGAGGGCAGAGAAGGGTGGCTTCCCGGTAAGTTGCATTTGTAACGTTTGATCATGACAACTAACCAGGCACATGCTTATACTCAGTACTCAAGTTGTAAAAGAAAATCAGGGGAGGTGGTGGATTTTATCAGAGGACTGCCCAGTGGTACAGGAGTTCTGCGATCAAGACGTCCCCTTCACTCCGAGCTTGTACATTTTGGGAGACCGCGTATTGTTAGACGAATTTACACTTCCTAATGCAAAGTGGGTAATAATAACTGCCCTCATGTTGGGACTTCTGTTGATTATCTATGAGTGTTATTTTCTGTAGTAATTTTCTCTGAACAAATGTTTCTCTGGAATGGTCAGTAATTGTCTGTGATGTCACTTTAGCAGGGGTTATAATAAGCTATACCTGTGTCCTTGTCTCTGTAGTTGATTTTGAGATCACTGTTCCCAGTGTGCCCCAGCTTGCCATCCATGGGAAACCCATAGTCCTGGACTGTAGCTTCCCTGTGGGTGAGGCCTGGTACCTGGACAACTGTGTGATCACGTGGCAGAGAGGTCTGGATGTGGTCCACAGCTTCTACCATGGCCAGGACCAACTGGGCCGGCAGAGCAGTCTCTATGCTAACAGAACCAGCCTGTACCACTCTGAGATGGAGAGGGGGAACGCCTCTCTCAGCCTGGAACATACCACCCTTGGGGATGCGGGACACTATACCTGCTCTGTGAGCACACTGCTGGGCAGTGACAAGAAGACCTTCACTCTGAAATTAGCAGGTAATGATGCCCTCACGTTCTTATCTTCTATGTGGAATGTGAGCATTGGCTGATGGCTATCATAGAAATAATCTTTATTCATTGTCATATTTATTGGATGCCCTTGTGATGTTCATGGATAGATGTACAGTACACTATCATGATATTAAAGTGCTTCCATCTTCTCTCCAGCGTTCTACCCTGAACCACATCTTAAGTTCACATCATATCCTGATAGTTTAGAGGTCCTTCTGACCTCACATGGAGGGTACCCCGTCCCCTCAGTACAGTGGCTGGACGACAGTGGAGACATCACCTATGACACACACCTCTCACAGGACATACAGGGACTCTACACTGTGTCCAGTACCCTGACCCTACAGGGAACAATCAACACAACCCTCACCTTTCTCCTGAAGAACAAGGACCTGGGACAAGAGATCAGGAGAGAGATCACATTTCAATCCGGTAAACCTACAGCTGTATGTTGTTAATTTAAGCAATATCAAACGAGAGGGAGTGTGTTATACTGAATATCAGCATGGCTGTGATTCGGTCGTAGGTACGAGGCCGCAGGCCGAGTACCGAAGACGATCACAGCCGTGCTGATATTCAGTATAACAGCACGACCTCGAGTGTGATATTGCTTTTATACAGCGCGATTTATTAGTTAGCAGTAATAAGCGACAACAGATTATGATTTGTTTGTTTATTTAATAATAAAAATAAACCAAAAATAGTTCCGCAACTGAACTTCAAATGGACTGTTGCCTAGTAACCTGAACACAAACAATGTAGTCTAATTAACGGTCATTGTGCGGCGGAGTGATACATATAGTTAAAGGTCCCAGTGCTGTTATACTGTATATCAGCACTCATGGAATGCCTCTTGTCCAATCAAATGACTTGGTCGGAACTAACTGTTGTATAAGTACTGTTTAAGGTGGAAGATAACCCCCCAGAGAGAAAGAGAGAACATATTATAGAAGATGTGTCGCGTTACCAAGTCATTGTGACTAATCTTGATCTTATCTTTACAACAGGCAGCAGTGCTGTGTTACCTGTGGGTCACAATAAGAGATGCAGATGGTATGTTCTCCTGCCCTTCTTCTTTTTGATGGTTGGACTGGCAACACTAGTTTTACTACGGAGGAAAAGAACGGGCACGGAAATGAACCACAGTGACAAAGGAAACTGTTCATATACAAATGGGGGATCACTGACTGTTGGACATGGATGTTGACCTTTAACTTATCTAGTCTACATCACAATGGATTGGAAAAATATACTTATTACTACGGAGGAAAAGAACAGGCACGGAAATTAACCACAGTGACCAGGGCCGGCACAAGGCATAAACAGACTGAGCTAACTAGACCTTGTATTTGCAAGTTTGTTGCTTTTATAGTTGAACATTTTGACTTTTATAGTTATTTAACTTCTCAAACGTTATGCATGTTCATCTAGCCCCCCCCCCCCCCGGTCGATTAAACACCCATCAATCGAAAACTCCAACCCCCAACAAAATGTGTGTGTGTGTGGCGAGGGGGGCCACATTAACACTATTGTTATTTATATATTTATTTATTTATTATTCTAGCCAGATTTTGCCACGGCTACTCATACCACAGTTTTTGCACTACGTAGACATGAAAGGTGTCAAAACGTGCGGCATATTTTGTTGCTATTGTTTTGTGGAAGGTTCCAGTGAACGGTTTAGGAGATATTCAAGTTTCTGTGACGGAATCTGGCCCATAGGAATGAATGGTAGAATCTTCAGAACGTAGTGTGGCTGTGGGGTTTTTGAAAATGTCCACACATTGACGCCACGCCTACAACATATCCTACATCAAAATGTTCAGCTCTTCACACTGTTACATAATCTAAGCCATAACATTAATAGTTTATGTTCTGGCTGTTTGTTTGTTGGCCAGCTAACACAGTGGACAGACCTGGGGCCGGATTCACCAAAGTGTTCTTAAGATAATTCTTAAGACAATTCTTAAGAAAAAAGATAAGATGTTCCTAAGAATGTTCTTAAACGCTATTCACCATTTTTTTCTTAAGAATTGTCCTATGTCTTAAGAACTTCTTAGTTTTCTCACTTAAGAAGTTCTTAGATTTTGAACTGTGATTTTTACACCTGTGTGTCTCTCTCTCTCTCTCTCTCTCTCTCTCTTGAACTTATGAAGAACTTCCATCTAAAATGTGAATATAAAATAAATAATAGTAAGGACATTGTTTCAGTTACTTGGCCTACTTAAATAACATGTTCATAATGATTAATTAAGTAGTATACATCAAATACAACAACTGCCTCCTTGATTTACTTTCTGAGTACATTGTGGTGTAATCTAGGAATAGGCCTACATGTGACACAGGCTGAAAGGCCCATTTCAGTTATATCTCAAACATACAAACATGTGATAGACATTCACACATTCACACAAAACATTCACACAAAAGTACTCTGACCAACTTGAATTAACAATATGTGTTAACACATTGTCTAGGGCTAAACTAAATATTAATAAAATCAAATAAATGCAATACAACATTGTTCAAGTAAGACTTACCTTTCACTTTAGCTGCTTTAAGACAGGTGAGAGCTTCTCTTAAAGTTAAGAAGACATTTGAGAAGAAATCTAAGAACTTTGTTTTGGAGAATCTCATTTGTTCTTAAGTTCTATCTTAGGAAAAATCTTAAGAAGAAAGTTAAGAAAAAACTAAAGTTAAGATAAGATTTTCTTCGGGAATACCAAATCTTCTTAAGTTTTGTCTTAAGAACAAATGTTGTTCTTAAGAACAAATTTGTTCTTAAAAACGCTTGGTGAATCCGGCCCCTGGTTACCATGGTAATGGTCGGGGCAAGCACACTTCATACTTCACAATTTCCACAGAAATTGTACCCTCTAGTTAATAAAACAATTTCTGCCATCTATTGTCAGCACTGAATTGTTCAAATGGGTGTGCTAACAACAACACATGGGGCGGCTGTGGCGCAGGAGGTAGAGTCGCCGTCTAATGATCACAAGGTTGGCAGATCAGCGGTTTCGAGCCCCGGCTGGCCACATGTCGAAGTGTCCTTGGGCAAGACACTGAACCCCTAAATTTCTCCCAGTGAGTGGGCCAGTGCCTTGCTTGGCAACTTACCGCCATTGGTGTGTGAATGGGTGAATCGTTGTAAAGCGCTTTGGAGCAGCAAAAAAGGCGCTATACAGGTGCAACTCAAAAAATTAGAATATCGTGCAAAAGTTAATTTATTTCAGTAATTCAACTTAAAGGGTTAAACTTAGATATTATATAGACTCATTACATGCAAAGTGAGATATTTAAAGCCTTTATTTGTTATACATTTGCTGATTATGGCTTACAGCTTATGAAAACCCCAAATTCAATATCTCAGAAAATTAGAATATTGCATGAAATCAATAAGAAAAGGATTTGAAATACAGAAATGTCAGCCCTCTGAAAAGTATAATCATGCATATGTACTCAGTACTTGGTTTGGGCCCCTTTGCATGAATTACTGCCTCAATGCGGCGTGGCATGGATGCTATCAGCCTGTGGAACTGCTGAGGTGTTATGGAAGACCAGGATGCTTCAATAGCGGCCTTCAGCTCTTCTGCATTGTTCGGCCTCATGTCTCTCATCTTTCTCTTGGCAATGCCCCAAAGGTTCTCTATGGGATTCAGGTCAGGCGAGTTTGCTGGCCAATCAAGCACAGGAATCCCATCGTAATTTAACCAGGTTTTGGTACTTTTGGCAGTGTGGGCAGGTGCCAAGTCCTGCTGGAAAATGAAGTCAGCATCTCCATAAAGCTTGTCTGCTGAAGGAAGCATGAAGTGCTCTAAAATGTCCTGGTAGACGGCTGCGTTGACTGTGGACTTGAATAAAGCACAGTGGACCAACACCAGCAGATGACATGGCTCCCCAAATCAACACAGACTGTGGAAACTTCACACTGGACTTCAAGTGTCTTGGGTTGTGTGCCTCTCCATTCTTCCTCCAGACTCTGGGACCTTGGTTTCCAAATGAGAGGCAAAATGTGCTCTCATCAGAGAAGAGAACTTTGGACCACTGAGCAACAGACCAGTTCTTTTTTTCTTTAGCCCAGGTCAGACGCTTCTGACGTTGTTTGTTGTTCAGGAGCGGTTTACAAGAGGAATGCTACATTTGAAGCCCATGTCCAGGATCCGTCTGTGTGTGGTGGCTCTTGATGCACTAACTCCAGCCTCAGTCCACTCCTTCTGAAGCTCCCCCACACATTTGAATGGCCTTTTCCTGACAATCCTCTCCAGGCTGCGGTCATCCCTGTTGTTTGTACACCTTTTTCTTCCACACTTTTTCCTTCCACTTAACTTTCTATTAATGTGCTTTGATACAGCACTTTGTGAACATCCAACTTCTTTCGCAATTACCTTTTGAGGCTTTCCCTCCTTGTGGAGGGTGTCGATGATGGTTTTCTGCACAACTGTCAGGTCAGCAGCCTTCCCCATGATTGTGAATTCTACTGAACCAGACTGAGACCATTTAAAGGCCCAGGAACCCTTTGCAGGTGTTTTGGATTAATTGGCTGATTAGAGTGTAACACTTGAGCCTACAATATTGAACCTTTTCACAATATTCAAATGTTCTGAGATATTGAATTTGGGGTTTTCATAAGCTGTAAGCCATAATCATCAAATGTATAACAAATAAAGGCTTTAAATATCTCGCTTTGCATGTAATGAGTCTATATAATATCTAAGTTTAACCCTTTAAGTTGAATTACTGAAATAAATGAACTTTTGCACAACATTCTAATTTTTTGAGTTGCACCTGTATAAGTGCAGTCCATTTACCATTGAACACATCACAAAAAAGGGTTACACCTTGGACCAAAGAGAGTTCTTGGGCTGTCAGGAGAACCCTGTGAATGTAGCACCCAAAATAATAGTAATGATATGACAATCTGGCAATATTCTTGCCATTCCTCCTTTAGCATATTTTTTTATATATATACTTTATTGCAGGACTGTACATTACATTTCACAAGTTCATTTCATACACTTTACAAGTTTTCTTTACTTGTTTAAGATCATCCTGCATCATTTTTGTTTGTTTTTTATTTTTTTATAAAGAGAACAAAAGATAAAAAATAAAGAATAGAAACTAGAGAGAAAATACAGAAAAAGAAGAGAGAAATTATAGGGATAGAAATAGAAAAGTAAGAGATAAAGGGAGGGGGGTGGGATCGGGGGGGGAGGGGCTTCCTTCCTACTCATTCATTCGGTCCATTTACTCTTTAGCATATTATTAATGCATAATAGCAGTCATAAATACTCATGCTGTTTTATCAGGTCGATCAATATTTTTGCTATGACAGAGACTGCAATATTATTTTCGAAATACATAAACATACCTGAACTATAGCTATATAGCTGCAATTAAATTTGCCTGCTTGTAGAGCAAACTGCTATTCCAAATCCATCATCCCTTCTGCGGTCAGACTGTTAAACTTGGATAGGCTAGCGATGCACTGTAGGCTATAGTGTGTATTCACCGATTGTTGAATTGTATGTATTAATCTAAGGTACCCATGATATCCAATGACTATCCTAGCTCCTAGTGCACTTGTTGTGTTGTTGCTGTTTTTATGTGGTGAGATGTCTATGTTTTTCTATGAACATGCTGCTCTAAATTAATTGTCTCTAGTGGGACTAATAAAGTTGATTGAATTGAATTGAATTCATTCATTCATTCATCATTCATAGTATTTCTTCACACTGTTGCCCTGGTAAAACTATATTCAGTTTATTAACAGAATTAAATGTATTCTGCCATCCATGTATGTATATTTTGACTCCTACTGTAATGTCTCTAACAATGTGTTTTAAAAAATGTGTCTCAGAACCTTTTTTTAACGTTGTTTTATGCAGATGAATTGAACCATCCATCTACAGTATAGCTCCTACTTAGGTTCAAATGTATTGCTCCATAATCACTGTTTGGGGGAAATGGAGAAATGTATGAAAAAATAGTGTCTCCTTTGTTAGGGCTTTCACACCGACAAAGAACCGTTCCGGTTCGTGTTCGCGTTGGTGCTGTCTGGCGAACGAGCCCGCGTTCATACCAGTGTAACCAGAACCATCCGCGTCATCAACGCTGGGTGATGAAGGGGCGGGATAAACAAAAATGTCACAACTAGATGGCAGCTACTTCACTGGAAAAGAGGATAATATCTTCCACTACAGTATCTGAAATAAACACTATTTTCTATTAAACAAAACAACAAAAAACAGTTCCAGACTTGGGTCGCGAACCGGAACGGTTCTTTGCCGGTGTGAAAGCCCTATGAGAGTTGAAGTTATTGAACCTGCCTAATTCAGTAAATAGGGAGTGTGGGCAGGATCTGGAATGGTAGACCATTCCAGATCCTGCCCACACTCCCTATTTACTGAATTAGGCAGGTTTAGTGCACTAGTGACTCTAGTGCACTAATTTAACTATAGTCTGCAATAACATACCACAAAAACTGATCACTTTCAGTATTCCTCTGTCTACCGTAATAATCTTTCCCTTCACAAGTTATCAGCATGGTATACAATTATGGATCCACAAAAAGTAAACTGATCCCCTGAGAAAAAACGTGTTGAACGATATGTAGTGGAACTACTCCCCAACACTGAATGTTGGGGAGGCTCAAGGGTGTGGCGTTTCTATTACGTGGGTTCAGAACAGCGTAGACTATTTAATGTTCAGTACTGCACTCTCTCAAGTGCACACAAGTAACTACTTGTGTTGACAAGCTTTTAGTATTAATAGGGGATCTCTTATGGGTATTTGAAACTATCTAGAAAATGTTTCCCAACTTTCACTGACCATGATGAGCAATGATGACTGCACTTCTGGTAGATAAGCAACCAATTTTAAAGGTAAAGGAATGTGGGTGTGATCTGGATCTTATCATTATGGTGAGGTAAAAATCTGCTTTATAGCTGGGAATTTTAAAGCACATACCAGTAAAAGAAGGAGTTGCTTAGCTACAAGTTATGCCATAATATTTACATTTCAAATAACCCCACTTAGCCTCTTTACCTGGAGTGGGTGGAAAATGAAACGTTGCACTTTAGTACTCATTAAGCTCTGATAAGGACAGACAGGGGCAGATTTATTCTTGTTGTTGGCAATGTCTGACTGGTAGAACAATAACATCTATTGATGACTTTACCTTGTCAGTCCACAATCCTGGCATAAGAAAGGCTGCATTATGTTGCAACTGAAAAAAATCAAAATGTAAATTTTAGGAAGTCAAGCTAAATGTTACAGTAAAGCATAATCTTTATCATTTAATATTTCAAGTGAATAAAGAAAGTTGCACTGACTATTTACATTTATTTTATTTCAAATGGGTCAGTGGTGTACAGTGGTATTGAGTACATAGTCTGTTGTCCACTGAATGTTCTCAACGATGCTATCGCCATTTGAAAGTCCAAACCGTGTCCCTCTCTCCCACCAGACCATTATAATCACTCAGGATCTTCTCTTCAGTCTCAAAGATGGGAAACGTGTGTTCCTCCTCACCTCTCTCCACTGTCTCCTCCTCACCCACCCCAAATCCCCATCCCTTCATAGCCTGTGTAACCTCCCTATCCTGAGATCCAGACTCCTCCTTCATCCATGGTCCAACCCATTCCCCTTCACTAGAGCCCCCCTCCTCCCTCAACACTGACCGCTCCCTTTCCAACTGATCATCCGGCCAGAACTCTGACCCAATCTTCTCCCCTGACCCGTCTTCCCCCATCAACTCTGAGTACCTCACACTGGACCTCTGTGTTCCTTCAGAAACCTTCCCCATCCTAGACACTGACTCCTCCACCTCATGTTCCTCATTCTCCCTGGCTGTGGCCCTCTCCTCTTCCATGGAGTGAGTGTAGCTCCTTCTTTCCTCATCATCATAGGTCTCCACATCAAGGTCCTCCAGCTGA
This sequence comes from Nansenia antarctica, assembly GCF_963989245.1. NCBI lineage: Eukaryota > Metazoa > Chordata > Actinopteri > Argentiniformes > Microstomatidae > Nansenia > Nansenia antarctica. The sequence continues at coordinate 43,269,483 of NC_137674.1, forward strand.
TCCTCTGGAGTATATAGCTCATCTATCTGCCCGTCCATTTTGGCCTCAAACCAGATAACGTCATCGTCATCATCACTGACAGGTGAGGAGGACATTGATGGGGAACTCTCCCTGGCTGTGGACCTCTCCTCTTCCATGGAGTGAGTGTAGCTCCTTCTTTCCTCATCATCATAGGTCTCCACATCAAGGTCCTCCAGCTGATCCTCTGGAGTATATAGCTCATCTATCTGCCCGTCCATTTTGGCCTCAAACCAGATAACGTCATCGTCATCACTGACAGGTGAGGAGGACATTGATGGGGAACTCTCCTGAGGTGTGACCGGCTGGTCTGAGATCAGTAGCGGCCCGCTGCTGGCGAAGCCTAGAGAACACATCACATGGGCAGAGAACCACTGTCATTAATTAATGACATCATCATCATCGTCGTCATCAATACTGATTATTTTATACATCACCCTGCAGTCCAATGTCTAATCTAAATAGGTATCAGAGTACTCAATGCAAACGGTTTGATTTGATCAGTAAAACCACAATAGAAACATGCAGATAACCAGTGTATGAGAGTAGTTTCTATTGACTAAGTCATAAAGGAGAGATTACATTCTGGGTAATGAGGTAGGCAAACATTGATAACACAACACACCCTCCAGCATGGCTCTTCTAGGTTTCGGTGTGACACATTTTGAGTCACAGCAGTCACATATAATGTCCTTTCCTGTGAGAGCTTGCCACCTATTGAGTGGAGAGAGAAGCATTATGTTAAGGTAAAGACTTGTGAAATAACTGCAGTTCAAGGTTAGTTTGTTTTACTTCCAAGTCAGACCTCAAGTTCCAATTAGCATACCTTTTCTCTCGGAAGGTGCAGGACTTGTGCAATGGACTGGGGTCCTCTGTTGTTACAGACAGCTTACAGTGAATGAAGACCTAAAGAGATGACAAACTATAATATAGTCATACAGATAAGCATCTATAACTGAAAATAAAAAATCTGATGTAGAGAGTGAAAAGATTCTCTACAGAGAAAAGATCCTTATTCCATTCTTACCTGTGTGTTGGGGTCAGAGGTGAACTGGAAAGCTTGGAGGGAGAACCTGAGGGTGTCGTCAGTCCTGGGGGAGACAAACTGAGAGGCTCCAGGGTTTCTCTGGCTCTCCAGCATGCATCTGTGGAAGAAGAATTTTCTTTTTAAATTCAGGTCAGTCTAATCTGTGTAGGTCGAGATGCATCCTTCCAAACAGAGTCATGCAAACTAAGGGAAACTGCTTATTACACAGGACACACAGGCCTACATCTGCACTTTACAACTCTGACTGACAATGTTCTTTTTGTAAATTCGTGAGCTTAGAATTATAAGGTTCTATCTCCGTTTAGGGTAGTTCAGAGATATTGAGCGTCAAAGTTTTTACATTCCATTATGTTTTGTGAGATGGAACCTTTGTATTTTATTAATTACTAACTTAAAAATGTAAACATTTTAGAAATAATACCACACAGCCATTAATAAACACCTAATGAATCAGATTATGTAAAAAACTCAATTTTGACAAAAATGGAGATAGAACCTTATAATTCTAACGTCACGAATTGTGTATGTCCTGTAAGTCAATGTCTCCATGTATTGTCTCTCTATGTCTCCATGTAAGCCAATTTCTATAAGGTTTTCTACATACCCAAAGTTGTCAATGATGTTGTACTTGTGGGCGGTGTTAGTGTCATTGGAAGTTGTGGCATAACAGTAATTGATGAACAACTTTCCTCCCGGGAGCAAGTGAGAAGCAGAAACCTGGAAATGAACAGTGTGCCCCAGCTGGTACATGGGGGACTTTGCCGGCATGATCCATGCATCTGAAACACACGCACCAAGCAAGTGACACTGATCCTCAGGCATTTTATATGCTGTATATAATTTCATCAAACGCTATTGTAGAGAAAGGGAGACGATCAACCACCCATGAGGACTAGGCCTACACCATTACCGTCCATTAGCTGGACTCGGAAGTCATCAGCGCGCCCCTTGAGCCTTTTGCGCAGAGTGGGGCTTTTCCAGGTGGGACGCACGGCCAGCTGGTAAACATGATGATACCTACGCACCGGAGAGAATGTCACTGGGTTTACTTTACTGTTATCACCAACTGAGAGATAATTACATTACTGTATGTGAGGCGAGTCTAACCTTTGAAAACGACATTGGATCTCAACGTTGACTCGACGCATCATACTTGGGATAGGGTTCCGCAGGGGCGCATAGTGGAGCACGAATGTATAGATGATGTAACCCGGTGGAGTCTGTCGGTGAAAGATAATTGTATTTTCACTTACTCTATCGCAAACATGTCTCTAACAATGTATTGCAATCTTACCTCGCGTTTCCCATCACATTCTGTCAAAGGATACGTGAAGAGCAAGTCACCATAAGGTCTGAGAACACCATTGCTTTTGCAAGTATTTCCCAGGGTCAACTCCTCGGCATTCGCAGCGAAACGATAGAATGCTTTTTTGACCCGTACAACGAAGTCAGCAGTCGAGCAAGTTACTGAAATGTCTGGTAGATACGCGAAATCATGTCCGATCTTTGGTTCAGGCCTGTTGGGACGCGTGCGTCCCTGGCTTGGTGGTGGTGGTGGAGAGTAGACTTGACCTGTAGGCGCTGGCTGAGGTCCATGGATGAGTTTGGGTGAGAATGTAAAATGATCTCCAGGTAACTTCAGGGCGGATTTTCTTGTAGCTGTCGATGACAGGTTGGCGGTGACACCGGCGCTTTTTGATGTGCCCAGTTTGAGAATTTTCTTCCTGCCAACTGGACGTGAAACAGGTGGAAACTCATAAATATCCGTTGTAGAATAAGCGATGTTAAGTGAACATACACTCCATAAAATACAAAGACACAACTGTGTTTTCATCGCAAGAAACTGTGATGTGCCTCTCTACCTTTCCGTAGCGTGTCCTCTAAAGGAACGCAGCTTGAGGTAATTGGGCAATTAGGAAAACTGGGGCTCCGTACGAAAACTTCATCAATGCTTCCTTCCATCCTCCTTTCCTATGTAATCACTAAAGTAACACGATTGGATAGGTGAAAGCTAGATGTCACTCACCAAATAGTTACTACTGTTTTGGGGTTGGGTCACACCGCATCCTGATAGACTCCGTCGTGTGCGTCAATGTGCCTGATGCTCCGTCAGATGGCAGAGCAAGACGATACCAAAACAAACCACAAGGGATAGATAGAACTCCCCGCAGCAAGATCGTCTGGAATAGAGACAGTTCGATAGGTCTAGCAGGAAGGGCCCTCAGATTTTGAGATACCCCTACCCGAGGTAGAACAAATGACAACAATGATTTTTCTTATCGTTAGGGTCTCCCATTAATGTAATTGATTGTTGTCAAATTTTATTTTGGGGGAAAATATGTTTTTTTTGTTGTTCTTTAGAACTACCCCAATCCCTGAAAAAGAGCCAAATTAGACCAGGCCGAATATGGGGAAGGTGACAAAAAAAGCCCATAACCCCAGAAGGATCACTCTTTTCCTCTTCAGATTTGCTGAGGTATGAACCAGGTGGCTGTCCTACATCACCAAATAGTCAGACAACTATTTACCTAAATAAATACTGAATTATAGTCTTGTAAACTTAGCTTTAGTTTAGACGGAAATTGCACTTTTTGGTGATAGGAACATAGGACTCCATCACTTTTCTCTCATTTATCAGAAAAACTGAAATCCCTAAAAAATGTACCATTACTGAGTTGTCTAGGGTGCTATTGAACACTAACCAGTAGTTGTATGGAAATATATCATACAGTTCTATGGCAAATGAGATTAATGTCGAAGCAAATTCCTATATGTGTATGCATAATGGCAATAAACGTTATCTGAATCTGAATCTGACCATGTACAGAATAAGAATGAGTAACTACTGTTCTTAACTGTGTTGTCTAGCTAGACGTTGGTATGCGGCCTTAGAAAGGTAAACGTTGTTTTGTCAGGATAAGTGAAAGTAATGTTTATCTGCTACTTTAAAATAAATAATTGAGTCTTTTCCTCTGTTAGAATTTATTACTAATTGTTTTACTTACATCAATGTCACTTTATTAATGTACATAATACTTAGCAGCTATTGTCACAACACTGGTAACTATCAAACCATTTCTGAAACATGTTTACAATTTACATACAATATATATACAGAACATGATGTACACCTTATGGACATCATACTGGAGAAAGAAGCACTTTTGGACATGCTTAATACCATTCACTTCTCAAGATGGCACCTTGGAGAAGGATTAGGAAAACGTTCCACAATAATATCCCATAAACATTTCTTGAAATATTGTAAGGTCACCTTGCAAAAGGCTCAGGATTTTCTACACAATTGATCAACATTAGACATTGAGAGTAAAACATGCTGTTTTCCTACGACTCCTTCATGTTTTCTTCTTTATGACTGACTGCTTCCCCCACTATTGAGGTCTATTTAAGGCGTTTGAGTGATGGCAAAATAATACTTTCGGAATCCTGATCCTCCTGTTGAGGGTTACTTAAGAATAAGATGCTAAAACTGATTGTCACATTACACATCACAAAACACATTCAAAACACCACACCATTTACAGATAGGTAGACATGTGAAATTTCTAAAGAGTAAACAAGTTAACAATCAGCTCATCTTGTAATGAAAGTCAACCATCACTCTGTCGATCATACAAGTTTTCCCAGGACATGACAATCTAATAAACACACACATACACTTGTTGTGTGCTCTGCACACATACACAGACATACATCAACAATATACAGTATCAACCCACAAACTCTCCTATATACACAAATTAATATACACCTCCATATACAAGAACAAGTGCATAGTATACAGGTTTTGATGAATTTGCAACAAATATCAACAATTAGTACTGTGTGCTTTTGTCTGAAAATTATAATCCCTTGGATTAATTTCTAGTTTAATAAATAATTAAATAAAGCCATCCACTACACTTTTGAGGTGAAAATGTTGTGCTTTTATCTACATGGACCTCTAAGATGTTGACGGCATCAACACATTATTCAGAGAGTGAGACAGTTGTTAAATAGAGTTTTGCCAGTTCTATTGGAAAGCATCCCTCAGGTGGTATCAGAACTCTCCAGAAGAGAATCTGCTTTGGCAGGACAACCGTATAGCACCATGCGGCAGAACAACATGAACCAAATAAAATCTGGTCAGAACCGTATAAAATCTCATTGCAACTACAGAGTACAGAGATGTGATGTTAATGCAGAAGTTCAGTTGAGATGCAGTGCATTTGACAATACAGAAACCTAATTAAGATCAGTTAGTCTTTTTTTATTTTATTATTAATGGTTCCTTTTTCTGTTCCCCTACCAGATACCAGCACTATTCTCCCAAGTATTACCTCCTCAGTTAAATCCCTCTTATGAATGCAGTTTTCTGTGTGTTTTTAGGGGTAGTGGTGGTCTAGTGGATAGTGAGTTGGACTTGTGATCAGAAGGTTGTGAGTTCAAATCCCGCCTGAAACCACACCACTACTAGTGTGCCCTTGAGTAAGGCACTTAGCCCTCAGTTACTCCAGGGGGAATGTCCCTGTAATTTGTAATTGTAAGTCGCTTTGGATTAAAAGCGTCTGCTAAATGTCAAAATTAATTAATTATTAAATTATTATCTGTGCTCTCCACACCCAAACACACATACTGTGTTGTGTGTACACACTCTCTTGAAACCTCAGAACATGATTCTGGTAAAACACAACCAGCTCCAGACTAGATGGAATAAGTTAATGATAATGCCCTTAAAAATTAGGGCTGAAATGTTTCCCTCTATGAGGACCATCCTGCTGAATGGAAAGTCTTGTTTTAAATTGTTTAGTGCAGAGAAAGGCTTCGCACCTCTTGACCTAGGCTAACACTTGGATCAGGTTGACAAACCTCCCATTCAAATCTTTGATTTGATTTTAAAGATCCAACACAAAAATTCCCAAAAGCAAGTTTTGTAATGTAAACAAACAAATAAACACAAACCAGTACCACATTTCGAAAGGCCTACAGAAGTTACTCAAAAGGCCACAGAGGCTGAGATTACTCTACACTGAATGTCCACTAGAGGGCCCTGTAGGCCTGTGGAATCCAATGGAGAGGACCGTAATATTCGGGTAGCCTCACCACAGTGTGGTCTGTGGTTTCTCCTTCTGTTAGTCCAGTTAAACCCAAAACACACATGGCCTGTCCAAGGTCCCTGGTGGCCTTGTCACTCCTGCTAGCCATTGTAAACAGGCGGAACAGCGGTGGCCTTTTCGTTGGGTCCCTCCTCCTCCTCTTCCTACACAACGCTCCCAAGCTCTGTGGACTCTGTCTCGGAATCCTGTTCGCTGTCCCTGTGTTAAAGAACGGGAACACAGCCAAGAGTTAGACACAAAGGACTTGGCTTGATTAAACCAGGCTCCTTATTCATGACAGGGCAACTCTGGTTTAAAGCGTTTACTTCAAATTAAGCTAAGGTATAGAAAAAGATGCCAGGACGGAACTGAGTTAAGTGTCCTTGTATGAAGTGAATGGTCCCTGTCCTCTCAGACTCAGGGGTTTCATTAGGGAAGAAATAGATTTCGGGCATGAACCCCGCTCTATTACAATAGCTTTCTGGCCTAATTTGGATACCCCCCAATCAGCCATAATCTTCTGTATATACAGTATATGTGTGTGTGTGTGTGTGTGTGTGTGTGTGTGTGTGTGTGTGTGTGTGTGTGTGTGTGTGTGTGTGGCCTGACTCACATCATCTCCTGCAGTAGTTTTCGGTTGCCCTGCCTCCTCTCCTCATCGATGGGGTATGTCTTGAATATGAAAAGACCCAGAAATATCAGCACAACAGGCGCAGGGGAGACCAGCACCTTCAGGGTTAAATTCACCGCCTCCGGTTGCGAGCAGCCCCTGGTTATGTACCCGGCAAAGCTGTTAAAAAATGTACAGAGAGAGAGAGAGGGAGGGAGAGAAGAAAGAAAGCGGATATAAGTACAGTTTGGCTAATTATGAGTCTACGGATTATGTTATTGTTAACCACATGACTGGACTGGTGGACTGCAGACATTAAGCTCATCTTATACAGGTAATATAATATGATGGAATTTAGGCAGAGAGAGTCCTACATAAGAGGTAACTTTTTATGTGCAAGAAAGAGAGAGAGACCAACTCACTCTAAACTGAGAGTGGAGACACCGAGGGACACTCCAGAGGCAAACTTGGTGAAGAAGACGTAGAAAGAGTAGAAAATAGCTTCATGGCCGTGTGAATCAGGGTTCTTCACTTTGAAATCATCCACCACATCTGGGAGCATGGACCTGCCAAGGGAAACACATCCACACAGTCAGAGGAGTTGATAGAAAAGACAGAAACACACCACACAAGAGGCGAAACTGGAGGTATGTGGGGAAACTCTGATCTCTGGGATCTAATCAGAAAGTACTCACCAGGGTAGGAGGAAAGCTGCAGCCACACTCACTCCTGCTGCCACAGAGACCATGTAGGCTACCATGAGATTGCTCTCAATGCAGACAATCAGGATCATGAAGGGTACTGCCCACTGTCAGGATAGAGAGCCACAGAGGATAAGATATGAGAGGAGAGAGCTTGCCTCAGGAACAAACATACATGCACACACACCCACCCACACTTTGACATGAGGTCACATATACACACACACACACTCACTGTGATGCCAATGTAAACGGCAGTCTTCTTCCCAAAACGTGTCAGGAACCACTGCCAGAATGGAATAGACAAAGTTCCAGAGAGCTAGAAATGGAACATCAAAGAATAACATCAACATCACCATCCAATCATCATGATACATTCAGCCACATAAGAACTTTACTTTTCATTCACCTCCACAGGAATGTGCCCGTAAGACTTCTCTAACCATTGTGGGCAATGTGGGAACAGGAAAGGCCAGACTGACCAATGGACTAAAAGGTCATGAGAGAAGGTCACAGTTCCTTTGTTGAACCCTGCAGGGTGTAGACTACCCGTGACCTCTTAGAGAGATGTGGTCAGCCAGTGTGTCAGATGACCACACAAGCAGGAGCCAATGGCTGATTTGGGAAATATCAAACTACCAAGCTACATCCCTTCTCTTCCCTTCAGACCCTAAATAAACATCCACATCCACATCTTCTCCTTCTTCTAACGGCCAGTACCCTGCAGCTCTCCATCCTACTCAAGGTGGAGGAGGAGAAAGTGACAGAGCAGAGAAAGAACCAAAACAACAGCGAAATCAAGAGAAAAGGCAAAGAGCCGTTCCCATGGTGGCGCTGACAGATCGCCGGGGCAACAAAGGACCCCTCTGTGTTGTTTTCTCTGGCCAGCGGAGCCAGAGTGTGAGCGGAGAACAGGTTCCCAGGGGCCACAACAACGCCTCCTCTCACCCCGAAAATGTGCCCTTTCATCCCCACGGCGACACGTCTGCTTGTGCAACCTCCCCCCCCCCCCCCCATCGGTCTCTGAAACACTACAGACCCAGAGAGGTTCCTCTATACCTCAAGATCACCTGAGCCAACCAGTACTGTTGAAGACACAGGTCTTGTAGGTTATATATAATAATACCTACTGACGTCGATACGGGGAGGTTTGGGAAAGTAACTGCTGGTTTTCTAAATGAAACAGGAGTCCACTCACCATAATGACCAGCAGAATGTTCTGGAAGTCGTTTCTGAAGCCGAGGGTGTACGTGCAGAACAGGGCAAAGTTCCCCTCCAACAGCTGTGAGGAGAGGAGGAAATACACATAAAGCAGCCATTCAAAAGACTAGGATTAGAAAATCCAAAATCTAAATCTTAACTATTGTTGTGTGTGTGGGTGTGTGTGTGTGTGTGTGTGTGTGTGTGTGTATTTAAAACACACACACACACACACACACACACACACATCCTCTTTTACAAGGAAACAGAAGAGAACATATGTGTGTTGTGCACTGTGTGTGTGTGTGTGTGTGTGTGTGTGTGTGAGTGTGGTACTGTAGCACAGAATAGGTGCATCACTCACCATGAAGGCCAGGGAGGTGAAGAGGAAGCCCATGACCAGTTTGACATACGGCCCGTGGCTCATTACCATTCTTATGCCCTCAAAGAACGACATAGGCTCCGACCTCAGACGGCCGTTCTCTGAAGACCCCAGCACAGAGAGATGACAACACAACGGTTAGAGACCATCCACCCACTGTCACAGGCATCAGCTGAAAAAGGCTTGTTATGAGGGGGAGGACGGTTTCATTGTAATGCATTGAACGAAAAAAGGAATAGTGTCAAACATTCTACGTTCGTCCATGACATTTGCTGCCTGCCAAAATTTAGCCTCCTAATTTTGTTTAGTACCCCAACCTCTCAGGGTTGAGAGAGAGAGAGGGGAAATGTTTGCTCGAGGACAATGAATATGAATCATTCTCAAACCCTGAACATGAGATTTATTTATTTTTCTTTTAAACTATGCCATCGTGAATATCTTCAGGTGGTAGAGAAGGGGCTCATTTCTGTCTGTCTATTTTCTCACCTTCTTGCTCTCTGACGCCCAGGAACAAGACGGCAGCACAGAGGACGTAGATGGCACAGATGACTCCTGAGGCGATCAAGTAGGCTCGCTTCTGTTAGGGGGACAGGAAATTAGGCTTTACGTTCATCACTGACACTCAGGGCAACACACTAGAAAAACCTTGTTCCAATGGTTCTCTATATCCCATCTTAAATATTTAATTCTGTCATTTTCCACTTAAGCTTCCAAGAAGCTAAGAAGGCATGATCCAGCATTGCACATGAGATCAGGAGGACTGGGGACAGTTTAAACACTGAACTCCAGGCCCTTCTCTGCGGTCACCCTCTCACCGTCTCATCCAGGGAGATGTGGGAGATGTTGACCTCTGACCCCAACTGGGAGGAGGAGTTGCCATTGTCGATATAATCCAGCTCTCCCTTGATACAGGGGGAGATGGCCCTACCCACAATCTGCCCCTGGATCGCCGTGCCGATCACTGTACCCAGGACCTCCACGGTCATACCTGAGAGATTAAGGGATAAGGAGAGAGATGGAGAGAGACCTGAATCAAGACCATCGTCCAATTAGAACCACAAGGCGGTGGTGCTTCCAAACCACAAAGCAGGCCAGGTTGACTTACGGTAGGCAGTGGCAGAGTCCCTCTCTTTCTGGTCCGTAGTGATGAACATGGTGAGGGAGGAGTAGGGGACATGGAAGCACTGCACAAAACACACAAAGGAAACCCAGTCAGACATACAGCATCAGCGGACCCATCCCGACTGTACAGGGAACCCTATGAATAACAGCTAGACGGTGTCGTTAGGAGAGAGATATACCGTCTGCAGAGACTGGAAGAGGCAGTAGAAGACCAGGTACCACAGCACCTTCCCCTCCTCCACCGGGGGGACATACCAGATCAGGAAATAGGTGAGAACGGCAAACGGAGTGGAGATGAGGATCCTGGAAGACAAGAGATCAACACACTTTATATGGAGGTCACATGCGTCTATCTTTTTTATCACACAATTCTAATATTCATGTGATCCACTGTAACAGTAGCATGAACCCCCCCTTTCTTTCTCCTTTTCCAGTCACTCTTCTTTTTTTCTTTTTTTTTGCTTTCTCGCTGAGCATTGGAAGCTGGTCTTTTGTGAATAATCCCTCTAATCCTCCCTTGTGTGGGGCTGCATGTGGAGAATGAGCTCAGAATGGCCTTTCTCTCTGCACAGTACTGGGAATCTATGGTGGCGCCATTCTGATTGATCTAGATGTGCCTGACCACTAGGCCAGTCCACTCCAAATAGGAGAACAATAGATCCACTGCTGGGTTTCCAACAGACCGTCCCATTCAAGAGTACAGGCATGGGTATGGCCGGAAGGCATCGAAGACAAATATTGACTAAGACATTTCTATGCCAGTAGGGCAGCGGTTAGGGCAGTGGGCATTTTCTTTGTCTTCTCGCTTATGTTAGCACAAACAGAACTTAATTTTCAGATTAGCTTGTATTATGTTTTTACTGCTACAAGAGCAGGAACATAACAATCTCCAGCATAATATTTTTGTTTTCGTTCCCTGTGTTTGACCTGCAAGCATGAAGTGACACTGTTCACACTCCCCCCAGGGACATATCATCTCACTGAACACGCGCATGTTTGTTTATCTTTCCTGACACGTCACTCAACACACGCATGACTGCTTAAACGGGGCACTCCCTTTTCTGTGACCACAGATAGGGAAACCCCCTCTTTCCCCTCTACGTTAGCTGACTGAATCAGGTTAATGTGAGACCATAGTCTAATTTGACTGGAAATAGAGGTCAGATATTATTTTGATTGGCTACATTACACAATCTCACTATGGTTGATTACACAAAGATCACAGATGTGCTTAACATGAGCAGGAGGAGCAACCCCCAACCTTGAAGCAAAACACACACACACACACACACACACACACACATAACGCTTCATGTGGGACAAGAAAGAGGAAGAAAACCAAAACCTTTTTTTTTTGCAGGCAATCACCTGCCTCTTACTCTTCAATGTTGACTGATCAAACATGCTGCGAAACCTCAGACAGAGAGACTCATAAAACACTTATCAGCATAGCCTATTAAGATAACACAATGTTATCTCTCTATTATTACAATTATTCCTTTGAGTTTAGTTCAATGAAGACATGCAGTAAACCATAAACTCATATAGCTATATCCATGTCTTAAGCCTTGGCGGCTGAATGGAGCAGAGGCAGGGTTTGTATGATACACAAACTCTCTAGTATAGCCATTAAACAGTTCAGGATCATTGTTGTACACTTTTTGATAAAACCGAATCCACTGATAATAGATTAAACTAAATGGCAGGGGCACTCAGAGGGAGTAGTGTCATGAATGCATCACTGATAGTGAAGACATCCACCTCTCCGTGTCGTCGCTCCGGCTGTTCATCAAGCTACTTGGGGGGCTTTGTGTGGTTCCCACATGCTACAAAACCATCCACACTGCCACTTTCTAACAACGATCTTCTTGACATGCAGCCAAGAATCTCCCCTCTGCTTGACCTGTGGTAACCTCTCTGAGACAAGCTCCCTCCCTAACTGCCACACACACGCTTCTCAGACCCCTATTGGTCTAAAGCCAGTGGTGTGTTGAGGATTGAACCAATGAGAGAGGGAGGAGCCTCTTTGTTCCCCTCCCCCTCTCCCTCTTCCTCTCAGAATGCAGAACACACATGGGTTCTACCTCACATGCCCAGGGTCCTCAGATATGAATCACATTTCCTGTGTCTAAACTGTCTCAATATAATTTGCTTATCGAATCAAAATCAGATGTCAAATAGCCATCAGATATCCAATATCCAAGCATACCTTTCTGAAATATGACACTTGCATGCATGTGCGCGCATACACAAACCCACCCTCCCACACACCCATTCTGCCCTGTTTCATTGTAGTAGAGTGTGTGCGTAAATAAACAGCAGAACATTGCATGCAGTATTGCCATAATAAACATGCAATAATATACATGCAATGATTCACAGACATTTCAAAAAAACGTGTTTTCGTTTTGTCAGTCTGGGGTAGTGTGTTGATTGATGTTAAATTGAGTCTATAACCAAATAGAAGGGGTGAAAAAGTGAAGGGGTCTGAGTACTTTCCAAAGGTACTGTAAGTGCGGTCGCTATGTCCCCTGTGATTTAAATAACTATGAGGGTCCTAGTGTCACCCTGTAAAATGTTAACGGCAGTGTAGGGATCAGTGTATGACAACAACATCAAGGTCATGTGTCTTTACAACAACAGACCCACAACAGAACACCTCCGCCATTAAAGCCATACCATATCTTTATGGTGTGCTGTCAAACTCCTCAGTGCATACGATTTGTCTAGACTTGATTTGAAGTTAAATAATTTGCATTTTCATATAATTTCCTTCAACTGTCAACATTTGATACAGGTTATTTAACCTGTTACCATTCATGTATAATTAGCCTAAAACACCCATCCAATGTATACCCAAAATAAATTGAAAGTTGTTCTTGAACCATTTGGAGTAAAGTAAAGTTTGAACACTGAAGTAAAAGTTTTTTTCCGTTTTCGCCTAAATATTTCTTTAGCAATGTAAAGAAACCTTTGTTGTTGGAATGTTATCTATCGATGGTGAACTATAAGGCTTCATTGGTGAGTTTTATCAAATTTATGAATGTAGTGTGTTTGTTGGTGGTCTGACAGCGACGTCGATTGTGCCTGCTGTTGTGATTGTATCTTGAGATGGATTATTTGGCTCGAAGCGCAAGAATCATAGCTTTGAGAGCATATAACGCATGACTACCTACGTAAACATAGGAAGCGTGTGCAGGGCAAGACAATTTGCACACGGCACTAGGGCACACAGACGGGCCGGCGGATTCTTAACAGACCATATTAAATTATTGAAATGCAAAAGTCCAAACTTTTCCTGACTGACGTTCTTGAATGTGAAGATGGTTTTTGCCCAGACAGTGTGAAGAGGTGCCCAAAGTGTAAGCAACGCCATGTGTCTAGATATCTAGTGTGTCATGCAGTCAGTCCTTTAACCACCTAGTGACAGGGATACTGGGCATTTTGCACTTCCTACCCTATGCCTCTCACAGCAAGACTTAACACTCTCATCTCCTTCATGGCTGCTTAGCCACGAAAGTGCCCAGAAGCTTGACCAGAAGCTTCAAAGCACTAAGCTTTTCATAGAAACTTGTAGTGCCAACTTAGAACAGAAAAGAGAACCACCTGGGCATTCACATTCTAACATCAACTAATTCTCACAACAACTAATGATGTCTACTGGAGCAAACAGGCTGTGGCTAATTCCAGCCTGTCCTGATGTACCCACAGATGAAAGCAGAAGCCAACCCCAAGATTGACCATGCCCAAATAACAGATATAGATGGATATGACAGTATGTCAGCAGAGATGGAGTCTGATGTGTCAGGGCATCCTGTCATGACCTGTTCTCCTCTCCTATTCAATCCGTTCCACTGAAGCTTTGTTACCACGGTGACTGCCCACTCTCCCACATGTTCCCTCCATCTCCCCCGTGACAAGAGGTTCTGTTTTTCATCTTTCAGAGCAAGCCTACCTTTCCTCCACCCTCCAGTTTTCATTTCCTTCCCTGCGTAACCCCCCCCCAGCCCTCCAACTCCAACTCCCCCTCCAATCCCTCCAACTCCCCCCACTGCCCCCACCACCACCACCACCACCACCACTTACCAGGGCATCATGCGGCCACAGCGGGTCCATCGGCTCCGGCTCACAAGGAAGCCCACGGTGGGGTCAGTCACAGCATCCCAGGCCCGGCCCACAAACAGGACGATGGAGGCGTAGAACGGGTCCAGCTACACAGGGAGAGGGGGGGTGATAGGAAGGAGGGAGAGAGGGAAAGGCAGGAACAGAGGGAGGGAAAGACAGAAGTAGATAGACAGAAGGGAGGGCAGGTAGAGAGAAAAGGAAGAAGAGAAAGTAAGAAAGAAAGAAAGAAAAGAAAGAAAGAGAGAGAAAGCAATAGATTGAGTCAGTGATTGTCACAGCCACCACCAGTTACTCAAAGTCTAACTATTGTAAAAGACAGAAAAGGGAGCCATATCTTTGTTGCGGATTACATCTTGGACACAACATTCCTCTCAAAGGACACTTGGAGAGATTTCAAGGCTGTGGAAGGCCAACTTTGCAACACAGTGATCTGTTATGGAACAGTGCAGCATTCAAGGCCATTCTGGCGAGCTCACCGTCTCCTTGGTTGAATGGTCTGTAGTCTATAGGACTCCTACAGTGCACATTCATACAGTGTACACTCGCTAATTGAGTAGCAATTACAAAACAGCGTGAATCCATGCGCTTGACTAGATCCTTCATGCCAGAGACTGTTAAAATGATACCAGCTCAAAGACGGCACTGAAGTATTTGGCCTTGCCTTTAATCAGTTCCATGTACATCCTAGCAACAGTGGAACTTGGAATAAATACATAGACGATAGATAGGAAGAAAAAAAAAAGAGATACTTGACTTTTCCTCCTTTAGGCTTGATGAATGACCTCATTTTCAAGGAAAATTGTTTCTAGAAGGTGAAGCGCTGACCTTCACTGCAGAGAGCTACAACCGTGAGGAGCCCGTCCTGACAACTGACTAGCACACTGAGCTACACTAGCAGCCTTGGGACTGTGCTGTGGTCCCCGGGGTAGCAGCTATTTTAGCCTGGTCTTAATAGAAAAATAGAATTAAAATCTCAATGAGACTAAACAGTCAGATAAGGGTTAGAAACAATGGGTGGGTCACCATACTAAACTACAGTAGGCTTCTCTAGGTGGGTCATCATAGCATGACCCTCTAGCTGAACCCTGTCTTGTGTAACTGAGTTGAGATGGTAAACTCACTCCTCAACACCCCCACCACCCGTGCTAAGTTTTTTGATCGCTTTTGATAGCTGGTTTACATCGGGTATTTGAGGAGACGGTCACGTGTTTTTGGCAAGTCAGAGGTCACGACACATTCGAGACTCGGTCAGAGCAACATGAATTGCGGGGTGACTGTTGACATCTGTTTCACTCCCTCACCTGGGCCACATCCAGCAGGTAGATCTGGAGGAAGAAGCCCAGCGCGCTGCCTGTGATCTGGTAGGGAGCTCCCCCGACGGCATAGCACAGCTTATTACACACTGACAGATGAGTCTTCTGGTCCCTCCGCTGGAAAACAGGGAGACAGGAGAAAACACACACAAGCATGAGGAACGAGGATGGGGAATAAAGGACTACATGCAGAGGCAATGGATGAATGAAAGGATTGGATTTGAATGGGTTATGGCTGACGAGACTCATTTGTTCTGATATGAGGGCTTATTGCATGTCCCTCTGTACCTCTGTCTAGGCATTGAAAAACTGATATTAGAAGATTGAAAAAAAGTGTTCAAGAGGTTAATCTATACTTGTGTATGAGCACCACTTATTTGATTATGCATTGTCTCAGCAAGAGACCTTAGTTGACCACTTTCATTGTCCAGGCCAGTCCCCAACATCTGGCCCGTCCCTTCACAGGCTCTGGCTCTGGTCCAACAGCAGCCAGTCAAACAACCCATTCCATTGTGAAATCAAGATTAGCTAACTCTCCTCACCCCACTCCAGTGTCAGATTAGAACCTAATCCCCCCTCTGACGGTGCAGTCTGGGCAGCTTTCAGCTTAGAAAGTGGTGTGAGACTCTGAGGTCACAGAGGTTCGTCCACTGTACAATTGTACAGTGTGATTGGCTCTGACCATGGGATGTTGTTGGCACTGAGAAATTCCATCCCAGCCAACAGTCAGGAGTCCTCACATCCTCCCCCCAAAACCAATCAACACACACCCTGCTTCTGAAAGCTTCCCTACAGCCAATTAATGTACAATCATCCAGTTACAGCAGATGATGTGTCACTGTGTTGTGGACAGGCACCTGCTTTTTCAAGCCCCACTCTCAAAATACTCATGGGTCTAGAACATGGATGCCCAACACTTTGACTGCTCCTTGTGATTACCATCCGTTTGTTTCTTATTGCGAACCAGATTTAATCAGATTGAACATGCCCCGGGTAGAGGCATGAATCCATCGATCGTTCTCTGCACTGTATCCCATATTGCCTTCAGGAATGGAGCCTATAGGCATCCTATAGGCAGTTTGTCAGGACAATCATATACATTCAGACCTGTGAAGTGGTAGGGAGGAATGTTCAGGGTGACACATAGCACCTCTGTGCCATGCAGGCAGGCAGAATGAGAGGTGAACAGCCTCAGAGCGCTCCAGGCAGCTCAAACCCAGGAGCTCAACCAGAAAGCGCTCTACTCAAGCCAAGAGGGAAGACTACGGTATACACACTGGGAAAGCTGCCTCATTGGGGAATTCTAGATACTTGATCTCTGTGTGACAGTTTATACATGCATATGTATTTGCATTTGCATTGCATTTTAACTAAAGACGGCTACAGCTAGGCTACCTTTAGAGAAAATGCCGTTCAGTATAAGGATTTTTTTTAGGAACACAGCTGTGCTCAGATAAGCCGGGTGAAATTTAAACCCGGCGGACGGAGCAGGAACATTTGGTGTCGGCAAAACACGCGATCACCCCACTTCAAATAATCAATCAGTTGCGATGGTCTAAAGTGCTGGAAACATGACTAAAACGTCACAAGTCATAAAGCATGAGAATACAACCCCCCTTTTTTATTTCACATTGCCTACTGTCAGTTGTCATTTTTATAATTATTAAGTATTGCTGCCAATAATGTAAGCAAAGGGCGTAATAGCCCCTACACGCGGTTGAGTCCTGATCAACTGACAATTAGTAGAAACCTAGACTACATAATAAAAATAAATATGATCATTCTCATTCATCCACTTACCTTAGTAATTTTGATTCCATCTTGACTTGATGGTTTTGGTAATAGGGTTGCCGCAGCGTATTGCTCGGCGCCCTCTCCTCTTGCCATAATTAAATCGATAAATTATTCAAAAACCTTTCGTTATTCACTAAACGCTGAAGATCGCAGGCACATTAACGTTGAAGAGCTCTCTCTCTCTCTCTCTCTCTCTCTCTCTCTCTCTCGCTCTCTCTCTCTCTGTGTGTGTGTTCCACACAGTTTAGGAGGCTCGTCTCTTTCATGTGACAGGCAGCTGAACTTGGCCAGAGCGCGTCTCCGTGCGTGCTCCGCCGGCTCATTCATCCACACTCGCCTACTACGGCTGCTACGTAATTTTTAACCCTTTCAGTATCGAACATGCTGACGTTGACACATTGCCACTGCTTCCCTGCTCTGTCCATCCCATTTCAATGTTATTCAATGTACTTGATGCAGAGGAGGACAGAACCTATGCTACAATTTGGGTGATTTTAGAGAATAGGGTTATGAAATGTGTGTGTGTGTGTGTGTGTGTGTGTGTGTGTGTGTGTGTGTGTGTGTGTGTGTGTG
Organism: Nansenia antarctica; assembly: GCF_963989245.1. Taxonomy (NCBI): domain Eukaryota; kingdom Metazoa; phylum Chordata; class Actinopteri; order Argentiniformes; family Microstomatidae; genus Nansenia; species Nansenia antarctica. Next base: position 43,287,465 of record NC_137674.1, read on the forward strand.
TGTACATCATCAGGCACCATGTCCTTCTTTGAACCACGAGTCACTTTGTATACACAACAAAAGCCAACATGGGTAAGGGCTTGAGCTTACTCACATGGTTGTTGTGTGTTGGTGTTCCTCTAGAGATACTTAGATAGCGCTGAATGCATGTCACACTGCAGTGTTAATATACATGCTTTCACAGTCATCAACTTGTCAACGGAAGAATGCTTTTAATGTTGTCTAATGTGGTTACATGAGCCGAATCTGTAAATAGAAATGAATGACGTGTTCAGCCTATCTACATAGCTGGCTGAGCTACAGTTCTCACAGAGGGCCCTCTTTACTCAAACTAACTGTTCAGACAGCTGTAAACTGTGTGAACAGTGTTCACAGCAAGCGACGTAGAAATGGAGGTAGAAATTGGAGGACGGGCTCCACGCCCGGTAAAAAAACTAATAAGGCCCATTGTACAGCACCAGCAGACATAAGGTCGTAACTGTTCAAATCTTCATTGGTTATCTCAGTGGAATGTGCACCTTTTTTCTTGGTCTCTAACAGAAGCCTGAAGTGAATATTGCTGTATGCACACAGACAGAATGCTGACACAGCTGAAAGTAGAGTCTGAGGTCACGGTGTTAGGACAGTACTTGGCCCTCCAATATGTTAACACATCATCCAGATGAAAACAGACCAATGGAGCTCAGCCTGCCGTCTATTCCTGAGCTTGGCATTCAGTGCCCATCCTGTTCGGCCTTTGACCCACCTCTACAAGGATACTCTCATGTACGAGGAAGGGGAGTGGTGTCCTGGAACAAGATACAAGCTCCTCCTTCAACCTGTTCCCAAACACCCCCTTGCCTTCTACATAAAACGAGGGCTCACGTTACAGTCATATTTATAAAATAACATTAACCTAGCTGTAGTCTCATCCATCGAGGCTGATCTTTTATTCATGGACTTTAGTGTGTTCTATGTCTAGTAGGGTGTGACCGTTAGGCATAGATACACAGGGCCTGTGTACAAATCACATTTGATTTCTTCATCATACAGTCCAATAAATCATACTGGATGGCACATGGATTGTAGAATGTTTGACTAGGGTCTTGTGCGGTCCTCTCTGACAGTGCCTTATACTGTGTAATGCTTGGGGTATGTCATGATTTAATAGAGAGAGACTAGCTGCCAGAACAGTGGCATTATGATCCCTAGCTCCCTGACTTTTTCTTGGGAACATTATTTACTGCCATTGGTTTTCTTGGGCTACAGTAGAATGCACATTGGTTCTGTCTAACACACACACACACACACACACACACACACACACACGCACACTTAAAAGCCGTTACAATATAACACCCAGCCCCTCCTCCTTTCGTCCCTCCATGCATGGGGTGATCTGATGCCTCCCACTCTCCCCTCTGTCCTCTGGATCAGCTGATAGTCTAAAATAGCAGCCTTGCGTCTGTGCGGGGACGCTGTGACAGGGGGCCTGACCTCACGCCTCAGCTAATCACAGTGTTAAATGCCGTGCCTCTCATTGTGTTCAGAGAGCACGCTGTCTCCCCACCCAGGGCTTTAGTACACGGCGCAGAAGCATGCCCTCCCCTTGCCTCATACTGTTTCCATCCAGCTTGTGTTCCCGCAAAAGTATGCAGTAGGCCTATACACGTATGCATGACGTGTGGATGAGGATGGTATTGGATCTCAAAATTCTTATGTCATATTATGTTGACAAACTTGTCCGGGTTAATGAAATGACCATCACATTTATTTGGCGGCAGGTAGCTAGAGGTTAGAAAAGCTGGCCAGCAATTGGAAGGTCGCCGGTTCGATCCCCATGCCAGATGTGAGCTGGTGACTGGCGGGTTGCTGGCATCTAAGGTATCCTACCACCACTGTCGTTGTGCCCTTGGGCAAGGCACTTAACCCTTAACTGCTCCAGGGGTGCCCGTCTGTGCACTATTGTTCCTCTGATATTGTTGTGTGGTGGGGGAGGAAGTTAGCTCACACACACACACACGTGCATGCACACACACACACACACACACACACACACACATACACACACACACTGGGAATATGAAGTACATATCTATCTAAGCATTGGGACATGGTATTTGTGTTGGTCAGGCTCAGGGCTGCCTGTTGGTCACAAGGGAGGTTTAAACAGTGGGCCCTGACAATCTAGATTAGTAACATTGTTAATCTGAGATCAGAACAAACCTTGTTTCTTTACAATGATTTTGTGTGTATGAGTGTGTGTGCATGTGTGTGTGTGTGTGTGTGTCTATGTGCATGTGTGTGTGGGGGCATGTGTATGTGTGTGTGTGTGTATGTGGGCGTACATGTGTGCGTGTGCATGTGTGTGTGTTTGTTTGTGTGTGTGTGTGTGTGTGTGTGTGTGTGTGTGTGTGTATGTGTATGTGTGCGTACGTGTGTGCATGTGTGTGTGTGTGCAATGATGAAAATGGCATAATGTCGCCACCTCTTGGACATGGTACTATAAAGAACAGTTTGAAAACAGTTTTAATCAACAGAATCATCCATGTTGATGTCTGTGGAAAGAAATAGGAAACACATTTTTTAATGTGGAGTGATTTTACTCATGTATGTGAATCGACTGCCCCCCATTAAACCTTCTTACCACTCATCAACACCAGAGGGCAGTCAAACTCAGCCCATACTTCCCACACGAAAGACTGAACTGCATTGAATACATTATTGTTCTTTATCCAATAACCTCTCTCTGCCTAACCCTAACCCTCGAATAACGCAGTCTTGTTTGGCTGACCTCTCCCAGCAGTTTAGCCATACGCTGTTATACATCTAAAAGGAAATTATCTATAGAATTTCAGTTTTCAGTGATTTATCAGTCTAACTTCCTGATAAAATTATGTTTTTATGCCATCATGCAAAGAGATGATAAGGAGCCCTCTCCTCAGTCATGCAGCTCTCAAAAGGTGCTGGCCATGGCATTATCAACAAAAGGTTGCCTGTTGATCTACAAATCCATATGTTTTATGACAGAGAGTTCAGTCAGAGTCCATGTTACTTATCTGTATGTGCAACAAGTATTCAAGGATACATGGTTGGAGTCAGAACTCTGGATTGAGAGTACAATACCATGGTGGGAATATTTTCACCATACTGATGACTATTGCAGCGTACTTTGAGGGTGTGGTAGAAAATGGTGGCATCCATCTCTGGGGAGCAATAACGTTTGTTCTATGTTTTATTCTTTCTTCAATACCGGACCTTTCTCTAACCAGAGGGTGACAATCTGTTTGGGGTGGTATATTTTGAGGTGGGAGGAGAAGGTCAGGGGTTAGGGGTCATCATGTCAGAGGGGATCGTGAGGAATGGGAGGAGAATGAGAGGGTACCGGACAGAGAATACTTCCAGGGATGGTCTCTGAAAACCCCTAAATTCCTCCAGTGCATTCTGATGTCCTCTAAGGCCCTCCATCGTACAGCTGAGAGTGGGTGTCAATGTGCACTGCATGACTTCTCCCCAAAGGTGAGTCCCCACCCCCTCCTACCCCCCCCCCCCCCCATGTCTACCCCCTCCTCCTCACACGCATATGCTACATTGACAATAAGAGACAATGGGAGCCACTTGAAGTTAAGCTGGAGTTGACTTGAGGAGCTGCCCCTTGCGAGGCTATTGTGAGTGTTAAGCATTGTTACAGAAACAATAACCCCGCTGAGGAAAAGATAGAGAGTTTTCATTCCCTATGAGAGAAGAGAAAGAGGAGGAGTAAAGTGCCTTTTTGGAATTTTATGGGACCAAAGGCTTTTGTTCTAATGAGTGGAGATGGATCTCTCCCAAAGTAACAGATTGGAGGGTGGTCCCCTTTGCAGGGTGTGTATGTGTGTGTGTGTGTGTGTGTGTGTGTGTGTGTGTGTGAGAGGGAGAGAGAGAGAGAGAGAGAGAGAGAGAGAGAGAGACATCATTACACAACATGCCAGATTCTCAGTCAGTTTCAAATTATAGATAGATATCAAATAACAATTCCAGTTTGTATGTATTCACACAGTCACGCCAACCCAAAAGTGATGATGTCCATACAGGGAAATTTAGTCTCTGCTGGCTGAATGAGGAGGATGATGAGAGAGGGGCTGGACAGCAGGACTGGACAGGAACCACGCATTGCTGTGACACTGACCTAAGCCTATACTGTCTGGGTACACACAGACACAGACACACACACACACACACACACACACACACACACACACACACACACACACACACACAATGGGCCATAAGTGTGTTTGACCTCAGGCTTGTCTCTGACAACAGATGTCCATCACTAATCAATGTCATTAACCAGCCTGTACGGTCATGGAGTTTGTGGGGGTTCCCCATCTAACATTGAGATATTTAATTAAGTAGAGGATGGAGCACACTATGGTCAGCTGGGATCAATATGGCAGAGGAGGAGATGGAGGAAAGAAGGGGACAGTGTATGACGATGACCTTGCCTTGTCTGGTCGGGAGACGTTGGGGACCTTTGACTCAGACCCTGCTAGAGGTCAGAGGTCAGGGTCCCACTCACCATTAGTCTCTGACTGTAATCCACACTGCACAATGTACAATGACATCGGCAATACTTAATCATGGCCTAGCACACAGTGGCTTACTTAGTGTTCAAACATGGATGCCTTCTGTACAGAATGTCTTTTTGTTCTTCATTGTGGCAACGAAGCCACAAGTTAGGGGTCAGTCTGTTGCTACCATGCCACAGAAGCTCAGACACTCAGAACTCAGATTCCCCCCATTGTATTTTGAAAATAGTTGTTCAAAACATCTCTCCATTCAACTTTAAGATGACACAAATCCTTGTTTTCAACAAAAAGCTGAAGTGTTTGCTTGAGACACCAATGTGTGTTTTCTCTCAGCTCTTCTCTGCTATAAGGAGAATTTTAATTTGAAATGCAAACAGAATCCTAAAACTAAAAGAGAGGAAGACACACTTTAATTACACTCCCATACACTACCTCTCACAGTTGCTTTTAGATAGAGGGTTTTTGTTTGGTTCTTTTGTGTTCTTATTAAGCTCCTGTCCTCCAGTCTCAAGGATGTCTCACAACACAAACTGACGACTGAGTCCTCTACACTCATTAGCACCTCCTGCTCCCATCTCCACCTGTGAATGGTTTGCTAATCCGGGTGTTTATGCAACTGCATACGCCTCAGAACCTTTTACATTAAGAGATATGCTAAGAGAGTGATCAACCCGCAATCAACAGCTTGCTTTGATGCATGTTTTGATTCATAAGGTCAGGATCAGGATCAATACAATTGAAGTGCTGTGGCCTTAATGTATTTCGAAATGGTCCTGAAACAGAAAAGTATATGACTGGAAGTTTAATATTTCCTGAATTTTTACTTACTGATTTACAGATTTGTATAGGCTAGTACTTTTTACAGACAAATACAAAAGTGCTTCACAACCAGAATAATACTAAACACAATATTTTTGAACAATAAATACAATACAAACAATACTAACAAAGAAAAAGCATGATGTAAGATGTAACAACATGTTTTGGCTCAGCTCTGCTTTGTTCTGACTATGCCTCTTGATTATGCCAACAGGCCCTGGCAGATGGGATCAATGGAGGACACACTCCACTAAAAAGCCACAGTTTGGTATGTGGGCTAACCTGTCACTCCTAACCCCAGGATCTCCAGTAGTGGTTATTGATCATGAGGATTATGTGCATCAGTAAAACAAAAGGAAGCACATGGGGGCATCTGCCCTGCGGAGGACACACTCCACGCTAGACTCCACGCTAGACTCACAGGTTCCATCTGGGAGGAATCTCACACAGCTGATTGAATCAAATGTTATTTGTCACGTACAGTGCATACAGACGTAATTGATATAGTAAAACAAACTACTGTCTCCCCCAGACCATCCTCACTACAAAAACAATATATATACAGTATATATATGTATATATATATAATATTAATACCTGCACACAACCTGATTACTTGATCACTACTTGACTACTACTTACCTGTACTGTACTATATATGTATTATATTGCATATTATATGATATTGCATTTCATATTGTAACCTGCAGCATGTTGTTCTACTTTTTCTATTGAAATACGACTGGTCTCGCTGTAGTACAACAACCATCACTTTATCACCTTATTCTACTTTAGTACTTACTTTAACTTTATTCTATTATTGTTGTCAATGTTGAAGACCTAAGTCTAAGTATTTTTCTCTTGTGTACCTGTAGCTACATTGGATGTAATAAAAAACATTTCTGATTCAGATTAGTGAAATGCTTTGGAATCTTGATCCTCGATCAACAACAGTCAACAATAATCAACAAATCAACAGTACAATATAATATAGGATAAGAAAACAGTGACAGCAGTAGTGCATAAGGGTGTATTGTAAGTAGCAGAAGTAAGGACTATAATAATAGCAACAGTAATACAATGTCAAGTGATCAAGATTGTATGGGCTCAAAATAAATAACAAACTAAAGATAAATAGTTGACAATGAACATTTGTAGAAAATGTAGACTTGGTGTTGGTTCTCTCATACTCTTCGAACTCAAAAGGTTGCAGTAGAACTAAACAAAACCATGCATCAAAAGCAAGTTATCTTTATTTGCAGTAAAGATCATGACCTTCCTTGATCCAAAAGCAAATATCACCTCACTTGTAATTGTGTTGTGCCTTCAGACAGTTATACCTACATTCCACTCAATACTGTGTTATTCCATCAGACATTTATGCCTATTTCACTACTAACAGAAATGTCATCGTTGGGAGATTTCTACCACCAAGACAAATCGATCGTAATGGCGTGTAGTGGACCTTTAAATAAGGGGCGTGACTGAGCTACCACCACCCGCCTTTTAGGCTAATGAGCCCGGTCTTACCCGGATGCAGCGCTGCAGCTATTTCAGAGACTCCGCCCTCCTTTATCATCTTATAACTGCGTCTCCCTTTGGCGCGAAAACACTACTGTGTGGCTTCTATTAACACACTGCGGGGCGGAATCAATTACTCCTGTTTCAGTTCCACTATCCGTGTGCACGAATAACAAGTGAATTAACTGACCTTCAACGTTAATTTGATTCATCTGTTTGGAAGTAACGTCTACCTCCGTCCACTCGAACTGCTTTATCCGTGGCTCTCTTGGGTGAAGAGTTTTTGCGGTTGCCAGCTGTACGGAATATTCCATGCCGTGGATTGCAGTGTTATCCTGGGATAAACCGGTGAGTGTTTTTATCCTTAGATGAATCGCGAAACTATAATCTAATAATCATATCAAGTGTTACGAAGAGGAAACTTGCATGTTCCTCTGCCACGCCTTCAACAAGCAATTAATTTAGCACACTGGCATTTTTTTCAGGGCAATTAAATGTATAATTATTTGTTTACCAAATTAAAAGTTTCCCGTTATAGTTGGCCAAAACTGTGGAACCTAATTAGATTACGTAACCTTATCTGGGCAGTTTTACGCCATCACTGCACACCAAGCATCCGCAAGATGGAATCAATTATTCATTTGGTCCCAAGTGTAGAAAGTAGGCTATTAGACTGATGCTGGTGTTGGCCACTGATGGATGTTTTTAACGGTTGAGAAGTGAATCCTCGTTTTCTCTGATAAGTGGTGTAGAACATGCTCGTTTCACAATCTCTCATCATGCACGAAGGAGGTTTGTTAATGTTGCACCAATTTTGCTCCATCAGGTCGGCTGAGTATTTTTTCGAATATCGGAGACAAGTTGTGATTTATAAATGCTTGGAATAAACTCAAGAACGTCTCGCTGTGAAAACTGGGAGATGGATTACGACCGCTACCAGCACTATTTCTACGATGACCTCGACAAGGAAGAGGATTGCTACAAATCAACCGCACCAAGCGAGGACATATGGAAAAAGTTCGAACTATTGCCCACCCCTCCCATGTCTCCAACCCGGACTCTTAGCGGGGGTGCCATGCACTTTTCCCCGGGAGACAAGCTGAGCTGGCTGTCCAAGGTACTGGGTCAAGACGAGGAGTTCGAAGGACAGTACAGACCCAACACCGACGAGCTTTTCGGGAACCATAGTTCAATTATTATCCAGGACTGCATGTGGAGTAGTTTCTCAGCCAGTAAGCAATTGGGAAAAGTCAACGAGCGTTTGTCATCTACAGCTCAGCTCCGACTCCCCTCAACCCCCCCGAGCTCTGTGAGCAAAGCGCAATGCACCTCGCCAGACGCGCCCCTGGCCGTGACCACCTTGGCGACAGAATGCGTTGACCCCGCTGCTGTCCTCACCTTCCCTACCAACAGCTGCAGGAAGCCGGCGTCTTCGGGCTCTGAGTCCCGTTCCGATTCCTCCGGTAAGGAACTGACCATGCAGTAAATGATATTTGCCCTGCTAGATAGACGATTGTTAATTATGTAGGTCTACCCCCCACCCCAATACTCTTGTATTGGAAACTGCGAGCCCACTGGAGTTTACCCCCTCTTGCGAGTAGCTTTGCATTGCGACGAGGGCCGTTGATGATTTATTGGCCTGTTACGCATGGCGTCAGACCGTGACAGAAAGTCTTTCAGGCTGCTCTAATCTGCTAGTACCCTCCCCCTTGATGAACACGTTCAGCGTTAACTAACAAAAGCCTGAGCCAAGTTCCAGCAAACATTGGTATTGATGACCATAGGCCCTGCTAACGCCTGCTTTGACACATAGAATTGTCTGTGTTGTATTTCCAACTTTACCTACTTTACCTTCACTACAAACCATTTACTCGACATTGCTTAGATTCATTTCCTCAGTGGAACATTCACCAACTAGGGCCTTTTTTTCAACAAATAAACAGCATAGAGAAGTCATTTAGACTTCTTGGGACTTTGTGAGTGGGGGACCTCTGTGGTGAATGTGTAATGATGAGTCTATGGTTGTTGTTTCTTTTGCTGTCACAGATGATGAGGAGATTGATGTGGTGACTGTAGAGAACAAGCAGAGCCGGCTGAGGGGTGGGCGTAAGCCGGTGACCATCACTGTGCGCGCCGACCCTTGCGCCAACCGCTTCCACATGTCCGTTCACCGGCAACAGCACAACTACGCTGCCCCTTCCCCAGACAGCGACCCTGAGGAGGAGGAGGACGACGATGACGACGATGATGATGATGATGATGATGAGGAGGACGACGACGACAACGAGGAAGAAGAACCCCAGAGCAAACGGGCCTGTCTAGAGTCCAGTCACGAGCCGGGCTCCACCTCCTCTCAGGACAGCCCCCAGAGCTCTGACACAGAGGACACAGACCGCCGGAAAAACCACAACTTCATGGAGAGGAAGAGGCGGAACGACCTGCGCTCACGCTTCCTGGCTTTGCGGGACGAGATCCCAGGCCTGGTGGAGTCGACCAAGACCCCCAAGGTGGCCATCCTCACCCAGGCCACGGAGTACCTGCTCCAATTGCACACCAGAGAGAAGCACCAGGCCCAGGAGAGGAGGCGCCTCAAAGCTCGCCAACAGCAGCTCCTCCGAAGGCTAGCAGACCTGAAACGCTCCTGAAGTTAGAACCAAAAACAAAATGGACAATTACAAATAAACTGCCTCATTCTGAAAGCCAAGGACTTCTAACAAAACAAACTGCCACTTTCATAAAGCTGTGGACTTAAAAAATGCCTCATGTAGAAAGCTATGAACATTAACAAAATGCCTCATTCATTGTCACTTGACTCTTCAAATAAGGTCAATCTCAGCCAGCTTTTGAACCCATCATGGAGGAGGCTGTCATTGGTGTGCTTTTTTGTGTTGTTTTTCATGTTTTCTATCTTTGCACATAGGTGTCTAAGCGATGACGCGGTGGTCATTGAATAGACGAGACAGAAACATGTGGTGGTGGTTGTTCCTAGTGTGCATTGATGAGTGTTACAGATTTCACAGTAACATTTTCACTGGGATGTCATCTGAAGACAGGTTCCACTTTATAGTCCACAGATTTATAAACATCCAAATGTCTCTAGTGTCTCTTATAGCTTGTGAGCCCACTTCTGAAATGTCTGTGCCATTCTTTACGGACTTCATAAAGCATAGTTTTCCTTGTGAAAACACTCTGGCATGTTGTCAATATACACTTGGATTAGAGACTAGTGAAACGCCTTGCTATGTACATAGGAAGCGAGTGACTCAGCGTTTATTTTTCATGTTGTGTGTTTTTCTTTTCTTTGGTGTACAAATTTTGTTCTGTAAATAATAGCCTATTGCTCTCAGTTAAGGAGACAAAATCAAAACTTGTCAATTAACTTCGTTCTTCTCAAAAAGTGGCCAAATGGCATCAGGGAGCTTCTATTTTGTTTAAAAAAGATTTAAAAAATGACAATAAAAAATAAAGTAGCACTGCTGTACTTTATATTCACATGTCACTTTGTGATGCTATTTTCACAGCTTGTTCTTCTTGATTTGAGTTTGATTTGTGTTCATATTGTCAGAAACATAAAACATTTTGATACTATATATTTGCATAGAATTTTGGTCTCCTTTCTTTTATTGTCAGGTTGACGTTATGCAAAAGTGGTCAATGTATAGTCATGCACCAAATGGCACACAGTGCTTGCATCGTACACATGTCATTGTTACTGCAATTCAGTTTTGCAGTGCCTCAACAGTTGGCAGTCAAAAGCTTTCCTCTATTAATTTCCAACAACTTTTTTTTAAGCACATACAAGGTCTAAAGTCCTCCATGTGATTGACATGTCCAACATTTCCTGGTATACAATGCTAGTATAAAGAGTGCTGCCGTATGCTGGTCTAGGACAGGTTATGTCATGCAAAGAATGATAGTGTTCAGAGTTGGGGGTATAGAGAAAATATTTTCTTGATCTGACTAATGCTAATAATTGTTGCTTGATTTGGGCCAGTAGAATTGTGCGGCTCATACATGCTAAAGCACTAGGTTAGAGGGAGTGTGTCCTTGTTGCCCTTGAAATGTGTGACACCTCAGAGGATCCTCCCCTCTGCAGTGGCTGCTGCATGCTGGGCACCTGATGTGCACTGAACTAGGTTACACGCACTCACACAGAGGGTATCTTTAGAACAGTCCCTGGGGTTTGAAGCGAGGGGCTGTGTGAGCTGCTACTCTGAGCTGGGTTCTGTAGCACTATCAGAGCAGTGACCGAGTTCCTTTGCTTACTTTTCAGGGCTCCATGAAGACATGTTAGAGGAGTTGCAAAATGGACTGGAATGGAGAGAGTAGTGGAGGAAGGGGGAAAAAGAGGAGCACTTTCTCTCTGTCCTCTGATGGATTCTTATTGGTCCTCAAATCAACACTTGTGTCATGTTCTGTGTACTTCTGCCTTGTCCTGACTGCAGGAGAGTGTTTGCACCCTGATGTCAGGGTGTATGGCCACTCAGCTTGTGTATGTGTTGTGAAGGGCCTGTTAGCACCTGGCACTAGGTTCTTCAGACCCGCAGTGACCGAGGTTGGAGTCGCGTGCTTGTCCCCGGCCAGAGCCCCTTACACACAGCTGGCTCTGTCGTCGTATGCTCGTGAACCGCTCACACAATGAGGCAGCTTTTAACGTGGCAACCCTAGGCCAATTAGCACTTAGCCTCCACCAACACAGCCATGCTGGAGCAAGAGTCTGCACTAGCTTCGGTTCCTTTGATTCGCCTCCATGGAACTTGAAGATTATCCAAGTTTATAATCAAGCCGTTCCCCATCTGAGGTGGTAGTTCAAGGTCTAAAAGTCCACTTGGAGATGTGGTGTTTTTGCATTCCCGAAAAAAAAGTCATGGCTAGCCCATATCACATCAAATACTTTTTAGAACAACTATTGGCCTCCTACCCCGTGACTGAGATTTTTCTTCAGTGTGAGAAAGTACTCACCCAGGCGACCATTGATAACGTCACTAACCTGTCTCAACAGGAGCTGGGTACTGGGGCAGGGCTGTGGCCTGAGGTACAGGACAGGTTTAATAGATTCTCATTGCATGGACGACCAGCCTGATAAACCAGCCGCACCCTGTATTGTTAGAAGGTTGGCGGTTTGTGATTACCATACATTCAGCATAAACTGGGCTGTTTTCTGAGCCCTAAGGGCATCACTTCTCCAGTCATCTATGGACTAGGGCTCTCTAATGGCCTTAGGGTTACACAATTATGTTGAGCTCTCAGACTATTGCAGATAGTAGTACAGTACTGATGGAAGTACTGTATACTGCAAAAAGATGGTAGTGTACATGAAAGTACGTTGTGTGCTTTCCATGCAGTACATCTGCAATGTTTGCACCCTTCTGAAAACCCAGGGAAGAGATGGTCCCCTGCCCTGTGAACAGCCTTCCACCATGTCCGGTTGTACGAAGTCAATCAGAGAAACAGTAGTCAACTGTAGGGAATGGCCCTGAGATTGTAATCAGTGATGATTGTTTTTTTTATATATATATATATATATGTTATGGTACATGTGGGAATACGGTACATGTGGGAAAACTAGGGTTAGGGTTAGGTGCTAGGGTGCTACGGTTAGGGTTAGGGTTAGGGTTAGGATTAGGGTTAGGGTTAGACATGCCAGCATGTACCAAGTCGACGTAGCACCTAACCCTAACCCTAGTTTTCCCACATGTACCGTATTCCCACATGTACTGTAACATATATACCAGGAAGTAAAGCCATTTCAGAGCAGATAGTCTGGATCAGATAGGAGCAACCTGCTCTGCACCTTTACTGTAAAGCATGGGAAATGAATGATTATTTGACATTTAGCCCAGAGCAAGTTAGGTAAATAATACTTGATTAAAAAAAAGACAAAACAATAAACAGTGAAAATGCATGTGTCAACATTGGCTGTGAAGAGAAAAGGCATGTATACCCCTAAAGATTGTGCCCCCATTTCCTGTGCAGCATTAGGATCTCTCCCCAGGAAGTGGTGATGTCAGAGGATGTCTTTGTCCTGTGAAGTTCTGTGTTGACAGTCTGTGTTGAGGCCCCCTGACGGTTAAAATTGAGCCTCACCCAACTGGATATTCTGGTCTGGAGCTCACGCCCATGGAGCAACTGCACACATGCGTATGTGATCACTTCTACACATGTGTGTGAGGTGGGTAGCTGTCTGCATGTGTTCTTCATGCTCATATGTTTAATTCTCACAAATCTGATTCCCGCGTCAAAAACAAACTTTTTTGTTAGTACTAGGTGCCGTACAGTATATGTTTCTATTATCTTCTGTGTGTCTTGTGTGAAGGCAGTGATTTGTCTGTGTGAGCATAATGCGTGACATGGTTGAAGCCTATGTGTGTGGGAGCTCTAGAGGTAGTCAGACCACAGAGTCTGATCAGGGTGGGTCTGTGGATAATTGATGATTCGGCTGGCCGGCGGTGTAGAGAGATGTCCTCATCCTGATTTATCTATCCTCTCCTCCCCACTGGAGGACATCACCGCCTCCTCTCACACTATGAAAAATCCCACCCTTAGATTTGTATCTCTATCTCAGTCATTACACTAAATCTATGTTCATTGGTACATCTCTTTGATAACGCCTGCGTCACTACAATACTAATCAGACCCCTCTCTCAATGCTCATTTAGATTAGCAACAGTGCTCAGCCTAGCAAAGCAGGTACTATAAGAATTCTGTGGACAGAAAGCTGATTTATTTCGGTCTGGCTAATTGGTTGATTGGTTAATTGTGCTTAACTAGAGGTGTGGCAGGGGGGTGGTGGGCTAGGGTCAGAGACGAGACAGTGAGATAGCAGAGGCCCGTTTGTGTTCATCTGCTCTTTGTGATTGGGTCAAGTGTTAGCCCAGCTAAGGGAGAGTTACGCTGACTGTGTGTGTGTGTGTGTGTGTGTGTGTGTGTGTGTGTGTGTGTGTGTGTGTGTGTGTGTGTGTGTGTCTGTGAGTGTGTGTATGTGTGACTCAATTGGGCTGCAGGTCAGCAGCAGACAATCATCTGTCTTACACTAAACTCCTTTGTATGTGTGTGCGTGTGTGTGCGTGCGTGTGCATAATCGTCCATAGCTGATCCTTTTCATACAATTAATCGCCCACATTCCCTCCCTCACCTCTGAGCTGCAGTGTGTCTACCCCAGGCTAGTTATCCAATCCTATTACAACACGGAGAAAGGTAAACAGGTCTAGGCACAGGTGAGGTTGTTCTAACAAGGAGAGGAGCCCTGCCAGGTATCCATCATCCATAAAATGCAAACGATATCAAAGTGCTTTCTTAAAGCCAGAAATGCCGGTGTGAACTTCCAACCATCATTGAATTGAGCAACATCGGTGAACAACTGCATCCCTGTTCTTGACGGAGAACAGAGGGTTTCACAACGGACCCCTCCCTTCCGTAGCTGTTACCGCGAGGAATCTCATACCTCTTCTGCACTTCACGCAAAGAGACATCGGAGCTGTGTGTGTGTGTGTGTGTGTGTGTATGTGTATGTGTGTGTATGTGTGTGTGTCTGTGTGTCGCCATGTTGATGAACTGGTTTCTCTGCACTCTGTGTTCTGACGGGCCTAGTTATGCAGCTAGTTATGTTGTGTGTATTGAGTCAAGAGAGAGGAAACGGACCATAAACACACAAGAGATGACGACTTATCAGTTCGGAGAGGTCGGCCAAGAGGTCAGCGGTCGTATACGGGTTGGGAGGCTGTAAAACATACTGGCGGCTCTTTGGTTCTTTCTTTCTTTCTTCCCTTGAAGGGAGAGTGTGACAGATGTTTCCTGTTATTTGCTAATCTTCTTCGGGCATTGACATTTCGATGATAAGCAAATACTTGCTTATCTAAATGAGTATCATGTGATACAGTGAAAGAGGCTGTCGGATGTGTAAGGATATTGGCGTTTTAAAGGCCTCCTGTTAGTCTTTCCACAGGAATGGTGACAGGATTGCCGTCGCTTAGCCACGGGTGGAGAGAATATTGAAAAAAGAGCCTACTTATATTCCTCTATTACTCAATGTTTTTCACAGCACACACCCTTCCCCTTCTTCTATTTTAAATTGACTGATATGACCTTAGAGGGAAGAGATGATCAAGAAGACACACACACACACAGACACATACCGTTTTTCAGATCGCAGTCCTCCATCTCTCTTCCCACTGACCCACATTCCATCCTGGTTGTGTCATTGGAACTGAGCCGGGCCCTGGTAGCCACTGTCCATGTGATCCTAATGAGGCCATAGGGCTGCAGTGATACACACACACACACACACACACACACACACACACACACACACACACACAGACACACGTACACACAGACAAACTCGTGCACACATTCTGTCTGCTTCTTCATGTCTTTTTCTATCCCTTAAAGTTCATCACATCCCTCTCTCTCTCTCTACCAGGTCTGTCGCTGACCCTCTCCTCAGGTGCTTATATTTCGCTTATCCTCTGAAGTAGTAGTATATCCCCCCCACCCCACCCTCACTGTTCTGTTCCAAGGCCAGCGTTACATAAGAGGAGTGAACCAGTTCAGTTGGAACATGCTGTATATGTTCTAACGCTCTGTCCGCATCTGGCCTTAGCTAACTTGGGACATACCACTGTTTGGATTTTATAGGCAGTACACGTTGGTCTGTCTGTAGACAAAACCAACAGTTTGTTTTTGCTGTCTTCTCATTAACTTGCATCTGAATACCAAGCAGTTACTAAGGGCAAGGTTGAGGAGAACTTTTCTTTTGATTTAGCAAACTGCATGACTCTGTACAGCTATATAAACGGAGGACGTAGAAAGACAGCCACTCTGTGCGTAGTGGAGTCGTATCTGAGAGGGGTTCGCGGGGGTTTACTATGGAGCGGGCGCAGCTGTGTCATGGTGGGGCACTGGCTTGTCAACTCGCCTGTCTAATCTGGAGTTAATCCTTATCCTGTTAGTCTAAACACTGCTGCCATCTGGGTCCAGACAGACCCGAGCGCTGATTCTGATGAACCCGCCAAAAAAAGTCCACAGACACATATGCTGTCCTACTACCTAGCCTGCCTGCTAGAGCCCGGTCGACTCTCGGAACCAGCCACAAAATGGTCCTCTGCCGAGGAGGAGACGCTGCGGTGACCCATTCTGACAACACCCACTGAATCAAAGGCTCTTTTTGAGACTCGCATGATCACTGCTAGCACCGTATTAACAGTAAAGCTGGGGCTTTGGGAAACAAGGTTTGATGAATGTCTCAGTCCCTAGAGTCAGCAGTGTTCAGAGGCAGGAGTCAGAGGAGCCGCTGTAGGTTGTCCCAGCGGTGATGTAACAGGAGCTTTAGCATGTGTGGTGTAACCATGGCGCTGGTAAATGGTTAAGCAGGGTGAGAGAAGAAGAGGGGGAACTGGGCCTCATACAGACAGCTGGTCCACTCTCAGTGGTAACACAGCACATACTGATTGGGGGGGTGTGTGTGTGGTGTGTTTTTGTGTTGTGCATGTGATAGTAGTCCTTTGGATAATAATTCTAATTTTATCATTTAATTTAACCCATACATTGATGAAGGTTGTCTTAAATGTGGTAGAAAATGTAACCTGACTGGTGTGTATTCTTTTATTTTTTTGCTTCTTTATATTTTCTTAATATTGGCCCTGTGTGGCTCAGTTGAAAGAGCTTTGCGCAAACAAAGCTAATGTTGAGGGTTCATTCAATTCTGGGACCATACATACAAAAAATGTATACACTCACTGAACTACCAGTCGCTTTGGATAAAAGTGTCAACTAAATGGTCTATATTAGTTAACCTGCTGCTTATGTTTCAGGCCTATCTCCAGCATGGAGCCATTGATGCGTTCCTCTGTGCTTTGTCAGTCAGCAGATGTTTCTTTGTTCACCTCTGCCTCCACAGTATAACGTTGCCTCAGTTGTAGTTGGGGACACTTGCTGCATCTTTTGAATGTTGTCCCATTGAAGTACCCCCTCCCCCCTCCCGCATTCCCCCAAGCTACTCAGAGAGGCATTACTCCCTCCCCCTCCCCCATCCCCTTTAACCCCCTGCAGACCCCATAGTTGTCACAGGACCTCTTCTGCCCACCCAGCCCCCCCCCCCCCCCCCCCCCCCGCACACACACACACACACACACACACACACACACACACACACTCTTTGTCTCAAATGAAGCCTCAGCCAGAACTTCACTAATCAGTCTCCCCCACCCCCTCCCCACACACAACATGCACGCAACTGCTAATTATCACAGTGAGAGAGACACACACACACACACAGTGAGTGATCCCATGTCTGACATTAGATTCAAATCTTATAGACTGTAGATCTTTGTGCTCTGGCAACCATACAGTACATTTAGATCAATGCCCTCCTTTTCCATGTCTGTGTGTGTGGGTGTGTTTGTGTGTGTGTGTCTGAGAGCTTTTTAGCCCTGGAAACACAGAAACAGCTCCCACTTCCTGTTTTTGTAAAGGGCCCCTTGGAGGCAGGAAGTGCTGGGAACTGCCGGCCTGTGGTCTCTTTCTCTGTTCTGAATGTGGTGGCTTTCTCTCAACGGTGGACTCTTTACTGTGAATGACCCCCCACTCACACACACACACATACACACATTGTATGGTTTCTGTCTGCAAGTAGATTCTCGACATTTGTCTCTGTGTGTGTGTGTGTGTGTGTGTGTGTATGAGAGAGAGAGAGAGAGAGAGAGAGAGAGAGAGAGAGAGAGAGAGAGAGAGAGAGAGAGAGAGAGAGAGAGAGAGAGAGAGAGAGAGAGGGGAGAAATGGAGGAGGAGCAGAAGGTGTTTATTGTCCTGCCCAGAGCCAGCCCAAGTCGCAGTTAGAACAAAGACACTGAGGGGAATGAACAAACCTGTGGGGTTACTTTGGAATACTGATTAACGTTAAGATAGTATTTTGCCTTGCTTCTATCCTCTGGGCTGTGTACTGTGTGTGTGTGTGTGTGTGTGTGTGTGTGTGTGTGTGTGTGTGTGTGTGTGTGTGTGTGTGTGTGTGGGGAGGGGGGGGTGTTTGGGTGGGTGTTATACTATGTGTCTTCCCCACTCCACTCATGCCCGCCTTTAGGCCCTTCCCACTGGTCTACTGAAAGGGCTTTATCTCTCTATCCGTCTCGCGCCAAAACAGGGTGGGTGTGGACTGATATCCCTCTCTCCCTCTCCTCCCTTCCTCTTAAGTTATGTGCCAAGACGACCTGATGCCAGCAGGTAGAGAGTAGTAGATAAGCTCCTTAGGTAGTCAGCCACTGCAGTCTTTTCTCTTCTCTTCCCTCGCTCCCCGGCGTTTCCCGCCACTCCAGGGTAAGTAGGGGGAGGAGCCCTCTCTGAGCCTTGCATCAAATGCCGGCATTATTCAAATCAGCCTGGTGGGTGTGGCCCAACTGCCTGCATGTTGGTGCCGTTAACCCCTGCAGCGCCACAGGGGTCTGATCTGGGAGTAGAACACAAAGGCTGCAGCTCCAAACAAGGGCTTTGCTCTACCTCTCTGGAACTGATACACAAGGGCTTCACTCTAAATCAAATCACATCCAAATCAAATGTTATTTCTCATATAAATCACATACAGCTATAAATTATATAGTAAAAATACCTTGGAATATTGCTCCTCAATCAACAACAATAATCAACAAATTAACAGTACAATATAATATTGTATAATATCATAAATCCTCTTCCTCTCTGTAGGGTATAGGACTCAGTGGTATAATAGTGGTTGATGTCACTGGAATTATGTTCAAATTCAATGATTGCAAATAGGCCATTTATATTTATTAATTCAAAACCCCAACCCTGTTGTAAGAACAAATGAGAGGCAATGTAATGCTCTTCCACCTGCAAACTGGAAGGCTGTGATGTGTTTTCTGTCTAAATTACACATTCAATAAAGATAAACAACCGTGATGGGCAGACGTCTCATCACAGACAGGGGGCGGCTGTGGCACAGGGTCTAATGATCTGTGGCATGGCGTCTAATGATCGCAAGGTCGGAAGAGCGGTGGTTCAAGCCCCGGCTGGCCACATGTCGAGGTGTCCTTGGGCAAGACACTGAACCCCAAATTGCTCCCAGTGAGCGGGCCGGCGCCTTGCATGGTAGCTTGCTGCTATTGGTGTGTGAATGTGTGAATGATAGGCTGCTGTAAAGAGCTTTAGAATAAGGCGCTATATAAGTCAGTCCATTTAGACAGGACTGCTACTGAATGACATTCAAATATGATTTGTATATCATGTGTAAAGCATGTTTTATCTTGGTTGTATTGAAAGCTATTAAATGATCAATTCTCAGGTTGCAGTTGTGTCGACTTCCCCTTCCTCTTTCTCACTTCCACTTTGGAGTGGATGGGACCTATTCAAAAACGGTTAGATTAGAATGTTCCCACATACTGTGGGAGAGGACTTATCTTCTGCTGCCCTCTATTGGTGCTAATGGCCAAG
Source organism: Nansenia antarctica (assembly GCF_963989245.1). Taxonomy (NCBI): domain Eukaryota; kingdom Metazoa; phylum Chordata; class Actinopteri; order Argentiniformes; family Microstomatidae; genus Nansenia; species Nansenia antarctica. The sequence goes on from NC_137674.1 coordinate 43,306,796, forward strand.
TGTGAGAGAGCCAAAAAAGAGTTCAATGATTTTTCATCTTGTGTAATAGTTATATTTGCTTTGTTTGGCTTGAAACAAATTAGTATTATAGTAACATTTCTTATGGGTCCACATTGACCATTCCTAGTCCTCGACAATTGGAAATCCTTTCCCTACTAGATTGGAAATGCCAGCCTGCCTATGTCAACAGACAATCAATAGTGTTCTTCAGAACTATTCCCCTGATGGAATGGGGGGGGGGGGTAGCCTAGAGGCTAGAGAGGCCGGCTAGCAATTGGAAGGTTGTTGGTTCGATCCGCGCCTCAGGAGGGAGCTGCATGTGAGCTGGTGACTGGAGGGTTGCTGGCGTTGTGCCCTTGAGCAAGGCACTTAGCCCCTAATTGCTCAAGGTGCGCTGCCCAGAGCAAAAAATACACAATACTCTGTGCAATGACAAAAAGGTCTAATCTAATCTGAGAGCCTGAAGGAAGAAGGGTCACAGCTCACAGCATGACACATTGTCTCTCTATTCTTATGGCTTAGATGGATCATGTCACAGACGCTGCACATGGTGTGAATTGCAATTGTGACCCTCCCACTGGGGAGGTTGGAGTTTATGACCAGCCTTCCTTGGATGTGAATCTGTAACCATGTATGATGTAGTACTGCATGCATGTCATATGTGATTGATTTAGATATGACAGAGCCAGTCCAGTGATTGCCTGTGCATCTGGTAGGTGATCTGTACACCTGTGTCTTTCTAAACCATTTAAGAGGATATCTGTTTAACATGCCCCTCCAGACACCATTCATTGATGAGAACTGTCTCTGTTGTGATAAAAAACCACTGAGGAAATAATCCTCAATTTGTGTTCTTCAAAGCAAAAGTGATACTTGATCTTCTTTTCCTGCAGGCACCTAGTTTCCCTGACATCATTTCTCAGGCTATATCCAGAGCCTGAACTCTCGGCAGCCAATCAGCTTCCAGGTGAGTGGGCTCCCAGCCAGAGTAAGTCCAGTGGTTGCCTGGCAACTGCTACGCTGTAATTCTATCTGACTGAGAAAGCTGCAGAGGCAGAGAGAGGCAATAAGGAATCATTGCAGAACCCAGAGGGGACCCAATGAACCAGTGAAACCATTTCCCAGACCACTAAGCAGGAAAAAGGTGTGTACAACACACTCAGAGGGAACGAAGCAGTATGAGGGCAACTGAGGATAGAGAATAGACTCTACCTCAGTTGTAGACTAATATCTTGAGTTTAAAGCAAGTGTAAGCTTTGGTGATATCAGACTCCTCTATGCAGGCGTTTTTTAAGCTTTTCATATGGTTCGATGACCCTATGTTCTGTCATAGCAGAGAGGGGGTCGACACACTGTGATTTTCAACATGATGGGTCAGCATGTATGATTACATACTGATGCACGCGTCTGCTGTCACATACACATTATGTAGTTGTCACATACGTTACATCAACTGAATGCAGGAAGTATGGAAATAGCAATCCAGAGCCAGCAAAGGGTTAAGAGGGAGGACATAATGGCTTGAAGTCAAGAGAGAGAGAGAGAGAGAGAGAGAGAGAGAGAGAGAGAGAGAGAGAGAGAGAGAGAGAGAGAGAGAGAGAGAGAGAGAGAGAGAGAGACCACACAGCACGATGCATGATGCAGAGGAGGGACCCTATGTCAAAAACAAGAATGTGCCAACAGCTCGGATTTACTGTAGCGTCTCTCTCTCCATCCCTCCCCCCTTCAACAACATCTCTCCTCCTCTTCTCTCGCTCCTACCGTTCTGCTGAGTAGCTTTAATGTAGCTCACATCTCCTGAATGCACCAGGTATGAGAATGTGAGTGAGTGTGAATGAGGACTGCCAGAGAGAGAGAGAGAGAGAGAGAGAGAGAAGGAGAGAGAGGGGATAGTAAAGGAGTGAGAGTAAGGGACTTTGTGAGGACAACATAAAGAGAGAGAGAGAGAGATAGAGAGAGAGGGGAGAGAGAGGAGAGAGAGAGAAAGAAAGAAAGAAAGAAAGAGAGAGAGACGAGAGAAAGTCGTTAAGTAGATGCGAGAGGCAGGATGAGTCTCATCGGTCGCACACTCAACGCCACCAGTCAGGACACAGTCATCAACGGTACCAGCACAGCACCATGGGAAGGCACCAAGACCCTGTCTCACCCCTCCACCATCAGGAAACCCAAATCAGTGAGTAGGAGTCTTCATGACATGAGGATAAAGATACAGAGCATCTCTCTGACACAAACACACACACACACACACACACACACACACACACACACACATTCTCATTCTCACTCTCACTCTCTTTCTCTCTCTCTCTCTCTTTCTCTCTCTCTCTCTCTCGCGCTCTCTCGCTCTCTCTATCTGTGATTATCTTAAAAAGTTTTGCTTGCCTTGCTTTAGTGGAAACCACTGCACTGTGAAAACAACTCATTGATAGGGCACACAAGGTAATGATAAGTCTTTATGCAAAACCCCTGTAGTGGAAAGGAATTAAGACATGTCAAGCTGACACACTTTTGGTTGGCGATGAGGAGTTTCCAGTTTTCCTGTTTCTTTAAGGAATTATGGATGCTTCATTCTTATTGTCTTGTGTGACAAATTAATCTATGGAGTTAATAACGTCTAATCAAGCAATCACCCTTAGCTTTTGATCAATAACAATACTGGATCCAATCTATGGATATTTTGGAAGTGAATTGATGCCATACAATAAATAAGTAATTTCATGTGCTTTCATGTGTTCACTTGGGCAACAATAATTAAGCTGTGTTGTCACCCACTGACTAAATGATAGAAGACAGACACACTTCGGTCAGGTATCTGCAGTCAGAAGTGAGAGGGCGATTTTAAGCAACTAGTTATCATTTTTATCTGAATGGCTGGTCTAACGTTTTGCATCTTAAAACGGAATACCACATTCCCTACCAAGATGATCAATAGGCAACACAGGACGAGAACAACAGGTCAGCTGTCCCTAAAAGGCTGTCCCTGTGAAATGTCCATTCATCAGAGGAGTTACACGTCATCTCCCTGTCATCAGAACGATCACGCCCCCTTTTGGGTGGTAGAAGTGTTCGCAGTTTGACTGGCGGTCAATGTAAATTTGTGGTCTTTGCTACTTTAATCCGATAAAATAAGAAAACAATATTGCTTTTTAGATATTAGGATCTCAAATCCAATGGCCAGTCAGGCAAACAATTATATAGTGTCGTTACCGATCAATGATCGACGTTGTTATATAGAAAAAGTCAATGAAATAGGGGTTGATGTGTTTCAGTCTGCCTCCCTAAGCCATATCCTGACATATACAAGTACCGTATTGAATCTACAGGTAATGTATTTCTGACATCTAGCTATCACTTTTGCTGTCGTTAAGATACTTTATTTTTCTGTTTTGGTAGTCTGTCCAATGTGACACTTGCCCTCCTCCACTGGCCCTAGTTTTGGATCTAGCTTGCTGTTCATTATTTTGATGATAAATCGTAGCTAGCTAGCTATAACATCTTCATATACGCTTTCATCTAAGGATTTACACAGCAAATTAAATGAAGAACTACAAATCCCTGATGACAGGGAGATGACGTATGACTGCTATGATGAATCAACCCCTATTTCATATTTTTTTTCCATATAACGGTAACGACACTATATAATTGTTTGCCTGACTGGCCATCGCATTGGGCAACTAATAGCTAAAAAGCAATACAGTTTACTTATTCTAGCGTATTAAAGTAGCAAAGACCACCGATTTGCATTGACCGCCAGTCAAACTCCTAAGACTTCTACCACCCAAACGGGCGTGGACATGACGGGAGGGAAAAGTACCCGGATGCTCTGATGAATGGAGTACGTCATATCGCTGTACATATTTGGGTATTGTGATATCATCACATCGGGCATTGTGACATCATCATAACCAGAGCTGCCAAGTCTCACGCAATCGCCGTGAGACTCACGCATTTCAACCAGTTCTCACGCTCTCACCTCTATTTCTCACGGCGAGAAATAACAATTGTTTTACCTGACTTTTATTTTTTAAATTCCTTGAAAGAAAGCTACCGGACATGAGTTTCGTGGCATCTTTCTGCACGCGCGTTAACTTGAGTCGGCAATCGAAGCGGTAGGCGAGTGCTGATGGAAGAACCTGTGTTCACGCGAGCTGCAAGAACGTAGCAAGCAGTGTTGCCAGATTGGGCTACTTTTGGTCACACTGGACGGGTGGATTCCATCAGAAATTTGTTACCAGAATGCTGCTGCCCGTATAATCACCAGAACCCCTGTCATCAGTCACATCACCCCCGTTCTACAACAACTCCATTGGCTTCCCATTAAACTACGCATTGACTACAAAATCCTCCTCCACACATTCAAAGCCATCCACAACCTCGCCCCCCCTTACCTGTCCGACCTCCTCCACATCAACATTCCCACCCGGTCCCTCAGGTCAGCCTCCGCCATCAACCTCACTGTCCCCCCTGCCCGTCTGTCCACCATGGGGGCAAGAGCTTTCAGCCGCTCTGCCCCTCGCCTCTGGAACTCCCTCCCCCCCCGACATTAGGAACATTGACACCATAAACCCATTCAAAACACACATCAGAACACACCTCTTCAGGCAGGCTTATCTCTGAGCCACCCTCCCGACTATTGAATGCCCTGCTGCTGCTGCTTTTTATATTGTAATTGTTTGATTGTCATTTTTTAACTGTTTGACTGTATTTTTGTAACTGTGTTGTACGGCGACCTTGAGTGCCATGAAAGGCGCCTTATAAAATAAATGTATTATTATTATTATTAAATTGGGGGTCCCTCAAAAAAAATGTGGGCGCACAAGATCAACCACCAAGCCCTCATTCTGACCCAGGAAAAACCCTGTACTGTATAACATGATAGCCATCTATGAGCAATGCACTGTATATAAGATGATGATCACGGGTCTTTCTGCTGCTGACCAAGGGGCTGAGTCCTGTTGATGGGGCCCATTTTTCTTTTAGAGTCTGTAGGCTACTGTATTTGTTTATTAAGATTTCATAAATATGATATATTGTCTGAATTTTGTTCTTGTTTTATAAAATGTTAATTATTTTCATTTCTTGTGCTGGTTTATTATGAACAACATGTACAATTGCAGGAAACTACACAAATAATTGGGTGGGAGAGAGGGGCCGCCGCTGCCAAAACGTGCAGTTTTGGGTCGCTCCACCGCCAAAACATCTCACTCCAAACTTTTGGTGAAACTTGGCAGCCCTGATCATAACGGTCAACAAAGCACTGACTATATCAACTCAAGTTGAACTTTATACAACTGATAGATCCGGTCCATTGTCTCTATTGGTCAGTTTGTGTTCCAGCCGTGCCACGATATACGCACGGCGAAATGGAATGTTGACACATATTTTCATATTACTCCGCGTTTGTATATTACCGTTATCGAAGTTACATTTTTACCGTTGCTTAGCTACCAATAAACAACTGTTTTTTAATCTGAAAGGCAGCCACGCCGACATTTTCTGGACAATGAATAATCGCCCTGGTATGTCAGTCTCCCCCACACGCAAAGTGGTGCGAAGTTTTTTCTGCGTAAGTGTTTTAATTGCTGTAATGATCTCGATACTATTTTCCAAACTTACTACGTGACGAAGTTGTGAGCCAAGTGGCATGTTATGTCCACTATGGAGCAGTGGCGTAGCGCAAAATCCCGGGGCCCCCCGCAAGGTGGCGGCGGGGGCCCTTTCGCAACGGAGTAAAAAAAATAAAAAATAAAACGTGCGTTTTTTAGAGGCCGATGCGTTATTGACGTTGCGAAATTTCGCAATATGCACTCTACATTCTAAATGCTTGACTTAGCAAAAGGTACAAACAAGTGAGAGCAATAGCCTATAACTAAAACCAAATGGTAGACTACACTACATCAGTAGAATGTATTATAAGTAGCAGTGGCGTACCGCAAAATCCCGAGGCCCCCCTGCAAGGTGGCGGCGGGGGCCCTTTCGCAACGGAGGTAAAAAAAAAAAAGTGCGTTTTTTAGAGGCCGATGCGTTATTGACGTTGCGAAATTTCGCAATATGCACTCTACATTATAAATGCTTGACTTAGCAAAAGGTACAAACAAGTGAGAGCAATAGCCTATAACTAAAACCAAATGGTAGACTACACTACATCAGTAGAATGTATTATAAGTAGCAGTGGCGTACCGCAAAATCCCGAGGCCCCCCCGCAAGGTGGCGGCGGGGGCCCTTTCGCAACGGAGGTAAAAAAAAAAAAAGTGCGTTTTTTAGAGGCCGATGCGTTATTGACGTTGCGAAATTTCGCAATATGCACTCTACATTATAAATGCTTGACTTAGCAAAAGGTACAAACAAGTGAGAGCAATAACTAAAACCAAATGGTAGACTACATCAGTAGAATGTATTATAAGTAGAAAAGTACAAGCTTTATTTCTTTTAACAAAGTGTGGTGTGCACAGCAGCGCGATATCTGTAAATACACAATCTGTAGACTCTCCGCTAAGGGTTGCCAGATGGGATTGAGAATTTCCAACCTAACCAATCTAAAAACTGCTAAATCCACCAAAAACCAGCCCATCTGGCAACCCTGTCTCCGCTGCATCAGAGTCTACTTGTTGCGTAAAATTGACCAGGGTTAGTCAAATCCTTTGTTGGACATCTCGTTTCTTAAGTCCTGGTATATTGTGGCATTTCTTTACTTTTTGCCATCTGGTCTAGGAATACCCAGGGAGACGCAGACAGCAGAAGTAGAATAGAATAGTAGAATAGAAAAAGAAGCAGCTATATATAGCCTAACCATGCTGAATTATGATGCACTGACAGCCTGTGACTGTGAACCTGGCCGGACCCTGCCCTTCTGCCTGAGTTTGAGTATGATGCTGCCCAAATAAATGTTATTGTTTAGTGCTGTACGCTTTCGTGGTATTATATTGTGTGAATTATCATCTGTATGTTGTTTTTCTTTCACTCCGAATGTCCGAATAGAGAATCTACCACCACCTAAAGAATGCTTATTGTACTTTGTATTGTATTTTCGCTTGCTCATTTTCCTTGTGTCTCGCTGCCTACGTGTGACGTCAAAGTCATGTTGCTATTGGATACGGCTAACTATGTATATCTTTGTTAATATAGGCCTATATATTAAAATTAAGCTTGACACAATGAAGGGCCACTTATTTTCTTTGTTTCATATTTTTTTAAATAATAAAAAAATAAAAAAAATAAAAAAATCCAATGTTAGGGGGCCCCCTAGTGGCTGGGGCCCCCCCGCGGTGCGTCGCTTGCGGGCCCGTCCGCTACGCCACTGCTATGGAGGTGGATCCAAGAAATTAGGAATGAGTGAAATTAGAAAATGTGTGTTAAAAGTTGTCAGTTTTATGGCATTAACCATGTATTTAGATAATCGATAACCTGCCCGATTAGTCGGAAAGTGCGTGCTAGCACTGATCCATCCGTAGGGCAGTCTTTTAATAACAGATGTTCCTGATATTGTTCCGGATATCCTACACTTTTCCAAAAAAAATGCCGTTGCTTGTTCGCTGCTTCTCCGTCTGAAATCTCGGTGTAATTGCAGTATACTGAGTCAATTGTCCTACAAAGACACTTAGGCTTAGGTTTAGTAGGCTAATCTAAAAATGTATTAGACCCCTATACCAGTGGCGGACTCAAGCTGTTTGAAGAGCAGGGGCGAAAAGAAAAAAAGGGCACATACATACTGCACAACATGGGACCCCATCAGTGAGCAAAAAGCTATGATGTGTCATGTATGGTGAAATAGTCTTCATCCTTGAATATTATATTAATATGTTTAATATTAACATTATGTAGTCTAGGCCAGGGGCGGATTTCTGATTGTAGGAGATCCGGGGCTTAGCCCAGATGGTTAATGAAATGCAAAAATGTGCTTAATTCTTCGTGGCATAGATTCAACAAGGTGCTGGCAACATTCCTCTGAGATTTTGGTCCATATTGACATTCTAGCATCACACAATTGCTGCAGATTTGTGCCAAGAAAATATTCCCCACACCATTACACCACCATGTCCGCCCAGAGAACTGACCACTGGATAGTTTTGTCTTTTTCTGAGCATTCTCTGTAAACACTAGAGATGGTTGTGTGAGAAAATCCCAGTAGATCACGCAATGTTTTCAACTATGGTCAAGTTTAGACCGTTGGAAGGGCAGCCAATAGGGCACATCCTAAAATGTTTGCCACTCAAAAGGGCACTTTAGTGCAATGTTTTTCAACGGTGGAGGCACATGGTCAAGTTTAGACCATTGGAAGGGCAGCCAATAGGGCACATCCTCAAATGTTTGCCACTCAAAAGGGCACTTTAGCGCAATGTTTTTCAACGGTGGGGGCACATGGTCAAGTTTAGACCATTGGAGGGGCACTAATAGGGCACACCCTCTCGTTTTTGCCACTCAAAAGGGCATTTTCGCCATTCAGCGCCAGTGCCCTATACTTTCTTTTATTTATTTTTTGTTTCTTTTTACTATTACTACTCGATCTTTTCAGTTTGTAAAGCGTCTTTGAGTGTCTAGAAAAGCGCTATATAACTCTAATGTATTATTATTATTATTATTATTATTATTATTATTATCTGTGTGAATCTTTTTTGTGATCAAATGTTTCTTTATTTTCTTATAAAAGACATAATAACAAAACAAGACAACAAGTGTCTAAATCTTAAAGGAATTTGAAAGTGCAATAGAGGTCCCGTTTACAGTCCACCATCCTAGCTGGGCTTACTTATGGGTAAGAAAGTGATTGAGAAACGCAATTGTAAAACATTTATGAATAAACGTCTTGCTTCATTCACAGGCTTCATTCCATCCCTCTCCTTTTATAGAGGGACGCTACATCATTCGTGGGGGACAACATGTTTACTGTACACTTGTTTCAACTTGTCACTGTCCACCACCTGGTCATAAAACAAGTGCTGAAGAGCAATAAACACTTCCAGACCTTTAGCCTCACTCTGGTGCCAGAGTACCTCCTCCTCCCTGTCCCTGTCTGGGTGGTTCTCTCCATCACTACCCAGCCGTCACTGCATCTTCCCCTCCCTGTTCCTGCCCTGGTGGTTCTCTATCACTCTACCCAGCAGGCATTGCATCTGACTGTGACCAATTACCCAATTACCTAATGTGTGTTTTCAGTTGAACATTGACTAATTCACTAATTAAGTATACGTGTCCTCTCTTCCACTAGCCAAAGCCTGAAAATGCCATTACCATCGCTGTGTCAGCACGTGTCGTCTTCAACATGGACGTAGAGCAGCAGATCTACGAGAATGAAGGCATTGAGGAGTACCTTAAGTACCAGATGGAGCATGAGACAGAGCCCTTCAGGCCTGGCCCCGCCTTTTCATTCATTAAGGTCAGAGAAACACACGCATGCACGCCCATAATCTACTGTATGTGGTATGGTGTAGTAGAGTATGTTGACAGGTGTTGTGTGGCATTCTCCAGGCTCTGGAAGCAGTGAACGCCCGGCTGAGGGATCTGTACCCTGACAGTGAGGAGCTGTTTGACGTTGTTCTCATGACCAGCAACCACGCCCACGTTGGCCTCAGACTCATTAACTCCATCAACCACCACAGTGAGTGCCTGATACACACACACACACACACACACACACACACACACACAGACACTCCTGCAAACACACACACACACACACACACACACACACATGCACATGCACACACACACACACACACACACACACACACACACACACACACACACACACACACACACACACACACAAACCATGGAATCCTAAAACTGTTTTTAAGCTGTGCATCTGGTATTCTACAACACAAACAATGTGTGATTCTGTCTGTCTGTCTGTCTGTCTGTCTGTCTGTCTGTGTTTGTGAGAGAGAATATTGCGCTGCTGTATTTCATTCATCACATGTTCTCTATTTGCGCTGCACTACATGAGGTGTCACTGATTTTCATTCAAGAGGTCACATGACCTTACTTGTGTTGCATGTAGGAGAGTTGCTTCATTCAGATCAGAGGGATCAAGCCTTGTTGAGAGATGCATAAACAAACACAGCTCTGGTATACTGGGGTGGTGGTGGTGGGATCTCTCTCACACTGCACATTCCACGCATCCTTGGGGGACGGGGGATGGGGACAGAGGAATGCGGGGGGGGGGGGGGGGGGCAATACACTCACACCCCACTCTCACTAGAATAGCTTGGCCAAGTGGAAACATCTGCCCTGGGTGAGCTACAATCTCAGGCTCTTTCCTTCTGTCCAGTAGCATCTCTCCCTCTACGTGGACCAGCCGCTGCACTAATTGGGCCCGTCAACCTGTTTGTTGTTTTGCAAATATTTGGCATAATAGGTTGAGCCTACACCTCTGGCTTTAGCTGTGTTTTGAGAGTTATGTTCTACCTTCACTTGCCAACGCTGCTGGCTTTCCTTCGTTAGCACTGCAAACATTGGGCCGAAGCTAAAAAAAGAAGGAACTGAATAATTGTTCACACACATTTGTTTGACTTATAGTGCCAATTGAACAAGTCAGCTAAAAAGTATCATCCAACACCTTGTTCGTTTTTATTAAGAAAGATAAGACATGTCAATTGTTAATTGCAATGTTGACTTTACACCCTTTTCTCCCTCCATAGAGCTGTTCATCGAGCGTTTCTGTATGACAGGGGGGAATAGTCCCATAGGGTACCTGAAGGCCTACCACACCAACCTTTACCTGTCTGCTGACCCTGTGAAGGTCCGGGAGGCCCTGGAAGAGGGTAGGTGCAGACAGGGCAGTCACTGTTAACATTTCTGCAGTTGTGTTAAACTGTCATGAAAAAACAACTACCAAATACCTTGAAGAATGAGGCCAACATGTCTGACCAATCTTTCAGACTACTTTTAACTGAACAACCTGAACTTGAGGTGGGCCTCTCTCTCTCTCTCTCTCTCTCTCTCTCTCTCTCTCTCAGGGATTGCATCAGCCACCATGTTTACCCCGGAGAAGATCACAGAGGTGTCTGAGACCCAGCTGCGGGTTGCCTTTGACGGGGACGCGGTCCTCTTCTCAGACGAGTCGGAGGTTATCTTCAAGGCTCACGGACTGGACAAGTTCTTCGAACACGAGAAGGCACACGAGAACAAGCCACTCGATCGTGTACGTCCACAGAGGACAACCATCATTCAACACACCATCATGGCGTCGATAGAAACACAAATCGAACTAGTTTTTTTAGTGTATCAATTGATAAATGAATCTCACGTTGTGCACTGAACGGACACTGGGATGTGGTGTGGGCAGAGATGGTTTTCAGAGGGTGGTACATTGGTGTACATTCTATTGTGTCTTCAGTAGGGGTGGGCATCGACGATCGATAATTGATCGATAATTGATCGATAAGGATCTTGGTCGATCACAAAATAAAACATTTGGTCGATCACAATTATTATTATTTTTTTTTTATGAATTTAATAATTTTAATTTTTATAATTTTGCCATTTAGCAGACGCTTTTATCCAAAGCGACTTACAAGGACATTCCCCCTGGAGTAACTGAGGGCTAAGTGCCTTACCCAAGGGCACACTAGTAGTGGTGTGGCTTCAGGCGGGATTTGAACTCACAATCTTCTGATCCCAAGTCCAACTCACTATCCACTAGACCACCACTACCCTGATCATGTGCATCAGCTGAGCCTTCACAACCTTCTTTTTCCAATGCCCGTGCTGCTGCCTGGAGCCAATGTGCCTGCTTTCACCATAGATTCAAAACCCTCCTCTGAAAGCTTATGAAAGCTTATGTTGACTATAAAGAGAACATTTAAGAGACTGAATAAAGGACATTATAATCCATAGTGTCAATCCGTCAAGTTATCGTGTCCAGTGTACCAGTGTCTCTGTTTGGGATATGACTGACCAAGTGCCTAAATGTCTATCATGTATAGTTATGACATTATACGGTTTGTTCTGTGTTTCCTTTTTGTACTCAGACAATGGTATTTTGTTGGTGTCACAGATTTTATTTTGATTAAACAGTAAAAATACAGTCTGTCTATGAAGTAAGTAAGTAGCCTTGAGAACCGATGGTTCTTGAGCCTAATGGCCCGTAGGGCAGGAGCCTATCTCTTGTTTACATAGCGTGAGGCGGCTTGATGTACAAGTACACCCCCTGGACATGACGCTGGTATGTCGCTGGGTCCCCAATCCAACCCTTAATGCTGAGTGCCAAGCAGGGAGGCATCGGGTACCATTTTTATAGTCTTTGGTATGACTCGGTTGGGGATCGAACTCACAACCCTAATCTCAGGGCGGACACTCTAACCGCAGGGCCACTGAGCTGGTTCTCACTGGTTTCTGACTGGTTTCTCTGTCTACGAAGCCCTCGTCTAAATTGTTCAAGGAAAATATTTGTGATCTGAACTACAGCTGTCTTTATTCTCTAAGAGAACCTGTTTTCTCGTCGAAATGTCCTTAACACATATGTATGTCCACTGTATATCTGCTAAGATTTGGCTGAACTTTTAGTCCAGCCTCCCTCAGCGTCAATCCGTGGTTCACGACATGGTCAACTAGTGTTTCTTCTATGAGCACGTTCTCCTGCTTCAGGTCTTCCTCTTCCTCTACCTCCACATCGGCTTCTACCTCCTCCTCCTCCTCCACTGTGGATTCCCCCTCTCACCCTCACTCTTCTTCTTCTGACTCCTTCCATTTTGGTTGAAGACAGGTGAACTCACCTGTTGCATTTGTATAGTGCTTAAACCTGATTGGTGTGTCTACAATTAAGCAATCATGTGTTTGTGCACCTGATGGCAATTGGCTCATAGGTGTGGTGATTTGACAGTCAGTGCTTTGGAATGGCAAGGAAGTAACATCATGATATACTTCTGTGGCTAACGTATACAAGTGTGTTTAGTGTTTTGCAAATCACTGTGTGTATTGTTTTGCAAAAAGTGTGAGGCTGACATTGTGCTTATAGTGGTGCAAATCTGGGTTGATGTTTTGCTCCTTGAGTGTAAGGTTTTGATAATTGTGTAATACTTTAGATTTTAGTGTTTATGCAATCCATCGAAAAAAACTATACAACACACGCCTACACTGTTAACACACTGCCCTCTAGTGGTGAAGAAAAGCAATGACACAATAAAACAGCCTAGGCCAACTACATTTTTAGGGTTAGGGTTTACATTTTTTACATTTAGCAGATGCTTTTATCTGATAGGACTTACATGCTAGGACCAAGTGCCATTGGCAGTTACAATGCTAGAGGAAGGAAAGACCACTTCCCTTCTTTTTCAATTATTAACAATAGAGGAACTGTACAGAGGGGGTGATGGGGGGTGAAGAGGTAGGAGGTCACTGCCTACAAAAGTAGAGTCCTCCACTCTTCATTTGGTTTTGTATGAATTCAGAATGTGGTCATAGTATCAACATAATACAGTGTGTTTGTATACAATAGATAAAAGTATCTTCTCAAAAAATAATAAAGTTAAAATGTTTCACTTCAGAAAACAGTAAAATATGAACATCAGGCTCTAACTGTTTTAATTATTCAGGCTCTAACTGTCTAAATTATTTCCAGTTTGATATCCGGACCAGGGTTAGGGTTAGGGTTGGGGTTGGGGTTAGGGTTAGGGTTGGGGTTGGGGTTAGGATCGTTCTTCTTCTTGACCGGCTTGTCCTTCAGGATCTTCCAGGTGAGCTTGTCGTAGAACCACTCCAGGTCCTGTGAGTCATCCGGCCACTGCAGGTACTCCTTCTTTTGTATGAAGCTTCTGATTGGCTCGTACTTCATCAGTTTATATGGAGGCATCTTCCCTACTACTACCAGGATCAGAAGGCCTCTGAGCTCCTCCAGCATCCTGCTCTGGGCCAGAGAAAAGGCTTCCAGGCACCAACCTGGAGGTAGTAATAATATTATACAATAACTCATCAATCATCATCATCATGAGATTTTTTTGTATTGTATATCATTTATTATGATGTACTATATTACCAACCGTCCTTTAGGAACTCTTTAGACACGACACACACCGTCTTCCTGCTTCCCCAGACAGCGTCTCTGATGTTGGCCAGGTGATCCTCGCCAGGCAGGAAGTCTCTGGCCTCAAAGCAGCAGCGGAGGATGTTGTGCTCAGCCAGCTGAGAGTCCAGCCTCTTCAGCAACGCAGCTTCCACCCACCTGTAGTCATTGTTGCTGAAGCACAAGTAGGCGTCATACTTCACATTGCCACCAGGGGGCGGCTCTCTTTTAGGGCCCTCCAGGACCCTGGCCTTCACTTTCTTGTAGGCGATGAAGAGGTGTCCACGGAGCCGGACGAAAACGATGGTGCAGATGGTGACAAGGATGAGGATAGTGGAGCAGGTGATGAAGATGGAGAAACGTAGCTCCTGCATGAGTCCCTCGTCATCCTTCTCACACAACGCCGTGCTGTAATTAGACGGATTATTATAAGATGTAATAAGACGGATAATTAGAAGATGTTTGGTTGGAGGTACGTCAAAGAGTTGAAGGAGATGTCCATGTCCACCAGAGAGGTGAGACCATTGAAGATACCCTCCGGGAGAGACTGAAGGGAGTTGGAGCGTAAACTCAGAATAATGAGCTGGTTGAGATTGTCAAACACGTCCAAGCATGTTCCCTGAGCCCATATCAGCTGCAAGTAGCTGCCGCTGAGATCCAGCAGTTTCAAACTATTCTGTGGCGGGATGGAAATGTTACGGTTCAGGGTGCACATCGTTATGAGATTTTCACCAAACCAGACAAGTTCAAGTTTATGGAATTTCGTTAATACTTTGGGATTTCGTTAAGACTTTGACTTAAGCTCCGCCCACTTTGACTTAAGCTCCGCCCACTTTGACACAAGCTCCGCCCACTTTGTCTTAAGCGCCGCCCACTTTGACTTAAGCTCCGCCCACTTTTACACAAGCTCCGCCCACTTTTACACAAGCTCCGCCCACTTTGATTTACGCTCCGCCCACTTTTACTTAAGCTCCGCCCGCTTTTACACAAGCTCCGCCCACTTTGACTTAAGCTCCGCCCACTTTGACACAAGCTCCGCCCACTTTGACTTAAGCTTACACGCACACGTACGTACGCACGCGCACGTACGCGCACACACACGCGCACACGCACACACATACACGCGCACGAACGCGCACGCGCGCGCACACACGAACACATACACGCGCACACTCACGCACGCGTGCACACGCGCGAACACACACGCGCACACGCACGCACACACACACGCACGCACACACGTACACACGCGCGCGCACACACACGCGCGCGCGCACACACGCGCACGCACGCGCACGTACACACACATGCGCACACCCGCGGGCGCGCGCACACGCGCACACGCACGCGCACATGCACGCGCACGCGTGCGTGCGTGCGCGTGCGTGCGCGCGTGCGTGCGCGTGTGTGAGTACGTGTGTGTGCGTGTGCACGCGCGTATGTGTGTGTGCGTGTACGCGCACGCACGCGCACACACACGCGCACACGCACACACATACACGCACGCGCACGCGCACACACGAACGCATACACACGAACACATACACACGCACACTCACGCACCCGTACACACGCACGCACACGCGCACGCACGCGCGCACGCACGCGCATACACGCGCATACACGCACGCACGCACACACGCACACACACGCACGCACACGTACACATGCACACACGCGCACACGCACACACACACGCGCACGCACGCGAACACACACGCACACACACGCACACACACGCGCACACGCACACACGCACACACGCGCGCACACACGCGCACACACGCGCACGTACACACACGCACGCGCACACCCGCGCGGGCACACGCACGCACACACGCACGCACACACGCGCACATGCACAGACACATGCAGCATCTACAACCAGCCGATCCCCTACGTGTGTGCGTGCGTGTGTGCGTGTGTGCGTGTGCGCATGTGTGCGTGTGTGTGCACGTGCGCGCGCGCGTGTGCGTGCGTACGAGCGTGCGCGCGTGCGCGTGTGTGCGTGTTCGTGCGCGTGTGTGTGTGGTTGTTGTGCCCACTTTGACTTAAGCTCCGCCCACTTTGACACAAGCTCCGCCCACTTTGACTTAAGCGCGCGTGCGCGTGCGCGTGCGTGTGTGTGCGTGCGTACGTGTGTGTGTACGCGTGCGCGCGTGCGCGTGCATGCGTGCGTACGAGCGTGCGCGTGTGCGTGCGCGTGCGTGTGTGTGTGCGCGCGTGTGTGGTTGTTGTGCCCACTTTGACTTAAGCTCCGCCCACTTTGACTTAAGCTCCGCCCACTTTGACTTAAGCTCCGCCCACTTTGACTTAAGCTCCGCCCACTTTGACACAAGCTCCGCCCACTTTGACTTAAGCTCCTCCCTTTGATTTAAGCTCCTCCCACTTTGACTTAAGATCCTCACACTTTGATTTAAGCTCCTCCCACTTAGACTTAAGCTCCGCCCACTTTGACTTAAGCTCCTCCCACTTTGATTTAAGCTCCTCCCACTTTGATTTAAGCTCCTCCCACTTTGATTTAAGCTCCTCTCACTTTGATTTAAGCCCCGCCCACTTTGATTTAAGCTCCTCCCACTTTGATTTAAGCTCCTCCCACTTTGATTTAAGCTCCGCCCACTTTGACTTAAGCTCCTCCCGCTTTGATTTAAGCTCCTCCCACTTTGACTTAAGCTCCTCCCACTTTGATTTAAGCTCCGCCCACTTTGAGTTAAGCGCAGCCCACTTTGACTTAAGCTCCTCCCACTTTGATTTAAGCTCCTCCCACTTAGACTTAAGCTCCGCCCACTTTGACTTAAGCTCCTCCCACTTTGATTTAAGCTCCTCCCACTTTGATTTAAGCTCCTCCCACTTAGACTTAAGCTCCGCCCACTTTGACTTAAGCTCCTCCTACTTTGATTTAAGCTCCTCCCACTTTGATTTAAGCTCCTCCCACTTTGATTTAAGCTCCGCCCACTTTGACTTAAGCTCCGCCCACTTTTACACAAGCTCCGCCCACTTTTACACAAGCTCCGCCCACTTTGATTTACGCTCCGCCCACTTTTACTTAAGCTCCGCCCGCTTTTACACAAGCTCCGCCCACTTTGACTTAAGCTCCGCCCACTTTGACACAAGCTCCGCCCACTTTGACTTAAGCTTACACGCACACGTACGTACGCACGCGCACGTACGCGCACACACACGCGCACACGCACACACATACACGCGCACGAACGCGCACGCGCGCGCACACACGAACACATACACGCGCACACTCACGCACGCGTGCACACGCGCGAACACACACGCGCACACGCACGCACACACACGCACGCACACACGTACACACGCGCGCGCACACACACGCGCGCGCGCGCACACGCGCACGCACGCGCACGTACACACATGCGCACACCCGCGGGCGCGCGCACACACACGCACGCGCACACACACGCGCACGTGTTTGTGCGTGCGCGCGCGTGCGCGCGTGCGTGCGCGTGTGTGAGTACGTGTGTGTGCGTGTGCACGCGCGTATGTGTGTGTGCGTGTACGCGCGCGCACGCACGCGCGCACACACGCACACACATACACGCACGCGCACGCGCACACACGAACGCATACACACGAACACATACACACGCACACTCACGCACCCGTACACACGCACGCACACGCGCACGCACGCGCGCACGCACGCGCATACACGCGCATACACGCACGCACACGCGCACACACACGCACGCACACGTACACATGCACACACGCGCACACGCACACACACACGCGCACGCACGCGAACACACACGCACACACACGCACACACACGCGCACACGCACACACGCACACACGCGCGCACACACGCGCACACACGCGCACGTACACACACGCACGCGCACACCCGCGCGGGCACACGCACGCACACACGCACGCACACACGCGCACATGCACAGACACATGCAGCATCTACAACCAGCCGATCCCCTACGTGTGTGCGTGCGTGTGTGCGTGTGTGCGTGTGCGCATGTGTGCGTGTGTGTGCACGTGCGCGCGCGCGTGTGCGTGCGTACGAGCGTGCGCGCGTGCGCGTGTGTGCGTGTTCGTGCGCGTGTGTGTGTGGTTGTTGTGCCCACTTTGACTTAAGCTCCGCCCACTTTGACACAAGCTCCGCCCACTTTGACTTAAGCGCGCGTGCACGTGCGCGTGCGCGTGCACGTGCGCGCGCGCGTGTGTGCGTGCGTACGTGTGTGTGCGTACGCGTGCGCGCGTGCGCGTGCATGCGTGCGTACGAGCGTGCGCGTGTGCGTGCGCGTGCGTGTGTGTGTGCGCGCGTGTGTGGTTGTTGTGCCCACTTTGACTTAAGCTCCGCCCACTTTGACTTAAGCTCCGCCCACTTTGACTTAAGCTCCGCCCACTTTGACTTAAGCTCCGCCCACTTTGACACAAGCTCCGCCCACTTTGACTTAAGCTCCTCCCTTTGATTTAAGCTCCTCCCACTTTGACTTAAGATCCTCACACTTTGATTTAAGCTCCTCCCACTTAGACTTAAGCTCCGCCCACTTTGACTTAAGCTCCTCCCACTTTGATTTAAGCTCCTCCCACTTTGATTTAAGCTCCTCCCACTTTGATTTAAGCTCCTCCCACTTTGATTTAAGCCCCGCCCACTTTGATTTAAGCTCCTCCCACTTTGATTTAAGCTCCTCCCACTTTGATTTAAGCTCCGCCCACTTTGACTTAAGCTCCTCCCGCTTTGATTTAAGCTCCTCCCACTTTGACTTAAGCTCCTCCCACTTTGATTTAAGCTCCGCCCACTTTGAGTTAAGCGCAGCCCACTTTGACTTAAGCTCCTCCCACTTTGATTTAAGCTCCTCCCACTTAGACTTAAGCTCCGCCCACTTTGACTTAAGCTCCTCCCACTTTGATTTAAGCTCCTCCCACTTTGATTTAAGCTCCTCCCACTTAGACTTAAGCTCCGCCCACTTTGACTTAAGCTCCTCCTACTTTGATTTAAGCTCCTCCCACTTTGATTTAAGCTCCTCCCACTTTGATTTAAGCTCCGCCCACTTTGACTTAAGCTCCTCCCACTTTGATTTAAGCTCCTCCCACTTTGATTTAAGCTCCTCCCGCTTTGATTTAAGCTCCTCCCACTTTGATTTAAGCTCCGCCCACTTTGACTTAAGCTCCTCCCACTTTGATTTAAGCTCCGCCCACTTTGACTTAAGCTCCTCCCACTTATACACAAGCTCCGCCCACTTTGACTTAAGCTCCGCCCACTTTGACACAAGCTCCCTCCGGGCTAGGTTAAAGGACTTTAGCTCAGCAACCGTAAGTGCCACAGACACGGTTCAGATATTTTCCGAATCGGCTCGGGCCCGCCGAACACATATTCGAGTCCCGACTCGGTTGCGGCGCCCCCTGTGGCCAGAATTCATAACTCCCCTCCTAGCTGTGAGCTAGAGGTCTGGTTTTCACATATGTCGAACATCTTGGTGAGACAAGTGTTTACCCAGAGTTTCGGCTTGATCGGCCATTCGTGGCCCAAACGGGGAGCTTTGACGTAAGTGCGAAATCCGTAATTAAAGGGGGCGCCACGGAGCGACCGTTTGAGCTAGCGCCTCGAAACTCGGGGCACGCAACCGGACCCCTGTGACGCTTCATCGTGCCGATTTTTGGGTGACTGGGACTTTCTGGCACCGATTTCTGTTTTTCATCCTAGGGTTTCATCCTAGGGTGCAACTGCGTACAGTCTAGGTAGGTCGTTTGTTGGCAAATGAAAGAAAATTGGAATTAATCAATTAAGCCACTCCCACTTTGACACAAGCTCCGCCCACTAAATGTCTAAGCCACTCCCACTCCCACTTAAGCTCCGCCCACTTTGACACAAGCTCCGCCCACTTTTGACACAAGCTCCGCCCACAATTTGAATTAATCAATTAAGCCACTCCCACTTAGACACAAGCTCCGCCCACTTTGATTTAAGCTCCACCCACTTTGACTTAAGCTCCTCCCACTTTGATTTAAGCTCCTCCCACTTTGATTTAAGCTCCGCCCACTTTGACTTAAGCTCCTCCCACTTTGATTTAAGCTCCGCCCACTTTGACTTAGGCTCCTCCCACTTTGATTTAAGCTCCTCCCACTTTGATTTAAGCTCCGCCCACTTTGACTTAAGCTCCTCCCTTTGATTTAAGCTCCTCCCACTTTGACTTAAGATCCTCACACTTTGATTTAAGCTCCTCCCACTTTGATTTAAGCTCCGCCCACTTTGACTTAAGCTCCTCCCACTTTGATTTAAGCTCCTCCCACTTTGATTTAAGCTCCTCCCACTTTGATATAAGCTCCTCCCACTTTGATTTAAGCTCCGCCCACTTTGACTTAAGCTCCGCCCACTTTGACTTAAGCTCCGCCCACTTTGACTTAAGCTCCTCCCACTTTGACTTAAGCTCCTCCCACTTTGATTTAAGCTCCTCCCACTTTGATTTAAGCTCCGTCCACTTTGACTTAAGCTCCGCCCACTTTGATCTAAGTGCCTCCCACTTTGACTTAAGCTCCGCCCACTTTGACTTAAGCTCCTCCCACTTTGATTTACGCTCCGCCACTTTGATTTAAGCTCCTCCCACTTTGATTTAAGCTCCGCCCACTTTGACTTAAGCTCCTCCCACTTTGACTTAAGCTCATCCCACTTTGATTTAAGCTCCTCCCACTTAGACTTAAGCTCCGCCCACTTTGACTTAAGCTCCGCCCACTTTGACTTAAGCTCCGCCCACTTTGATTTAAGCTCCTCCCACTTTGACTTAAGCTCCGCCCACTTTGACTTAAGCTCAGCCCACTTTGACTTAAGCTCCTCCCACTTTGATTTAAGCTCCGCCCACTTTGACTTAAGCTCCGCCCACTTTGATTTAAGCTCCTCCCACTTTGATTTAAGCTCCGCCCACTTTGACTTAAGCTCCTCCCACTTTGATTTAAGCTCCTCCCACTTTGACTTAAGCTCCTCCCACTTTGATTTAAGCTCCGTCCGCTTTGACTTAAGCGCCGCCCACTTTGACTTAAGCTCCTCCCACTTTGATTTAAGCTCCTCCCACTTAGACTTAAGCTCCGCCCACTTTGACTTAAGCTCCTCCCACTTTGATTTAAGCTCCTCCCACTTTGATTTAAGCTCCTCCCACTTTGATTTAAGCTCTGCCCACTTTGACTTAAGCTCCTCCCACTTTGATTTAAGCTCCTCCCACTTTGACTTAAGCTCCTCCCACTTTGATCTAAGCTCCTCCCACTTTGATTTAAGCTCCTCCCACTTTGATTTAAGCTCCTCCCACTTTGATTTAAACTCCGCCCACTTTGACTTAAGCTCCGCCCACTTTGCCACAAGCTCCGCCCACTTTGCCACAAGCTCCGCCCACTTTGACACAAGCTCCGCCCACTTTGACTTAAGCTCCGCCCACTTTGACTTAAGCTCCGCCCACTTTGACTTAAGCTCCGCCCACTTTGACACAAGCTCCGCCCACTTTGTCTTAAGCGCCGCCCACTTTGACACAAGCTCCGCCCACTTTGACACAAGCTCCGCCCACTTTTACGCAAGCTCCGCCCACTTTTACACAAGCTCCGCCCACTTTGACACAAGCTCCGCCCACTTTGACACAAGCTCCGCCCACTTTGACTTAAGCTCCGCCCACTTTGACACAAGCTCCGCCCACTTTGACAGCTCATTAACATACAGCTCATTAGCATGAAGCTCATTAGCATGAAGCTCATTAACATGAAGCTCATTAACATGAAGCTCATTAACATACAGCTCATTAACATACACACACACAGAAACACGTATACACACAGAGACACACACAGCTAATTAACATACAGCTCATTAACATACAGCTCATTAGCATGAATCTCATTAACATGAAGCTCATTAACATACAGCTCATTAACATACAGCTCATTAACATACACACACAGACACACGTATACACACACAGAGACACACACACAGCTAATTAACATACAGCTAATTAACATACAGCTCATTAGCATGAATCTCATTAACATACAGCTCATTAACATACAGCTCATTAACATACACACACAGACACACGTATACACACAGAGACACACACACAGCTAATTAACATACAGCTCATTAACATACAGCTCATTAGCATGAATCTCATTAACATGAAGCTCATTAACATACAGCTCATTAGCATGAAGCTCATTAGCATGAAGCTCATTAACATACAGCTCATAAACATATACACACGTATACACACAGAGACATTAGCATGAAGCTCATTAACATGAAGCTCATTAACATACAGCTCTTTAGCATGAAGCTCATTAGTATGAAGCTCATTAACATACAGCTCATTAACATACATAAACATACACATACATACACACATACTCATACACACACATACTCATATCCACATACTCATACACACACATCCACACTCATACACACACATCCACACACATATACACATACTCACACATCCACACACATACTCATACACACATCCACATATACACATCCACACACATCCACACTCATACACACACATCCACACACACTCATACAGCTCATTAACACATATATACACACACACATCCAGTCACACGGTGAGACACATTGAATGTAGACATCCAGTCACACACGCGCACAGACACGTCCAGCAGGTCTGATTATGGTCTGACTGGATTCGCCTCGAAGAGTAGATGTTCTTTGGTGTGTTTGGTGTCCAAAACGGTCATTGCATTCCCCCATAGAGACTCGGGCCGGTAGACGCACTGACACAGAAGAAGAAGAAAAAAAAAAAAAAAAAAAATATTTTGAGGCGGGATTTTTCAAAAATATATTTTCAAAAGGGAAAATTCCTCTCTCTCTCTCTCTCTCTGGACTGAGCCCAGGAATTATTTGCCGCTGCGCATGCCTTTTTTTTTTTCCTTCCTGTTTGTCCTTCACATTGAAAAGTGCAAATTGACCTGCCCGCCTGGGATTCGAACCCAGGACTACAAAGTCTACCTTGCGGCAGACTTACACACTGAGCTAACGAGCCAGTCATACAAACATATAAAAAAAAAAAATCTCGACATATACTGGCCAGTGTGGAATCGCGGACATTGGCTGTCAGAGAATAGAATCCTATTATCCGATTCCTCTCTTCCTCTAGAATGACCTGTCGTCATTGTCGTTGTCTCCGTGTGTCTGTGTGTGTCTGTCTTTATTGAAATTGACAAGAAATGATGGAACACGGCTCCACGCGGGCCTCGATACTAGGTGGCTGCACGTCTCTCTCTCTGTCTGTGTGAGGGACTTCCGCATTAGCGGTGTTAGCTTAGCAATCTCGTTGTGTTTTAACTTCAGTTTAACATGACTTCCCGTAAAAATGGGAGCACCATATTAAATATTTGTACTAATAACAACATGCACCCATAATGTTTTACGGTAAAAAAAAATGCCAAACAGTTTTAGGTACACTACACGTTTAGAATTTAACAAAACAAACAACTAATAACAGAACATCACTTTCGCTGGCCTATGAGAATATGCACCAGTCCTATGACGAGGTGGACCGTTGGATCCAGAAGGATCTGAACCATCTCCATCGCCGGGACCATCTTCATCACAATGGACTCCTTGGTGCTGTTTGGCTGGGAGCTCAACGTCCTGGAGTCACCATCTCAGTAGTCCGTTGACTATGTGGTACACTATGGCGTGGCCTATCACCTCGCCACAGAGCCTGACCGTGAGCGGAAGGTGGTCTTCTTCCTCAGCAGGGTCGGCTCCACCATCGCCATGGCAGCGCTGACCAATTTCGTGGTGGGGGCGATGATGATGCCCTCCGCCTAGACCCAGCTGGGCACCTTCATGATGCTGATCATGTGCATCAGCTGAGCCTTCACAACCTTCTTTTTCCAATGCCCATGCTGCTGCCTGGAGCCAATGTGCCTGCTTTCACCATAGATTCAAAACCCTCCTCTGAAAGCTTATGAAAGCTTATGTTGACTATAAAGAGAACATTTAAGAGACTTATATAAAGGACATTATAAACCATAGTGTCAATCCGTCAAGTTATCGTGTCCAGTGTACCAGTGTCTCTGTTTGGGATATGACTGACCAAGTGCCTAAATGTCTATCATGTATAGTTATGACATTATACGGTTTGTTCTGTGTTTCCTTTTTGTACTCAGACAATGGTATTTTGTTGGTGTCACAGATTTTATTTTGATTAAACAGTAAAAATACAGTCTGTCTATGAAGTAAGTAAGTAGCCTTGAGAACCGATGGTTCTTGAGCCTAATGGCCCGTAGGGCAGGAGCCTATCTCTTGTTTACATAGCGTGAGGCGGCTTGATGTACAAGTACACCCCCTGGACATGACGCTGGTATGTCGCTGGGTCTTACCCCCAATCCAACCCTTAATGCTGAGTGCCAAGCAGGGAGGCATCGGGTACCATTTTTATAGTCTTTGGTATGACTCGGTTGGGGATCGAACTCACGACCCTAATCTCAGGGCGGACACTCTAACCGCAGGGCCACTGAGCTGGTTCTCACTGGTTTCTGACTGGTTTCTCTGTCTACGAAGCCCTCGTCTAAATTGTTCAAGGAAAATATTTGTGATCTGAACTACAGCTGTCTTTATTCTCTAAGAGAACCTGTTTTCTCGTCGAAATGTCCTTAACACAGATGCCACTGTATATCTGCTAAGATTTGGCTGAACTTTTAGTCCAGCCTCCCTCAGCGTCAATCCGTGGTTCACGACATGGTCAACTAGTGTTTCTTCTATGAGCACGTTCTCCTGCTTCAGGTCTTCCTCTTCCTCTACCTCCACATCGGCTTCTACCTCCTCCTCCTCCTCCTCCTCCTCCTCCTCCACCGTGGATTCCCCCTCTCACCCTCACTCTTCTTCTTCTGACTCCTTCCATTTTGGTTGAAGACAGGTGAACTCACCTGTTGCATTTTTATAGTGCTTAAACCTGATTGGTGTGTCTACAATTAAGCAATCATGTGTTTGTGCACCTGATGGCTGTATTTAACCAATTGGCTCATAGGTGTGGTGATTTGACAGTCAGTGCTTTGGAATTGCAAGGAAGTAACATCATGAATGATATACTTCTGTGGCTAACGTATACAAGTGTGTTTAGTGTTTTGCAAATCACTGTGTGTATTGTTTTGCAAAAAGTGTGAGGCTGACATTGTGCTTATAGTGGTGCAAATCTGGGCTGATGTTTTGCTCCTTGAGTGTAAGGTTTTGATAATTGTGTAATACATTAGTGTGTATGCAATCCATCGAAAAAAAACTATACAACACACGCCTACACTGTTAACACACTGCCCTCTAGTGGTGAAGAAAAACAATGACACAATAAAACAGCCTAGGCCAACTACATTTTTAGGGTTAGGGTTTACATTTTTTACATTTAGCAGATGCTTTTATGCGATAGGACTTACATGCTAGGACCAAGTGCCATTGGCAGTTACAATGCTAGAGGAAGGAAAGACCACTTCCCTTCTTTTTCAATGATTAACAATACAGTAGAGGAACTGTACAGAGGGGGTGATGGGGGGTGAAGAGGTAGGAGGTCACTGCCTACAGGCCGCAACATAAGTAGAGTCCTCCACTCTTCATTTTGTTTTGTGTGAATTCAGAATGTGGTCATAGTATCAACATAATACAGTGTGTTTGTATACAATAGATAAAAGTATCTTCTCAAAAAATAATAAAGTTAAAATGTTTCACTTCAGAAAACAGTAAAATATGAACATCAGGCTCTAACTGTTTTAATTATTCAGGCTCTAACTGTCTAAATTATTTCCAGTTTGATATCCGGACCAGGGTTAGGGTTAGGGTTAGGGTTAGGGTTGGGGTTAGGGTTAGGGTTGGGGTTGGGGTTAGGATCGTTCTTCTTCTTGACCGGCTTGTCCTTCAGGATCTTCCAGGTGAGCTTGTCGTAGAACCACTCCAGGTCCTGTGAGTCATCCGGCCACTGCAGGTACTCCTTCTTTTGTATGAAGCTTCTGATTGGCTCGTACTTCATCAGTTTATATGGAGGCATCTTCCCTACTACTACCAGGATCAGAAGGTCTCTGAGCTCCTCCAGCATCCTGCTCTGGGCCAGAGAAAAGGCTTCCAGGCACCAACCTGGAGGTAGTAATAATATTATACAATAACTCATCAATCATCATCATCATGAGATTTTTTGTATTGTATATCATTTATTATGATGTACTATATTACCAACCGTCCTTTAGGAACTCTTTAGACACGACACACACCGTCTTCCTGCTTCCCCAGACAGCATCTCTGATGTTGGCCAGGTGATCCTCGCCAGGCAGGAAGTCTCTGGCCTCAAAGCAGCAGCGGAGGATGTTGTGCTCAGCCAGCTGAGAGTCCAGCCTCTTCAGCAACGCAGCTTCCACCCACCTGTAGTCATTGTTGCTGAAGCACAAGTAGGCGTCATACTTCACATTGCCACCAGGGGGCGGCTCTCTTTTAGGGCCCTCCAGGACCCTGGCCTTCACTTTCTTGTAGGCGATGAAGAGGTGTCCACGGAGCCGGACGAAAACGATGGTGCAGATGGTGACAAGGATGAGGATAGTGGAGCAGGTGATGAAGATGGAGAAACGTAGCTCCTGCATGAGTCCCTCGTCATCCTTCTCACACAACGCCGTGCTGTAATTAGACAGGCGGACACCGTGGAGCTCTGAGGGGAACTCGCACTGGAACTCGTCAACGTCGCTCGAGACCGTCACGTTGGTGCCGTTCAGCCACGTCAAGAAGGGCAGCAGGTCGCAGTCGCAGTGGAACAGGTTGTTCCTCAGGCCGACAGTTCTGAGGAAACTGAACGTCCTGGGGTCAGGGGTCGCCAGGAAGTTGTAGGAGAGATCCACTGTAGTGAGACTCTCTGGGAAGATGTTTGGTTGGAGGTACGTCAAAGAGTTGAAAGAGATGTCCATGTCCACCAGAGAGGTGAGACCATTGAAGATACCCTCCGGGAGAGACTGAAGGGAGTTGGAGCGTAAACTCAGAATAATGAGCTGGTTGAGATTGTCAAACACGTCCAAGCATGTTCCCTGAGCCCATATCAGCTGCAAGTAGCTGCCGCTGAGATCCAGCAGTTTCAAACTATTCTGTGGCGGGATGGAAATGTTACGGTTCAGGGTGCACATCGTTATGAGATTTTCACCAAACCAGACAAGTTCAAGTTTATGGAATTTCGTTAATACTTTGGGATTTCGTTAAGACTTTGACTTAAGCTCCGCCCACTTTGACTTAAGCTCCGCCCACTTTGACACAAGCTCCGCCCACTTTGTCTTAAGCGCCGCCCACTTTGACTTAAGCTCCGCCCACTTTTACACAAGCTCCGCCCACTTTTACACAAGCTCCGCCCACTTTGATTTACGCTCCGCCCACTTTTACTTAAGCTCCGCCCGCTTTTACACAAGCTCCGCCCACTTTGACTTAAGCTCCGCCCACTTTGACACAAGCTCCGCCCACTTTGACTTAAGGTCACACACATACGCACGCGCACGTACACACACATGCGCACACCCGCGGGCGCGCGCACACACGCGCACACGCACGCGCACACGCACGCGCACGCGTGCGTGCGTGCGCGCGTGTGAGTACGTGTGTGTGCGTGTGCACGCGCGTATGTGTGTGTGCGTGTACGCGCGCGCACGCACGCGCACACACACGCGCACACGCACACACATACACGCACGCGCACGCGCACACACGAACGCATACACACGAACACATACACACGCACACTCACGCACCCGTACACACGCACGCACACGCGCACGCACGCGCGCACGCACGCGCATACACGCGCATACACGCACGCACGCACACACGCACACACACGCACGCACACGTACACATGCACACACGCGCACACGCACACACACACGCGCACGCACGCGAACACACACGCACACACACGCACACACACGCGCACACGCACACACGCACACACGCGCGCACACACGCGCACACACGCGCACGTACACACACGCACGCGCACACCCGCGCGGGCACACGCACGCACACACGCACGCACACACGCGCACATGCACAGACACATGCAGCATCTACAACCAGCCGATCCCCTACGTGTGTGCGTGCGTGTGTGCGTGTGTGCGTGTGCGCATGTGTGCGTGTGTGTGCACGTGCGCGCGCGCGTGTGCGTGCGTACGAGCGTGCGCGCGTGCGCGTGTGTGCGTGTTCGTGCGCGTGTGTGTGTGGTTGTTGTGCCCACTTTGACTTAAGCTCCGCCCACTTTGACACAAGCTCCGCCCACTTTGACTTAAGCGCGCGTGCGCGTGCGCGTGCGTGTGTGTGCGTGCGTACGTGTGTGTGTACGCGTGCGCGCGTGCGCGTGCATGCGTGCGTACGAGCGTGCGCGTGTGCGTGCGCGTGCGTGTGTGTGTGCGCGCGTGTGTGGTTGTTGTGCCCACTTTGACTTAAGCTCCGCCCACTTTGACTTAAGCTCCGCCCACTTTGACTTAAGCTCCGCCCACTTTGACTTAAGCTCCGCCCACTTTGACACAAGCTCCGCCCACTTTGACTTAAGCTCCTCCCTTTGATTTAAGCTCCTCCCACTTTGACTTAAGATCCTCACACTTTGATTTAAGCTCCTCCCACTTAGACTTAAGCTCCGCCCACTTTGACTTAAGCTCCTCCCACTTTGATTTAAGCTCCTCCCACTTTGATTTAAGCTCCTCCCACTTTGATTTAAGCTCCTCCCACTTTGATTTAAGCCCCGCCCACTTTGATTTAAGCTCCTCCCACTTTGATTTAAGCTCCTCCCACTTTGATTTAAGCTCCGCCCACTTTGACTTAAGCTCCTCCCGCTTTGATTTAAGCTCCTCCCACTTTGACTTAAGCTCCTCCCACTTTGATTTAAGCTCCGCCCACTTTGAGTTAAGCGCAGCCCACTTTGACTTAAGCTCCTCCCACTTTGATTTAAGCTCCTCCCACTTAGACTTAAGCTCCGCCCACTTTGACTTAAGCTCCTCCCACTTTGATTTAAGCTCCTCCCACTTTGATTTAAGCTCCTCCCACTTAGACTTAAGCTCCGCCCACTTTGACTTAAGCTCCTCCTACTTTGATTTAAGCTCCTCCCACTTTGATTTAAGCTCCTCCCACTTTGATTTAAGCTCCGCCCACTTTGACTTAAGCTCCTCCCACTTTGATTTAAGCTCCTCCCACTTTGATTTAAGCTCCTCCCGCTTTGATTTAAGCTCCTCCCACTTTGATTTAAGCTCCGCCCACTTTGACTTAAGCTCCTCCCACTTTGATTTAAGCTCCGCCCACTTTGACTTAAGCTCCTCCCACTTATACACAAGCTCCGCCCACTTTGACTTAAGCTCCGCCCACTTTGACACAAGCTCCCTCCGGGCTAGGTTAAAGGACTTTAGCTCAGCAACCGTAAGTGCCACAGACACGGTTCAGATATTTTCCGAATCGGCTCGGGCCCGCCGAACACATATTCGAGTCCCGACTCGGTTGCGGCGCCCCCTGTGGCCAGAATTCATAACTCCCCTCCTAGCTGTGAGCTAGAGGTCTGGTTTTCACATATGTCGAACATCTTGGTGAGACAAGTGTTTACCCAGAGTTTCGGCTTGATCGGCCATTCGTGGCCCAAACGGGGAGCTTTGACGTAAGTGCGAAATCCGTAATTAAAGGGGGCGCCACGGAGCGACCGTTTGAGCTAGCGCCTCGAAACTCGGGGCACGCAACCGGACCCCTGTGACGCTTCATCGTGCCGATTTTTGGGTGACTGGGACTTTCTGGCACCGATTTCTGTTTTTCATCCTAGGGTTTCATCCTAGGGTGCAACTGCGTACAGTCTAGGTAGGTCGTTTGTTGGCAAATGAAAGAAAATTGGAATTAATCAATTAAGCCACTCCCACTTTGACACAAGCTCCGCCCACTAAATGTCTAAGCCACTCCCACTCCCACTTAAGCTCCGCCCACTTTGACACAAGCTCCGCCCACTTTTGACACAAGCTCCGCCCACAATTTGAATTAATCAATTAAGCCACTCCCACTTAGACACAAGCTCCGCCCACTTTGATTTAAGCTCCACCCACTTTGACTTAAGCTCCTCCCACTTTGATTTAAGCTCCTCCCACTTTGATTTAAGCTCCGCCCACTTTGACTTAAGCTCCTCCCACTTTGATTTAAGCTCCGCCCACTTTGACTTAGGCTCCTCCCACTTTGATTTAAGCTCCTCCCACTTTGATTTAAGCTCCGCCCACTTTGACTTAAGCTCCTCCCTTTGATTTAAGCTCCTCCCACTTTGACTTAAGATCCTCACACTTTGATTTAAGCTCCTCCCACTTTGATTTAAGCTCCGCCCACTTTGACTTAAGCTCCTCCCACTTTGATTTAAGCTCCTCCCACTTTGATTTAAGCTCCTCCCACTTTGATATAAGCTCCTCCCACTTTGATTTAAGCTCCGCCCACTTTGACTTAAGCTCCGCCCACTTTGACTTAAGCTCCGCCCACTTTGACTTAAGCTCCTCCCACTTTGATTTAAGCTCCTCCCACTTTGATTTAAGCTCCGTCCACTTTGACTTAAGCTCCGCCCACTTTGATCTAAGTGCCTCCCACTTTGACTTAAGCTCCGCCCACTTTGACTTAAGCTCCTCCCACTTTGATTTACGCTCCGCCACTTTGATTTAAGCTCCTCCCACTTTGATTTAAGCTCCGCCCACTTTGACTTAAGCTCCTCCCACTTTGACTTAAGCTCCTCCCACTTTGATTTAAGCTCCTCCCACTTAGACTTAAGCTCCGCCCACTTTGACTTAAGCTCCGCCCACTTTGACTTAAGCTCCGCCCACTTTGATTTAAGCTCCTCCCACTTTGACTTAAGCTCCGCCCACTTTGACTTAAGCTCAGCCCACTTTGACTTAAGCTCCTCCCACTTTGATTTAAGCTCCGCCCACTTTGACTTAAGCTCCGCCCACTTTGATTTAAGCTCCTCCCACTTTGATTTAAGCTCCGCCCACTTTGACTTAAGCTCCTCCCACTTTGATTTAAGCTCCTCCCACTTTGACTTAAGCTCCTCCCACTTTGATTTAAGCTCCGTCCGCTTTGACTTAAGCGCCGCCCACTTTGACTTAAGCTCCTCCCACTTTGATTTAAGCTCCTCCCACTTAGACTTAAGCTCCGCCCACTTTGACTTAAGCTCCTCCCACTTTGATTTAAGCTCCTCCCACTTTGATTTAAGCTCCTCCCACTTTGATTTAAGCTCTGCCCACTTTGACTTAAGCTCCTCCCACTTTGATTTAAGCTCCTCCCACTTTGACTTAAGCTCCTCCCACTTTGATTTAAGCTCCGTCCGCTTTGACTTAAGCGCCGCCCACTTTGACTTAAGCTCCTCCCACTTTGATTTAAGCTCCTCCCACTTAGACTTAAGCTCCGCCCACTTTGACTTAAGCTCCTCCCACTTTGATTTAAGCTCCTCCCACTTTGATTTAAGCTCCTCCCACTTTGATTTAAGCTCTGCCCACTTTGACTTAAGCTCCTCCCACTTTGATTTAAGCTCCTCCCACTTTGACTTAAGCTCCTCCCACTTTGATCTAAGCTCCTCCCACTTTGATTTAAGCTCCTCCCACGTTGATTTAAGCTCCTCCCACTTTGATTTAAACTCCGCCCACTTTGACTTAAGCTCCGCCCACTTTGCCACAAGCTCCGCCCACTTTGCCACAAGCTCCGCCCACTTTGACACAAGCTCCGCCCACTTTGACTTAAGCTCCGCCCACTTTGACTTAAGCTCCGCCCACTTTGACTTAAGCTCCGCCCACTTTGACACAAGCTCCGCCCACTTTGTCTTAAGCGCCGCCCACTTTGACACAAGCTCCGCCCACTTTGACACAAGCTCCGCCCACTTTTACGCAAGCTCCGCCCACTTTTACACAAGCTCCGCCCACTTTGACACAAGCTCCGCCCACTTTGACACAAGCTCCGCCCACTTTGACTTAAGCTCCGCCCACTTTGACACAAGCTCCGCCCACTTTGACAGCTCATTAACATACAGCTCATTAGCATGAAGCTCATTAGCATGAAGCTCATTAACATGAAGCTCATTAACATGAAGCTCATTAACATACAGCTCATTAACATACACACACACAGAAACACGTATACACACAGAGACACACACAGCTAATTAACATACAGCTCATTAACATACAGCTCATTAGCATGAATCTCATTAACATGAAGCTCATTAACATACAGCTCATTAACATACAGCTCATTAACATACACACACAGACACACGTATACACACACAGAGACACACACACAGCTAATTAACATACAGCTAATTAACATACAGCTCATTAGCATGAATCTCATTAACATACAGCTCATTAACATACAGCTCATTAACATACACACACAGACACACGTATACACACAGAGACACACAGCTAATTAACATACAGCTCATTAACATACAGCTCATTAGCATGAATCTCATTAACATGAAGCTCATTAACATACAGCTCATTAGCATGAAGCTCATTAGCATGAAGCTCATTAACATACAGCTCATAAACATATACACACGTATACACACAGAGACATTAGCATGAAGCTCATTAACATGAAGCTCATTAACATACAGCTCTTTAGCATGAAGCTCATTAGTATGAAGCTCATTAACATACAGCTCATTAACATACATAAACATACACATACACATACTCATACACACACATACTCATATCCACATACTCATACACACACATCCACACTCATACACACACATCCACACACATATACACATACTCACACATCCACACACATACTCATACACACATCCACATATACACATCCACACACATCCACACTCATACACACACATCCACACACACTCATACAGCTCATTAACACATATATACACACACACATCCAGTCACACGGTGAGACACATTGAATGTAGACATCCAGTCACACACGCGCACAGACACGTCCAGCAGGTCTGATTATGGTCTGACTGGATTCGCCTCGAAGAGTAGATGTTCTTTGGTGTGTTTGGTGTCCAAAACGGTCATTGCATTCCCCCATAGAGACTCGGGCCGGTAGACGCACTGACACAGAAGAAGAAGAAAAAAAAAAAAATAAAAAAATATTTTGAGGCGGGATTTTTCAAAAATATATTTTCAAAAGGGAAAATTCCTCTCTCTCTCTCTCTCTCTGGACTGAGCCCAGGAATTATTTGCCGCTGCGCATGCCTTTTTTTTTTTCCTTCCTGTTTGTCCTTCACATTGAAAAGTGCAAATTGACCTGCCCGCCTGGGATTCGAACCCAGGACTACAAAGTCTACCTTGCGGCAGACTTACACACTGAGCTAACGAGCCAGTCATACAAACATATAAAAAAAAAAAATCTCGACATATACTGGCCAGTGTGGAATCGCGGACATTGGCTGTCAGAGAATAGAATCCTATTATCCGATTCCTCTCTTCCTCTAGAATGACCTGTCGTCATTGTCGTTGTCTCCGTGTGTCTGTGTGTGTCTGTCTTTATTGAAATTGACAAGAAATGATGGAACACGGCTCCACGCGGGCCTCGATACTAGGTGGCTGCACGTCTCTCTCTCTGTCTGTGTGAGGGACTTCCGCATTAGCGGTGTTAGCTTAGCAATCTCGTTGTGTTTTAACTTCAGTTTAACATGACTTCCCGTAAAAATGGGAGCACCATATTAAATATTTGTACTAATAACAACATGCACCCATAATGTTTTACGGTAAAAAAAAATGCCAAACAGTTTTAGGTACACTACACGTTTAGAATTTAACAAAACAAACAACTAATAACAGAACATCACTTTCGCTGGCCTATGAGAATATGCACCAGTCCTATGACGAGGTGGACCGTTGGATCCAGAAGGATCTGAACCATCTCCATCGCCGGGACCATCTTCATCACAATGGACTCCTTGGTGCTGTTTGGCTGGGAGCTCAACGTCCTGGAGTCACCATCTCAGTAGTCCGTTGACTATGTGGTACACTATGGCGTGGCCTATCACCTCGCCACAGAGCCTGACCGTGAGCGGAAGGTGGTCTTCTTCCTCAGCAGGGTCGGCTCCACCATCGCCATGGCAGCGCTGACCAATTTCGTGGTGGGGGCGATGATGATGCCCTCCGCCTAGACCCAGCTGGGCACCTTCATGATGCTGATCATGTGCATCAGCTGAGCCTTCACAACCTTCTTTTTCCAATGCCCATGCTGCTGCCTGGAGCCAATGTGCCTGCTTTCACCATAGATTCAAAACCCTCCTCTGAAAGCTTATGAAAGCTTATGTTGACTATAAAGAGAACATTTAAGAGACTTATATAAAGGACATTATAAACCATAGTGTCAATCCGTCAAGTTATCGTGTCCAGTGTACCAGTGTCTCTGTTTGGGATATGACTGACCAAGTGCCTAAATGTCTATCATGTATAGTTATGACATTATACGGTTTGTTCAGAATGTGGTCATAGTATCAACATAATACAGTGTGTTTGTATACAATAGATAAAAGTATCTTCTCAAAAAATAATAAAGTTAAAATGTTTCACTTCAGAAAACACAGTAAAATATGAACATCAGGCTCTAACTGTTTTAATTATTCAGGCTCTCACTGTCTAAATTATTTCCAGTTTGATATCCGGACCAGGGTTAGGGTTAGGGTTGGGGTTGGGGTTGGGGTTGGGGTTGGGGTTAGGGTTAGGGTTGGGGTTAGGGTTAGGGTTAGGGTTGGGGTTGGGGTTAGGATCGTTCTTCTTCTTGACCGGCTTGTCCTTCAGGATCTTCCAGGTGAGCTTGTCGTAGAACCACTCCAGGTCCTGTGAGTCATCCGGCCACTGCAGGTACTCCTTCTTTTGTATGAAGCTTCTGATTGGCTCGTACTTCATCAGTTTATATGGAGGCATCTCCCCTACTACTACCAGGATCAGAAGGTCTCTGAGCTCCTCCAGCATCCTGCTCTGGGCCAGAGAAAAGGCTTCCAGGCACCAACCTGGAGGTAGTAATAATATTATACAATAACTCATCAATCATCATCATCATGAGATTTTTTGTATTGTATATCATTTATTATGATGTACTATATTACCAACCGTCCTTTAGGAACTCTTTAGACACGACACACACCGTCTTCCTGCTTCCCCAGACAGCGTCTCTGATGTTGGCCAGGTGATCCTCGCCAGGCAGGAAGTCTCTGGCCTCAAAGCAGCAGCGGAGGATGTTGTGCTCAGCCAGCTGAGAGTCCAGCCTCTTCAGCAACGCAGCTTCCACCCACCTGTAGTCATTGTTGCTGAAGCACAAGTAGGCGTCATACTTCACATTGCCACCAGGGGGCGGCTCTCTTTTAGGGCCCTCCAGGACCCTGGCCTTCACTTTCTTGTAGGCGATGAAGAGGTGTCCACGGAGCCGGACGAAAACGATGGTGCAGATGGTGACAAGGATGAGGATAGTGGAGCAGGTGATGAAGATGGAGAAACGTAGCTCCTGCATGAGTCCCTCGTCATCCTTCTCACACAACGCCGTGCTGTAATTAGACAGGCGGACACCGTGGAGCTCTGAGGGGAACTCGCACTGGAACTCGTCAACGTCGCTCGAGAACGTCACGTTGGTGCCGTTCAGCCACGTCAAGAAGGGCAGCAGGTCGCAGTCGCAGTGGAACAGGTTGTTCCTCAGGCCGACAGTTCTGAGGAAACTGAACGTCCTGGGGTCAGGGGTCGCCAGGAAGTTGTAGGAGAGATCCACTGTAGTGAGACTCTCTGGGAAGATGTTTGGTTGGAGGTACGTCAAAGAGTTGAAGGAGATGTCCATGTCCACCAGAGAGGTGAGACCATTGAAGATACCCTCCGGGAGAGACTGAAGGGAGTTGGAGCGTAAACTCAGAATAATGAGCTGGTTGAGATTGTCAAACACGTCCAAGCATGTTCCCTGAGCCCATATCAGCTGCAAGTAGCTGCCGCTGAGATCCAGCAGTTTCAAACTATTCTGTGGCGGGATGGAAATGTTACGGTTCAGGGTGCACATCGTTATGAGATTTTCACCAAACCAGACAAGTTCAAGTTTATGGAATTTCGTTAATACTTTGGGATTTCGTTAAGACTTTGACTTAAGCTCCGCCCACTTTGACTTAAGCTCCGCCCACTTTGACACAAGCTCCGCCCACTTTGTCTTAAGCGCCGCCCACTTTGACTTAAGCTCCGCCCACTTTTACACAAGCTCCGCCCACTTTTACACAAGCTCCGCCCACTTTGATTTACGCTCCGCCCACTTTTACTTAAGCTCCGCCCGCTTTTACACAAGCTCCGCCCACTTTGACTTAAGCTCCGCCCACTTTGACACAAGCTCCGCCCACTTTGACTTAAGCTTACACGCACACGTACGTACGCACGCGCACGTACGCGCACACACACGCGCACACGCACACACATACACGCGCACGAACGCGCACGCGCGCGCACACACGAACACATACACGCGCACACTCACGCACGCGTGCACACGCGCGAACACACACGCGCACACGCACGCACACACACACGCACGCACACACGTACACACGCGCGCACACACACGCGCGCGCGCACACACGCGCACGCACGCGCACGTACACACACATGCGCACACCCGCGGGCGCGCGCACACACGCGCACACGCACGCGCACACACACGCGCACGTGTTTGTGCGTGCGCGCGCGTGCGTGCGCGTGTGTGAGTACGTGTGTGTGCGTGTGCACGCGCGTATGTGTGTGTGCGTGTACGCGCGCGCACGCACGCGCGCACACACGCGCACACGCACACACATACACGCACGCGCACGCGCACACACGAACGCATACACACGAACACATACACACGCACACTCACGCACCCGTACACACGCACGCACACGCGCACGTACGCGCACGCACGCACGCACGCACGCGCATACACGCGCATACACGCACGCACACACACGCGCACACACACGCACGCACACGTACACATGCACACACGCGCACACGCACACACACACGCGCACGCACGCGAACACACACGCACACACACGCACACACACGCGCACACGCACACACGCACACACGCGCGCACACACGCGCACACACGCGCACGTACACACACGCACGCGCACACCCGCGCGGGCACACGCACGCACACACGCACGCACACACGCGCACATGCACAGACACATGCAGCATCTACAACCAGCCGATCCCCTACGTGTGTGCGTGCGTGTGTGCGTGTGTGCGTGTGCGCATGTGTGCGTGTGTGTGCACGTGCGCGCGCGCGTGTGCGTGCGTACGAGCGTGCGCGCGTGCGCGTGTGTGCGTGTTCGTGCGCGTGTGTGTGTGGTTGTTGTGCCCACTTTGACTTAAGCTCCGCCCACTTTGACACAAGCTCCGCCCACTTTGACTTAAGCGCGCGTGCACGTGCGCGTGCGCGTGCACGTGCGCGTGCACGTGCGCGCGCGTGTGTGTGCGTGCGTACGTGTGTGTGTGCGTACGCGTGCGCGCGTGCGCGTGCATGCGTGCGTACGAGCGTGCGCGTGCGCGTGTGCGTGCGCGTGCGTGTGTGTGTGCGCGCGTGTGTGGTTGTTGTGCCCACTTTGACTTAAGCTCCGCCCACTTTGACTTAAGCTCCGCCCACTTTGACTTAAGCTCCGCCCACTTTGACTTAAGCTCCGCCCACTTTGACACAAGCTCCGCCCACTTTGACTTAAGCTCCTCCCTTTGATTTAAGCTCCTCCCACTTTGACTTAAGATCCTCACACTTTGATTTAAGCTCCTCCCACTTAGACTTAAGCTCCGCCCACTTTGACTTAAGCTCCTCCCACTTTGATTTAAGCTCCTCCCACTTTGATTTAAGCTCCTCCCACTTTGATTTAAGCTCCTCCCACTTTGATTTAAGCCCCGCCCACTTTGATTTAAGCTCCTCCCACTTTGATTTAAGCTCCTCCCACTTTGATTTAAGCTCCGCCCACTTTGACTTAAGCTCCTCCCGCTTTGATTTAAGCTCCTCCCACTTTGACTTAAGCTCCTCCCACTTTGATTTAAGCTCCGCCCACTTTGAGTTAAGCGCAGCCCACTTTGACTTAAGCTCCTCCCACTTTGATTTAAGCTCCTCCCACTTAGACTTAAGCTCCGCCCACTTTGACTTAAGCTCCTCCCACTTTGATTTAAGCTCCTCCCACTTTGATTTAAGCTCCTCCCACTTAGACTTAAGCTCCGCCCACTTTGACTTAAGCTCCTCCTACTTTGATTTAAGCTCCTCCCACTTTGATTTAAGCTCCTCCCACTTTGACTTAAGCTCCTCCCACTTTGATTTAAGCTCCTCCCACTTTGATTTAAGCTCCTCCCGCTTTGATTTAAGCTCCTCCCACTTTGATTTAAGCTCCGCCCACTTTGACTTAAGCTCCTCCCACTTTGATTTAAGCTCCGCCCACTTTGACTTAAGCTCCTCCCACTTATACACAAGCTCCGCCCACTTTGACTTAAGCTCCGCCCACTTTGACACAAGCTCCCTCCGGGCTAGGTTAAAGGACTTTAGCTCAGCAACCGTAAGTGCCACAGACACGGTTCAGATATTTTCCGAATCGGCTCGGGCCCGCCGAACACATATTCGAGTCCCGACTCGGTTGCGGCGCCCCCTGTGGCCAGAATTCATAACTCCCCTCCTAGCTGTGAGCTAGAGGTCTGGTTTTCACATATGTCGAACATCTTGGTGAGACAAGTGTTTACCCAGAGTTTCGGCTTGATCGGCCATTCGTGGCCCAAACGGGGAGCTTTGACGTAAGTGCGAAATCCGTAATTAAAGGGGGCGCCACGGAGCGACCGTTTGAGCTAGCGCCTCGAAACTCGGGGCACGCAACCGGACCCCTGTGACGCTTCATCGTGCCGATTTTTGGGTGACTGGGACTTTCTGGCACCGATTTCTGTTTTTCATCCTAGGGTTTCATCCTAGGGTGCAACTGCGTACAGTCTAGGTAGGTCGTTTGTTGGCAAATGAAAGAAAATTGGAATTAATCAATTAAGCCACTCCCACTTTGACACAAGCTCCGCCCACTAAATGTCTAAGCCACTCCCACTCCCACTTAAGCTCCGCCCACTTTGACACAAGCTCCGCCCACTTTTGACACAAGCTCCGCCCACAATTTGAATTAATCAATTAAGCCACTCCCACTTAGACACAAGCTCCGCCCACTTTGATTTAAGCTCCACCCACTTTGACTTAAGCTCCTCCCACTTTGATTTAAGCTCCTCCCACTTTGATTTAAGCTCCGCCCACTTTGACTTAAGCTCATCCCACTTTGATTTAAGCTCCGCCCACTTTGACTTAGGCTCCTCCCACTTTGATTTAAGCTCCTCCCACTTTGATTTAAGCTCCGCCCACTTTGACTTAAGCTCCTCCCTTTGATTTAAGCTCCTCCCACTTTGACTTAAGATCCTCACACTTTGATTTAAGCTCCTCCCACTTTGATTTAAGCTCCGCCCACTTTGACTTAAGCTCCTCCCACTTTGATTTAAGCTCCTCCCACTTAGACTTAAGCTCCTCCCACTTTGATATAAGCTCCTCCCACTTTGATTTAAGCTCCGCCCACTTTGACTTAAGCTCCGCCCACTTTGACTTAAGCTCCGCCCACTTTGACTTAAGCTCCTCCCACTTTGACTTAAGCTCCTCCCACTTTGATTTAAGCTCCTCCCACTTTGATTTAAGCTCCGTCCACTTTGACTTAAGCTCCGCCCACTTTGATCTAAGTGCCTCCCACTTTGACTTAAGCTCCGCCCACTTTGACTTAAGCTCCTCCCACTTTGATTTACGCTCCGCCACTTTGAT
Organism: Nansenia antarctica; assembly: GCF_963989245.1. Taxonomy (NCBI): domain Eukaryota; kingdom Metazoa; phylum Chordata; class Actinopteri; order Argentiniformes; family Microstomatidae; genus Nansenia; species Nansenia antarctica. The sequence goes on from NC_137674.1 coordinate 43,346,630, forward strand.
TTAAGCTCCTCCCACTTTGATTTAAGCTCCGCCCACTTTGACTTAAGCTCCTCCCACTTTGACTTAATCTCCTCCCACTTTGATTTAAGCTCCTCCCACTTAGACTTAAGCTCCGCCCACTTTGACTTAAGCTCCGCCCACTTTGACTTAAGCTCCGCCCACTTTGATTTAAGCTCCTCCCACTTTGACTTAAGCTCCGCCCACTTTGACTTAAGCTCAGCCCACTTTGACTTAAGCTCCTCCCACTTTGATTTAAGCTCCGCCCACTTTGACTTAAGCTCCGCCCACTTTGATTTAAGCTCCTCCCACTTTGATTTAAGCTCCGCCCACTTTGACTTAAGCTCCTCCCACTTTGATTTAAGCTCCTCCCACTTTGACTTAAGCTCCTCCCACTTTGATTTAAGCTCCGTCCGCTTTGACTTAAGCGCCGCCCACTTTGACTTAAGCTCCTCCCACTTTGATTTAAGCTCCTCCCACTTAGACTTAAGCTCCGCCCACTTTGACTTAAGCTCCTCCCACTTTGATTTAAGCTCCTCCCACTTTGATTTAAGCTCCTCCCACTTTGATTTAAGCTCTGCCCACTTTGACTTAAGCTCCTCCCACTTTGATTTAAGCTCCTCCCACTTTGACTTAAGCTCCTCCCACTTTGATCTAAGCTCCTCCCACTTTGATTTAAGCTCCTCCCACTTTGATTTAAGCTCCTCCCACTTTGATTTAAACTCCGCCCACTTTGACTTAAGCTCCGCCCACTTTGCCACAAGCTCCGCCCACTTTGCCACAAGCTCCGCCCACTTTGACACAAGCTCCGCCCACTTTGACTTAAGCTCCGCCCACTTTGACTTAAGCTCCGCCCACTTTGACTTAAGCTCCGCCCACTTTGACACAAGCTCCGCCCACTTTGTCTTAAGCGCCGCCCACTTTGACACAAGCTCCGCCCACTTTGACACAAGCTCCGCCCACTTTTACACAAGCTCCGCCCACTTTGACACAAGCTCCGCCCACTTTGACACAAGCTCCGCCCACTTTGACTTAAGCTCCGCCCACTTTGACACAAGCTCCGCCCACTTTGACAGCTCATTAACATACAGCTCATTAGCATGAAGCTCATTAGCATGAAGCTCATTAACATGAAGCTCATTAACATGAAGCTCATTAACATACAGCTCATTAACATACACACACACAGAAACACGTATACACACAGAGACACACACAGCTAATTAACATACAGCTCATTAACATACAGCTCATTAGCATGAATCTCATTAACATGAAGCTCATTAACATACAGCTCATTAACATACAGCTCATTAACATACACACACAGACACACGTATACACACACAGAGACACACACACAGCTAATTAACATACAGCTAATTAACATACAGCTCATTAGCATGAATCTCATTAACATACAGCTCATTAACATACAGCTCATTAACATACACACACAGACACACGTATACACACAGAGACACACACACAGCTAATTAACATACAGCTCATTAACATACAGCTCATTAGCATGAATCTCATTAACATGAAGCTCATTAACATACAGCTCATTAGCATGAAGCTCATTAGCATGAAGCTCATTAACATACAGCTCATAAACATATACACACGTATACACACAGAGACATTAGCATGAAGCTCATTAACATGAAGCTCATTAACATACAGCTCTTTAGCATGAAGCTCATTAGTATGAAGCTCATTAACATACAGCTCATTAACATACATAAACATACACATACATACACACATACTCATACACACACATACTCATATCCACATACTCATACACACACATCCACACTCATACACACACATCCACACACATATACACATACTCACACATCCACACACATACTCATACACACATCCACATATACACATCCACACACATCCACACTCATACACACACATCCACACACACTCATACAGCTCATTAACACATATATACACACACACATCCAGTCACACGGTGAGACACATTGAATGTAGACATCCAGTCACACACGCGCACAGACACGTCCAGCAGGTCTGATTATGGTCTGACTGGATTCGCCTCGAAGAGTAGATGTTCTTTGGTGTGTTTGGTGTCCAAAACGGTCATTGCATTCCCCCATAGAGACTCGGGCCGGTAGACGCACTGACACAGAAGAAGAAGAAAAAAAAAAAAAAAAAAAATATTTTGAGGCGGGATTTTTCAAAAATATATTTTCAAAAGGGAAAATTCCTCTCTCTCTCTCTCTGGACTGAGCCCAGGAATTATTTGCCGCTGCGCATGCCTTTTTTTTTTTCCTTCCTGTTTGTCCTTCACATTGAAAAGTGCAAATTGACCTGCCCGCCTGGGATTCGAACCCAGGACTACAAAGTCTACCTTGCGGCAGACTTACACACTGAGCTAACGAGCCAGTCATACAAACATATAAAAAAAAAAAATCTCGACATATACTGGCCAGTGTGGAATCGCGGACATTGGCTGTCAGAGAATAGAATCCTATTATCCGATTCCTCTCTTCCTCTAGAATGACCTGTCGTCATTGTCGTTGTCTCCGTGTGTCTGTGTGTGTCTGTCTTTATTGAAATTGACAAGAAATGATGGAACACGGCTCCACGCGGGCCTCGATACTAGGTGGCTGCACGTCTCTCTCTCTGTCTGTGTGAGGGACTTCCGCATTAGCGGTGTTAGCTTAGCAATCTCGTTGTGTTTTAACTTCAGTTTAACATGACTTCCCGTAAAAATGGGAGCACCATATTAAATATTTGTACTAATAACAACATGCACCCATAATGTTTTACGGTAAAAAAAAATGCCAAACAGTTTTAGGTACACTACACGTTTAGAATTTAACAAAACAAACAACTAATAACAGAACATCACTTTCGCTGGCCTATGAGAATATGCACCAGTCCTATGACGAGGTGGACCGTTGGATCCAGAAGGATCTGAACCATCTCCATCGCCGGGACCATCTTCATCACAATGGACTCCTTGGTGCTGTTTGGCTGGGAGCTCAACGTCCTGGAGTCACCATCTCAGTAGTCCGTTGACTATGTGGTACACTATGGCGTGGCCTATCACCTCGCCACAGAGCCTGACCGTGAGCGGAAGGTGGTCTTCTTCCTCAGCAGGGTCGGCTCCACCATCGCCATGGCAGCGCTGACCAATTTCGTGGTGGGGGCGATGATGATGCCCTCCGCCTAGACCCAGCTGGGCACCTTCATGATGCTGATCATGTGCATCAGCTGAGCCTTCACAACCTTCTTTTTCCAATGCCCATGCTGCTGCCTGGAGCCAATGTGCCTGCTTTCACCATAGATTCAAAACCCTCCTCTGAAAGCTTATGAAAGCTTATGTTGACTATAAAGAGAACATTTAAGAGACTTATATAAAGGACATTATAAACCATAGTGTCAATCCGTCAAGTTATCGTGTCCAGTGTACCAGTGTCTCTGTTTGGGATATGACTGACCAAGTGCCTAAATGTCTATCATGTATAGTTATGACATTATACGGTTTGTTCTGTGTTTCCTTTTTTTACTCAGACAATGGTATTTTGTTGGTGTCACAGATTTTATTTTGATTAAACAGTAAAAATACAGTCTGTCTATGAAGTAAGTAAGTAGCCTTGAGAACCGATGGTTCTTGAGCCTAATGGCCCGTAGGGCAGGAGCCTATCTCTTGTTTACATAGCGTGAGGCGGCTTGATGTACAAGTACACCCCCTGGACATGACGCTGGTATGTCGCTGGGTCTTACCCCCAATCCAACCCTTAATGCTGAGTGCCAAGCAGGGAGGCATCGGGTACCATTTTTATAGTCTTTGGTATGACTCGGTTGGGGATCGAACTCACAACCCTAATCTCAGGGCGGACACTCTAACCGCAGGGCCACTGAGCTGGTTCTCACTGGTTTCTGACTGGTTTCTCTGTCTACGAAGCCCTCGTCTAAATTGTTCAAGGAAAATATTTGTGATCTGAACTACAGCTGTCTTTATTCTCTAAGAGAACCTGTTTTCTCGTCGAAATGTCCTTAACACAGATGTATGTCCACTGTATATCTGCTAAGATTTGGCTGAACTTTTAGTCCAGCCTCCCTCAGCGTCAATCCGTGGTTCACGACATGGTCAACTAGTGTTTCTTCTATGAGCACGTTCTCCTGCTTCAGGTCTTCCTCTTCCTCTACCTCCACATCGGCTTCTACCTCCTCCTCCTCCTCCACTGTGGATTCCCCCTCTCACCCTCACTCTTCTTCTTCTGACTCCTTCCATTTTGGTTGAAGACAGGTGAACTCACCTGTTGCATTTGTATAGTGCTTAAACCTGATTGGTGTGTCAGTGTGTCTACAATTAAGCAATCATGTGTTTGTGCACCTGATGGCTGTATTTAACCAATTGGCTCATAGGTGTGGTGATTTGACAGTCAGTGCTTTTGAATGGCAAGGAAGTAACATCATGATATACTTCTGTGGCTAACGTATAGAAGTGTGTTTAGTGTTTTGCAAATCACTGTGTGTATTGTTTTGCAAAAAGTGTGAGGCTGACATTGTGCTTATAGTGGTGCAAATCTGGGCTGATGTTTTGCTCCTTGGGTGTAAGGTTTTGATAATTGTGTAATACTTTAGATTTGAGTGTTTATGCAATCCATCGAAAAAAACTATACAACACACGCCTACACTGTTAACACACTGCCCTCTAGTGGTGAAGAAAAGCAATGACACAATAAAACAGCCTAGGCCAACTACATTTTTAGGGTTAGGGTTTACATTTTTTACATTTAGCAGATGCTTTTATCTGATAGGACTTACATGCTAGGACCAAGTGCCATTGGCAGTTACAATGCTAGAGGAAGGAAAGACCACTTCCCTTCTTTTTCAATTATTAACAATAGAGGAACTGTACAGAGGGGGTGATGGAGGGTGAAGAGGTAGGAGGTCACTGCCTACAGGCCGCAACAAAAGTAGAGTCCTCCACTCTTCATTTGGTTTTGTATGAATTCAGAATGTGGTCATAGTATCAACATAATACAGTGTGTTTGTATACAATAGATAAAAGTATCTTCTCAAAAAATAATAAAGTTAAAATGTTTAACTTCAGAAAACAGTAAAATATGAACATCAGGCTCTAACTGTTTTAATTATTCAGGCTCTAACTGTCTAAATTATTTCCAGTTTGATATCCGGACCAGGGTTAGGGTTGGGGTTGGGGTTAGGGTTGGGGTTGGGGTTAGGGTTAGGGTTGGGGTTAGGATCGTTCTTCTTCTTGACCGGCTTGTCCTTCAGGATCTTCCAGGTGAGCTTGTCGTAGAACCACTCCAGGTCCTGTGAGTCATCCGGCCACTGCAGGTACTCCTTCTTTTGTATGAAGCTTCTGATTGGCTCGTACTTCATCAGTTTATATGGAGGCATCTCCCCTACTACTACCAGGATCAGAAGGTCTCTGAGCTCCTCCAGCATCCTGCTCTGGGCCAGAGAAAAGGCTTCTAGGCACCAACCTGGAGGTAGTAATAATATTATACAATAACTCATCAATCATCATCATCATCATGAGATTTTTTGTATTGTATATCATTTATTATGATGTACTATATTACCAACCGTCCTTTAGGAACTCTTTAGACACGACACACACCGTCTTCCTGCTTCCCCAGACAGCGTCTCTGATGTTGGCCAGGTGATCCTCGCCAGGCAGGAAGTCTCTGGCCTCAAAGCAGCAGCGGAGGATGTTGTGCTCAGCCAGCTGAGAGTCCAGCCTCTTCAGCAACGCAGCTTCCACCCACCTGTAGTCATTGTTGCTGAAGCACAAGTAGGCGTCATACTTCACATTGCCACCAGGGGGCGGCTCTCTTTTAGGGCCCTCCAGGACCCTGGCCTTCACTTTCTTGTAGGCGATGAAGAGGTGTCCACGGAGCCGGACGAAAACGATGGTGCAGATGGTGACAAGGATGAGGATAGTGGAGCAGGTGATGAAGATGGAGAAACGCAGCTCCTGCATGAGTCCCTCGTCATCCTTCTCACACAACGCCGTGCTGTAATTAGACAGGCGGACACCGTGGAGCTCTGAGGGGAACTCGCACTGGAACTCGTCAACGTCGCTCGAGGACGTCACGTTGGTGCCGTTCAGCCACGTCAAGAAGGGCAGCAGGTCGCAGTCGCAGTGGAACAGGTTGTTCCTCAGGCCGACAGTTCTGAGGAAACTGAACGTCCTGGGGTCAGGGGTCGCCAGGAAGTTGTAGGAGAGATCCACTGTAGTGAGACTCTCTGGGAAGATGTTTGGTTGGAGGTACGTCAAAGAGTTGAAGGAGATGTCCATGTCCACCAGAGAGGTGAGACCATTGAAGATACCCTCCGGGAGAGACTGAAGGGAGTTGGAGCGTAAACTCAGAATAATGAGCTGGTTGAGATTGTCAAACACGTCCAAGCATGTTCCCTGAGCCCATATCAGCTGCAAGTAGCTGCCGCTGAGATCCAGCAGTTTCAAACTATTCTGTGGCGGGATGGAAATGTTACGGTTCAGGGTGCACATCGTTATGAGATTTTCACCAAACCAGACAAGTTCAAGTTTATGGAATTTCGTTAATACTTTGGGATTTCGTTAAGACTTTGACTTAAGCTCCGCCCACTTTGACTTAAGCTCCGCCCACTTTGACACAAGCTCCGCCCACTTTGTCTTAAGCGCCGCCCACTTTGACTTAAGCTCCGCCCACTTTTACACAAGCTCCGCCCACTTTTACACAAGCTCCGCCCACTTTGATTTACGCTCCGCCCACTTTTACTTAAGCTCCGCCCGCTTTTACACAAGCTCCGCCCACTTTGACTTAAGCTCCGCCCACTTTGACACAAGCTCCGCCCACTTTGACTTAAGCTTACACGCACACGTACGTACGCACGCGCACGTACGCGCACACACACGCGCACACGCACACACATACACGCGCACGAACGCGCACGCGCGCGCACACACGAACACATACACGCGCACACTCACGCACGCGTGCACACGCGCGAACACACACGCGCACACGCACGCACACACACACGCACGCACACACGTACACACGCGCGCGCACACACACGCGCGCGCGCACACACGCGCACGCACGCGCACGTACACACACATGCGCACACCCGCGGGCGCGCGCACACACGCGCACACGCACGCGCACACACGCGCACACGCACGCGCACACACACGCGCACGCGTGCGTGCGCGTGTGTGAGTACGTGTGTGTGCGTGTGCACGCGCGTATGTGTGTGTGCGTGTACGCGCGCGCACGCACGCGCACACACACGCGCACACGCACACACATACACGCACGCGCACGCGCACACACGAACGCATACACACGAACACATACACACGCACACTCACGCACCCGTACACACGCACGCACGCGCGCACGCACGCGCATACACGCGCATACACGCACGCACGCACACACGCACACACACGCACGCACACGTACACATGCACACACGCGCACACGCACACACACACGCGCACGCACGCGAACACACACGCACACACACGCACACACACGCGCACACGCACACACGCACACACGCGCGCACACACGCGCACACACGCGCACGTACACACACGCACGCGCACACCCGCGCGGGCACACGCACGCACACACGCACGCACACACGCGCACATGCACAGACACATGCAGCATCTACAACCAGCCGATCCCCTACGTGTGTGCGTGCGTGTGTGCGTGTGTGCGTGTGCGCATGTGTGCGTGTGTGTGCACGTGCGCGCGCGCGTGTGCACGAGCGTGCGCGCGTGCGCGTGTGTGCGTGTTCGTGCGCGTGTGTGTGTGGTTGTTGTGCCCACTTTGACTTAAGCTCCGCCCACTTTGACACAAGCTCCGCCCACTTTGACTTAAGCGCGCGTGCGCGTGCGTGCGTGTGTGTGCGTGCGTACGTGTGTGTGCGTACGCGTGCGCGCGTGCGCGTGCATGCGTGCGTACGAGCGTGCGCGTGTGCGTGCGCGTGCGTGTGTGCGCGCGTGTGTGGTTGTTGTGCCCACTTTGACTTAAGCTCCGCCCACTTTGACTTAAGCTCCGCCCACTTTGACTTAAGCTCCGCCCACTTTGACACAAGCTCCGCCCACTTTGACTTAAGCTCCTCCCTTTGATTTAAGCTCCTCCCACTTTGACTTAAGATCCTCACACTTTGATTTAAGCTCCTCCCACTTAGACTTAAGCTCCGCCCACTTTGACTTAAGCTCCTCCCACTTTGATTTAAGCTCCTCCCACTTTGATTTAAGCTCCTCCCACTTTGATTTAAGCTCCTCCCACTTTGATTTAAGCCCCGCCCACTTTGATTTAAGCTCCTCCCACTTTGATTTAAGCTCCTCCCACTTTGATTTAAGCTCCGCCCACTTTGACTTAAGCTCCTCCCGCTTTGATTTAAGCTCCTCCCACTTTGACTTAAGCTCCTCCCACTTTGATTTAAGCTCCGCCCACTTTGAGTTAAGCGCAGCCCACTTTGACTTAAGCTCCTCCCACTTTGATTTAAGCTCCTCCCACTTAGACTTAAGCTCCGCCCACTTTGACTTAAGCTCCTCCCACTTTGATTTAAGCTCCTCCCACTTTGATTTAAGCTCCTCCCACTTAGACTTAAGCTCCGCCCACTTTGACTTAAGCTCCTCCTACTTTGATTTAAGCTCCTCCCACTTTGATTTAAGCTCCTCCCACTTTGATTTAAGCTCCGCCCACTTTGACTTAAGCTCCGCCCACTTTTACACAAGCTCCGCCCACTTTTACACAAGCTCCGCCCACTTTGATTTACGCTCCGCCCACTTTTACTTAAGCTCCGCCCGCTTTTACACAAGCTCCGCCCACTTTGACTTAAGCTCCGCCCACTTTGACACAAGCTCCGCCCACTTTGACTTAAGCTTACACGCACACGTACGTACGCACGCGCACGTACGCGCACACACACGCGCACACGCACACACATACACGCGCACGAACGCGCACGCGCGCGCACACACGAACACATACACGCGCACACTCACGCACGCGTGCACACGCGCGAACACACACGCGCACACGCACGCACACACACACGCACGCACACACGTACACACGCGCGCGCACACACACGCGCGCGCGCACACGCGCACGCACGCGCACGTACACACACATGCGCACACCCGCGGGCGCGCGCACACACGCGCACACGCACGCGCACACACGCGCACACACGCGCACGTGTTTGTGCGTGCGCGCGTGCGTGCGCGCGTGCGCGCGCGCGTGCGTGCGCGTGTGTGAGTACGTGTGTGTGCGTGTGCACGCGCGTATGTGTGTGTGCGTGTACGCGCGCGCACGCACGCGCGCACACACGCACACACATACACGCACGCGCACGCGCACACACGAACGCATACACACGAACACATACACACGCACACTCACGCACCCGTACACACGCACGCACACGCGCACGTACGCGCACGCACGCGCGCACGCACGCGCACACACGCGCATACACGCACGCACGCACACGCGCACACACACGCACGCACACGTACACATGCACACACGCGCACACGCACACACACACGCGCACGCACGCGAACACACACGCACACACACGCACACGCACACACGCGCACACGCACACACATACACGCACGCGCACGCGCACACACGAACGCATACACACGAACACATACACACGCACACTCACGCACCCGTACACACGCACGCACACGCGCACGCACGCGCGCACGCACGCGCATACACGCGCATACACGCACGCACGCACACACGCACACACACGCACGCACACGTACACATGCACACACGCGCACACGCACACACACACGCGCACGCACGCGAACACACACGCACACACACGCACACGCACACACGCACACACGCGCGCACACACGCGCACACACGCGCACGTACACACACGCACGCGCACACCCGCGCGGGCACACGCACGCACACACGCACGCACACACGCGCACATGCACAGACACATGCAGCATCTACAACCAGCCGATCCCCTACGTGTGTGCGTGCGTGTGTGCGTGTGTGCGTGTGCGCATGTGTGCGTGTGTGTGCACGTGCGCGCGCGCGTGTGCGTGCGTACGAGCGTGCGCGCGTGCGCGTGTGTGCGTGTTCGTGCGCGTGTGTGTGTGGTTGTTGTGCCCACTTTGACTTAAGCTCCGCCCACTTTGACACAAGCTCCGCCCACTTTGACTTAAGCGCGCGTGCACGTGCGCGTGCGCGTGCACGTGTGTGTGCGTACGCGTGCGCGCGTGCGCGTGCATGCGTGCGTACGAGCGTGCGCGTGTGCGTGCGCGTGCGTGTGTGTGTGCGCGCGTGTGTGGTTGTTGTGCCCACTTTGACTTAAGCTCCGCCCACTTTGACTTAAGCTCCGCCCACTTTGACTTAAGCTCCTCCCGCTTTGATTTAAGCTCCTCCCACTTTGACTTAAGCTCCTCCCACTTTGATTTAAGCTCCGCCCACTTTGAGTTAAGCGCAGCCCACTTTGACTTAAGCTCCTCCCACTTTGATTTAAGCCCCGCCCACTTTGATTTAAGCTCCTCCCACTTTGATTTAAGCTCCTCCCACTTTGATTTAAGCTCCGCCCACTTTGACTTAAGCTCCTCCCGCTTTGATTTAAGCTCCTCCCACTTTGACTTAAGCTCCTCCCACTTTGATTTAAGCTCCGCCCACTTTGAGTTAAGCGCAGCCCACTTTGACTTAAGCTCCTCCCACTTTGATTTAAGCTCCTCCCACTTAGACTTAAGCTCCGCCCACTTTGACTTAAGCTCCTCCCACTTTGATTTAAGCTCCTCCCACTTTGATTTAAGCTCCTCCCACTTAGACTTAAGCTCCGCCCACTTTGACTTAAGCTCCTCCTACTTTGATTTAAGCTCCTCCCACTTTGATTTAAGCTCCTCCCACTTTGATTTAAGCTCCGCCCACTTTGACTTAAGCTCCGCCCACTTTTACACAAGCTCCGCCCACTTTTACACAAGCTCCGCCCACTTTGATTTACGCTCCGCCCACTTTTACTTAAGCTCCGCCCGCTTTTACACAAGCTCCGCCCACTTTGACTTAAGCTCCGCCCACTTTGACACAAGCTCCGCCCACTTTGACTTAAGCTTACACGCACACGTACGTACGCACGCGCACGTACGCGCACACACACGCGCACACGCACACACATACACGCGCACGAACGCGCACGCGCGCGCACACACGAACACATACACGCGCACACTCACGCACGCGTGCACACGCGCGAACACACACGCGCACACGCACGCACACACACACGCACGCACACACGTACACACGCGCGCGCACACACACGCGCGCGCGCACACACGCGCACGCACGCGCACGTACACACACATGCGCACACCCGCGGGCGCGCGCACACACGCACACACGCACGCGCACACACACGCGCACGTGTTTGTGCGTGCGTGCGCGTGCGCGCGTGCGTGCGCGTGTGTGAGTACGTGTGTGTGCGTGTGCACGCGCGTATGTGTGTGTGCGTGTACGCGCGCGCACGCACGCGCGCACACACGCACACACATACACGCACGCGCACGCGCACACACGAACGCATACACACGAACACATACACACGCACACTCACGCACCCGTACACACGCACGCACACGCGCACGCACGCGCGCACGCACGCGCATACACGCGCATACACGCACGCACGCACACGCGCACACACACGCACGCACACGTACACATGCACACACGCGCACACGCACACACACACGCGCACGCACGCGAACACACACGCACACACACGCACACACACGCGCACACGCACACACGCACACACGCGCGCACACACGCGCACACACGCGCACGTACACACACGCACGCGCACACCCGCGCGGGCACACGCACGCACACACGCACGCACACACGCGCACATGCACAGACACATGCAGCATCTACAACCAGCCGATCCCCTACGTGTGTGCGTGCGTGTGTGCGTGTGTGCGTGTGCGCATGTGTGCGTGTGTGTGCACGTGCGCGCGCGCGTGTGCGTGCGTACGAGCGTGCGCGCGTGCGCGTGTGTGCGTGTTCGTGCGCGTGTGTGTGTGGTTGTTGTGCCCACTTTGACTTAAGCTCCGCCCACTTTGACACAAGCTCCGCCCACTTTGACTTAAGCGCGCGTGCACGTGCGCGTGCGCGTGCACGTGCGTGTGTGTGCGTGCGTACGAGCGTGCGCGTGTGCGTGCGCGTGCGTGTGTGTGTGCGCGCGTGTGTGGTTGTTGTGCCCACTTTGACTTAAGCTCCGCCCACTTTGACTTAAGCTCCGCCCACTTTGACTTAAGCTCCTCCCGCTTTGATTTAAGCTCCTCCCACTTTGACTTAAGCTCCTCCCACTTTGATTTAAGCTCCGCCCACTTTGAGTTAAGCGCAGCCCACTTTGACTTAAGCTCCTCCCACTTTGATTTAAGCCCCGCCCACTTTGATTTAAGCTCCTCCCACTTTGATTTAAGCTCCTCCCACTTTGATTTAAGCTCCGCCCACTTTGACTTAAGCTCCTCCCGCTTTGATTTAAGCTCCTCCCACTTTGACTTAAGCTCCTCCCACTTTGATTTAAGCTCCGCCCACTTTGAGTTAAGCGCAGCCCACTTTGACTTAAGCTCCTCCCACTTTGATTTAAGCTCCTCCCACTTAGACTTAAGCTCCGCCCACTTTGACTTAAGCTCCTCCCACTTTGATTTAAGCTCCTCCCACTTTGATTTAAGCTCCTCCCACTTAGACTTAAGCTCCGCCCACTTTGACTTAAGCTCCTCCTACTTTGATTTAAGCTCCTCCCACTTTGATTTAAGCTCCTCCCACTTTGATTTAAGCTCCGCCCACTTTGACTTAAGCTCCGCCCACTTTTACACAAGCTCCGCCCACTTTTACACAAGCTCCGCCCACTTTGATTTACGCTCCGCCCACTTTTACTTAAGCTCCGCCCGCTTTTACACAAGCTCCGCCCACTTTGACTTAAGCTCCGCCCACTTTGACACAAGCTCCGCCCACTTTGACTTAAGCTTACACGCACACGTACGTACGCACGCGCACGTACGCGCACACACACGCGCACACGCACACACATACACGCGCACGAACGCGCACGCGCGCGCACACACGAACACATACACGCGCACACTCACGCACGCGTGCACACGCGCGAACACACACGCGCACACGCACGCACACACACACGCACGCACACACGTACACACGCGCACGCACGCGCACGTACACACACATGCGCACACCCGCGGGCGCGCGCACACACGCGCACACGCACGCGCACACACACGCGCACGTGTTTGTGCGTGCGCGCGCGTGCGCGCGCGTGTGTGAGTACGTGTGTGTGCGTGTGCACGCGCGTATGTGTGTGTGCGTGTACGCGCGCGCACGCACGCGCGCACACACGCGCACACGCGCACACACGCGCACACGCACACACATACACGCACGCGCACGCGCACACACGAACGCATACACACGAACACATACACACGCACACTCACGCACCCGTACACACGCACGCACACGCGCACGTACGCGCACGCACGCGCATACACGCGCATACACGCACGCACGCACACGCGCACACACACGCACGCACACGTACACATGCACACACGCGCACACGCACACACACACGCGCACGCACGCGAACACACACGCACACACACGCACACACACGCGCACACGCACACACGCACACACGCGCGCACACACGCGCACACACGCGCACGTACACACACGCACGCGCACACCCGCGCGGGCACACGCACGCACACACGCACGCACACACGCGCACATGCACAGACACATGCAGCATCTACAACCAGCCGATCCCCTACGTGTGTGCGTGCGTGTGTGCGTGTGTGCGTGTGCGCATGTGTGCGTGTGTGTGCACGTGCGCGCGCGCGTGTGCGTGCGTACGAGCGTGCGCGCGTGCGCGTGTGTGCGTGTTCGTGCGCGTGTGTGTGTGGTTGTTGTGCCCACTTTGACTTAAGCTCCGCCCACTTTGACACAAGCTCCGCCCACTTTGACTTAAGCGCGCGTGCACGTGCGCGTGCGCGTGCACGTGCGCGCGCGTGTGTGTGCGTACGTACGTGTGTGTGTGCGTACGCGTGCGCGCGTGCGCGTGCATGCGTGCGTACGAGCGTGCGCGTGTGCGTGCGCGTGCGTGTGTGTGTGCGCGCGTGTGTGGTTGTTGTGCCCACTTTGACTTAAGCTCCGCCCACTTTGACTTAAGCTCCGCCCACTTTGACTTAAGCTCCGCCCACTTTGACTTAAGCTCCGCCCACTTTGACACAAGCTCCGCCCACTTTGACTTAAGCTCATTCCTTTGATTTAAGCTCCTCCCACTTTGACTTAAGATCCTCACACTTTGATTTAAGCTCCTCCCACTTAGACTTAAGCTCCGCCCACTTTGACTTAAGCTCCTCCCACTTTGATTTAAGCTCCTCCCACTTTGATTTAAGCTCCTCCCACTTTGATTTAAGCTCCTCCCACTTTGATTTAAGCCCCGCCCACTTTGATTTAAGCTCCTCCCACTTTGATTTAAGCTCCTCCCACTTTGATTTAAGCTCCGCCCACTTTGACTTAAGCTCCTCCCGCTTTGATTTAAGCTCCTCCCACTTTGACTTAAGCTCCTCCCACTTTGATTTAAGCTCCGCCCACTTTGAGTTAAGCGCAGCCCACTTTGACTTAAGCTCCTCCCACTTTGATTTAAGCTCCTCCCACTTAGACTTAAGCTCCGCCCACTTTGACTTAAGCTCCTCCCACTTTGATTTAAGCTCCTCCCACTTTGATTTAAGCTCCTCCCACTTAGACTTAAGCTCCGCCCACTTTGACTTAAGCTCCTCCTACTTTGATTTAAGCTCCTCCAACTTTGATTTAAGCTCCTCCCACTTTGATTTAAGCTCCGCCCACTTTGACTTAAGCTCCTCCCACTTTGATTTAAGCTCCTCCCACTTTGATTTAAGCTCCTCCCGCTTTGATTTAAGCTCCTCCCACTTTGATTTAAGCTCCGCCCACTTTGCCTTAAGCTCCTCCCACTTTGATTTAAGCTCCGCCCACTTTGACTTAAGCTCCTCCCACTTATACACAAGCTCCGCCCACTTTGACTTAAGCTCCGCCCACTTTGACACAAGCTCCCTCCGGGCTAGGTTAAAGGACTTTAGCTCAGCAACCGTAAGTGCCACAGACACGGTTCAGATATTTTCCGAATCGGCTCGGGCCCGCCGAACACATATTCGAGTCCCGACTCGGTTGCGGCGCCCCCTGTGGCCAGAATTCATAACTCCCCTCCTAGCTGTGAGCTAGAGGTCTGGTTTTCACATATGTCGAACATCTTGGTGAGACAAGTGTTTACCCAGAGTTTCGGCTTGATCGGCCATTCGTGGCCCAAACGGGGAGCTTTGACGTAAGTGCGAAATCCGTAATTAAAGGGGGCGCCACGGAGCGACCGTTTGAGCTAGCGCCTCGAAACTCGGGGCACGCAACCGGACCCCTGTGACGCTTCATCGTGCCGATTTTTGGGTGACTGGGACTTTCTGGCACCGATTTCTGTTTTTCATCCTAGGGTTTCATCCTAGGGTGCAACTGCGTACAGTCTAGGTAGGTCGTTTGTTGGCAAATGAAAGAAAATTGGAATTAATCAATTAAGCCACTCCCACTTTGACACAAGCTCCGCCCACTAAATGTCTAAGCCACTCCCACTCCCACTTAAGCTCCGCCCACTTTGACACAAGCTCCGCCCACTTTTGACACAAGCTCCGCCCACAATTTGAATTAATCAATTAAGCCACTCCCACTTAGACACAAGCTCCGCCCACTTTGATTTAAGCTCCTCCCACTTTGATTTAAGCTCCTCCCACTTTGATTTAAGCTCCGCCCACTTTGACTTAAGCTCCTCCCACTTTGATTTAAGCTCCGCCCACTTTGACTTAGGCTCCTCCCACTTTGATTTAAGCTCCTCCCACTTTGATTTAAGCTCCGCCCACTTTGACTTAAGCTCCTCCCTTTGATTTAAGCTCCTCCCACTTTGACTTAAGATCCTCACACTTTGATTTAAGCTCCTCCCACTTTGATTTAAGCTCCGCCCACTTTGACTTAAGCTCCTCCCACTTTGATTTAAGCTCCTCCCACTTTGATTTAAGCTCCTCCCACTTTGATATAAGCTCCTCCCACTTTGATTTAAGCTCCGCCCACTTTGACTTAAGCTCCGCCCACTTTGACTTAAGCTCCGCCCACTTTGACTTAAGCTCCTCCCACTTTGACTTAAGCTCCTCCCACTTTGATTTAAGCTCCTCCCACTTTGATTTAAGCTCCGTCCACTTTGACTTAAGCTCCGCCCACTTTGATCTAAGTGCCTCCCACTTTGACTTAAGCTCCGCCCACTTTGACTTAAGCTCCTCCCACTTTGATTTACGCTCCGCCACTTTGATTTAAGCTCCTCCCACTTTGATTTAAGCTCCGCCCACTTTGACTTAAGCTCCTCCCACTTTGACTTAAGCTCCTCCCACTTTGATTTAAGCTCCTCCCACTTAGACTTAAGCTCCGCCCACTTTGACTTAAGCTCCGCCCACTTTGACTTAAGCTCCGCCCACTTTGATTTAAGCTCCTCCCACTTTGACTTAAGCTCCGCCCACTTTGACTTAAGCTCAGCCCACTTTGACTTAAGCTCCTCCCACTTTGATTTAAGCTCCGCCCACTTTGACTTAAGCTCCGCCCACTTTGATTTAAGCTCCTCCCACTTTGATTTAAGCTCCGCCCACTTTGACTTAAGCTCCTCCCACTTTGATTTAAGCTCCTCCCACTTTGACTTAAGCTCCTCCCACTTTGATTTAAGCTCCGTCCGCTTTGACTTAAGCGCCGCCCACTTTGACTTAAGCTCCTCCCACTTTGATTTAAGCTCCTCCCACTTAGACTTAAGCTCCGCCCACTTTGACTTAAGCTCCTCCCACTTTGATTTAAGCTCCTCCCACTTTGATTTAAGCTCCTCCCACTTTGATTTAAGCTCTGCCCACTTTGACTTAAGCTCCTCCCACTTTGATTTAAGCTCCTCCCACTTTGACTTAAGCTCCTCCCACTTTGATCTAAGCTCCTCCCACTTTGATTTAAGCTCCTCCCACTTTGATTTAAGCTCCTCCCACTTTGATTTAAACTCCGCCCACTTTGACTTAAGCTCCGCCCACTTTGCCACAAGCTCCGCCCACTTTGACACAAGCTCCGCCCACTTTGACTTAAGCTCCGCCCACTTTGACTTAAGCTCCGCCCACTTTGACTTAAGCTCCGCCCACTTTGACACAAGCTCCGCCCACTTTGTCTTAAGCGCCGCCCACTTTGACACAAGCTCCGCCCACTTTGACACAAGCTCCGCCCACTTTTACGCAAGCTCCGCCCACTTTTACACAAGCTCCGCCCACTTTGACACAAGCTCCGCCCACTTTTACACAAGCTCCGCCCACTTTGACACAAGCTCCGCCCACTTTGACTTAAGCTCCGCCCACTTTGACACAAGCTCCGCCCACTTTGACAGCTCATTAACATACAGCTCATTAGCATGAAGCTCATTAGCATGAAGCTCATTAACATGAAGCTCATTAACATGAAGCTCATTAACATACAGCTCATTAACATACACACACACAGAAACACGTATACACACAGAGACACACACAGCTAATTAACATACAGCTCATTAACATACAGCTCATTAGCATGAATCTCATTAACATGAAGCTCATTAACATACAGCTCATTAACATACAGCTCATTAACATACACACACAGACACACGTATACACACACAGAGACACACACACAGCTAATTAACATACAGCTAATTAACATACAGCTCATTAGCATGAATCTCATTAACATACAGCTCATTAACATACAGCTCATTAACATACACACACAGACACACGTATACACACAGAGACACACACACAGCTAATTAACATACAGCTCATTAACATACAGCTCATTAGCATGAATCTCATTAACATGAAGCTCATTAACATACAGCTCATTAGCATGAAGCTCATTAGCATGAAGCTCATTAACATACAGCTCATAAACATATACACACGTATACACACAGAGACATTAGCATGAAGCTCATTAACATGAAGCTCATTAACATACAGCTCTTTAGCATGAAGCTCATTAGTATGAAGCTCATTAACATACAGCTCATTAACATACATAAACATACATACACACATACTCATACACACACATACTCATATCCACATACTCATACACACACATCCACACTCATACACACACATCCACACACATATACACATACTCACACATCCACACACATACTCATACACACATCCACATATACACATCCACACACATCCACACTCATACACACACATCCACACACACTCATACAGCTCATTAACACATATATACACACACACATCCAGTCACACGGTGAGACACATTGAATGTAGACATCCAGTCACACACGCGCACAGACACGTCCAGCAGGTCTGATTATGGTCTGACTGGATTCGCCTCGAAGAGTAGATGTTCTTTGGTGTGTTTGGTGTCCAAAACGGTCATTGCATTCCCCCATAGAGACTCGGGCCGGTAGACGCACTGACACAGAAGAAGAAGAAGAAAAAAAAAAAAAAAAAAAATATTTTGAGGCGGGATTTTTCAAAAATATATTTTCAAAAGGGAAAATTCCTCTCTCTCTCTCTCTCTCTCTCTCTCTCTCTCTCTCTCTCTGGACTGAGCCCAGGAATTATTTGCCGCTGCGCATGCCTTTTTTTTTTTCCTTCCTGTTTGTCCTTCACATTGAAAAGTGCAAATTGACCTGCCCGCCTGGGATTCGAACCCAGGACTACAAAGTCTACCTTGCGGCAGACTTACACACTGAGCTAACGAGCCAGTCATACAAACATATAAAAAAAAAAAATCTCGACATATACTGGCCAGTGTGGAATCGCGGACATTGGCTGTCAGAGAATAGAATCCTATTATCCGATTCCTCTCTTCCTCTAGAATGACCTGTCGTCATTGTCGTTGTCTCCGTGTGTCTGTGTGTGTCTGTCTTTATTGAAATTGACAAGAAATGATGGAACACGGCTCCACGCGGGCCTCGATACTAGGTGGCTGCACGTCTCTCTCTCTGTCTGTGTGAGGGACTTCCGCATTAGCGGTGTTAGCTTAGCAATCTCGTTGTGTTTTAACTTCAGTTTAACATGACTTCCCGTAAAAATGGGAGCACCATATTAAATTAGTATCAACATAATACAGTGTGTTTGTATACAATAGATAAAAGTATCTTCTCAAAAAATAATAAAGTTAAAATGTTTCACTTCAGAAAACAGTAAAATATGAACATCAGGCTCTAACTGTTTTAATTATTCAGGCTCTAACTGTCTAAATTATTTCCAGTTTGATATCCGGACCAGGGTTAGGGTTAGGGTTGGGGTTAGGGTTGGGGTTAGGGTTGGGGTTAGGGTTGGGGTTGAGGTTAGGATCGTTCTTCTTCTTGACCGGCTTGTCCTTCAGGATCTTCCAGGTGAGCTTGTCGTAGAACCACTCCAGGTCCTGTGAGTCATCCGGCCACTGCAGGTACTCCTTCTTTTGTATGAAGCTTCTGATTGGCTCGTACTTCATCAGTTTATATGGAGGCATCTCCCCTACTACTACCAGGATCAGAAGGTCTCTGAGCTCCTCCAGCATCCTGCTCTGGGCCAGAGAAAAGGCTTCCAGGCACCAACCTGGAGGTAGTAATAATATTATACAATAACTCATCAATCATCATCATCATGAGATGTTTTGTATTGTATATCATTTATTATGATGTACTATATTACCAACCGTCCTTTAGGAACTCTTTAGACACGACACACACCGTCTTCCTGCTTCCCCAGACAGCATCTCTGATGTTGGCCAGGTGATCCTCGCCAGGCAGGAAGTCTCTGGCCTCAAAGCAGCAGCGGAGGATGTTGTGCTCAGCCAGCTGAGAGTCCAGCCTCTTCAGCAACGCAGCTTCCACCCACCTGTAGTCATTGTTGCTGAAGCACAAGTAGGCGTCATACTTCACATTGCCACCAGGGGGCGGCTCTCTTTTAGGGCCCTCCAGGACCCTGGCCTTCACTTTCTTGTAGGCGATGAAGAGGTGTCCACGGAGCCGGACGAAAACGATGGTGCAGATGGTGACAAGGATGAGGATAGTGGAGCAGGTGATGAAGATGGAGAAACGTAGCTCCTGCATGAGTCCCTCGTCATCCTTCTCACACAACG
Source organism: Nansenia antarctica (assembly GCF_963989245.1). NCBI lineage: Eukaryota > Metazoa > Chordata > Actinopteri > Argentiniformes > Microstomatidae > Nansenia > Nansenia antarctica. The sequence continues at coordinate 43,366,951 of NC_137674.1, forward strand.
CCGTGCTGTAATTAGACAGGCGGACACCGTGGAGCTCTGAGGGGAACTCGCACTGGAACTCGTCAACGTCGCTCGAGGACGTCACGTTGGTGCCGTTCAGCCACGTCAAGAAGGGCAGCAGGTCGCAGTCGCAGTGGAACAGGTTGTTCCTCAGGCCGACAGTTCTGAGGAAACTGAACGTCCTGGGGTCAGGGGTCGCCAGGAAGTTGTAGGAGAGATCCACTGTAGTGAGACTCTCTGGGAAGATGTTTGGTTGGAGGTACGTCAAAGAGTTGAAAGAGATGTCCATGTCCACCAGAGAGGTGAGACCATTGAAGATACCCTCCGGGAGAGACTGAAGGGAGTTGGAGCGTAAACTCAGAATAATGAGCTGGTTGAGATTGTCAAACACGTCCAAGCATGTTCCCTGAGCCCATATCAGCTGCAAGTAGCTGCCGCTGAGATCCAGCAGTTTCAAACTATTCTGTGGCGGGATGGAAATGTTACGGTTCAGGGTGCACATCGTTATGAGATTTTCACCAAACCAGACAAGTTCAAGTTTATGGAATTTCGTTAATACTTTGGGATTTCGTTAAGACTTTGACTTAAGCTCCGCCCACTTTGACTTAAGCTCCGCCCACTTTGACACAAGCTCCGCCCACTTTGTCTTAAGCGCCGCCCACTTTGACTTAAGCTCCGCCCACTTTTACACAAGCTCCGCCCACTTTTACACAAGCTCCGCCCACTTTGATTTACGCTCCGCCCACTTTTACTTAAGCTCCGCCCGCTTTTACACAAGCTCCGCCCACTTTGACTTAAGCTCCGCCCACTTTGACACAAGCTCCGCCCACTTTGACTTAAGCTTACACGCACACGTACGTACGCACGCGCACGTACGCGCACACACACGCGCACACGCACACACATACACGCGCACGAACGCGCACGCGCGCGCACACACGAACACATACACGCGCACACTCACGCACGCGTGCACACGCGCGAACACACACGCGCACACGCACGCACACACACACGCACGCACACACGTACACACGCGCGCGCACACACACGCGCGCGCGCACACACGCGCACGCACGCGCACGTACACACATGCGCACACGCACGCGCACACACACGCGCACGCGCGCGTGTGTGCGCGTGCGTGCGCGCGTGCGTGCGCGTGTGTGAGTACGTGTGTGTGCGTGTGCACGCGCGTATGTGTGTGTGCGTGTACGCGCGCGCACGCACGCGCACACACACGCGCACACGCACACACATACACGCACGCGCACGCGCACACACGAACGCATACACACGAACACATACACACGCACACTCACGCACCCGTACACACGCACGCACGCGCGCACGCACGCGCGCACGCACGCGCATACACGCGCATACACGCACGCACGCACACACGCACACACACGCACGCACACGTACACATGCACACACGCGCACACGCACACACACACGCGCACGCACGCGAACACACACGCACACACACGCACACACACGCGCACACGCACACACGCACACACGCGCGCACACACGCGCACACACGCGCACGTACACACACGCACGCGCACACCCGCGCGGGCACACGCACGCACACACGCACGCACACACGCGCACATGCACAGACACATGCAGCATCTACAACCAGCCGATCCCCTACGTGTGTGCGTGCGTGTGTGCGTGTGTGCGTGTGCGCATGTGTGCGTGTGTGTGCACGTGCGCGCGCGCGTGTGCGTGCGTACGAGCGTGCGCGCGTGCGCGTGTGTGCGTGTTCGTGCGCGTGTGTGTGTGGTTGTTGTGCCCACTTTGACTTAAGCTCCGCCCACTTTGACACAAGCTCCGCCCACTTTGACTTAAGCGCGCGTGCGCGTGCGCGTGCGCGTGCGTGTGTGTGCGTGCGTACGTGTGTGTGTACGCGTGCGCGCGTGCGCGTGCATGCGTGCGTACGAGCGTGCGCGTGTGCGTGCGCGTGCGTGTGTGTGTGCGCGCGTGTGTGGTTGTTGTGCCCACTTTGACTTAAGCTCCGCCCACTTTGACTTAAGCTCCGCCCACTTTGACTTAAGCTCCGCCCACTTTGACTTAAGCTCCGCCCACTTTGACACAAGCTCCGCCCACTTTGACTTAAGCTCCTCCCTTTGATTTAAGCTCCTCCCACTTTGACTTAAGATCCTCACACTTTGATTTAAGCTCCTCCCACTTAGACTTAAGCTCCGCCCACTTTGACTTAAGCTCCTCCCACTTTGATTTAAGCTCCTCCCACTTTGATTTAAGCTCCTCCCACTTTGATTTAAGCTCCTCCCACTTTGATTTAAGCTCCTCCCACTTTGATTTAAGCTCCGCCCACTTTGATTTAAGCTCCGCCCACTTTGACTTAAGCTCCTCCCGCTTTGATTTAAGCTCCTCCCACTTTGACTTAAGCTCCTCCCACTTTGATTTAAGCTCCGCCCACTTTGAGTTAAGCGCAGCCCACTTTGACTTAAGCTCCTCCCACTTTGATTTAAGCTCCTCCCACTTAGACTTAAGCTCCGCCCACTTTGACTTAAGCTCCTCCCACTTTGATTTAAGCTCCTCCCACTTTGATTTAAGCTCCTCCCACTTAGACTTAAGCTCCGCCCACTTTGACTTAAGCTCCTCCTACTTTGATTTAAGCTCCTCCCACTTTGATTTAAGCTCCTCCCACTTTGATTTAAGCTCCGCCCACTTTGACTTAAGCTCCGCCCACTTTTACACAAGCTCCGCCCACTTTTACACAAGCTCCGCCCACTTTGATTTACGCTCCGCCCACTTTTACTTAAGCTCCGCCCGCTTTTACACAAGCTCCGCCCACTTTGACTTAAGCTCCGCCCACTTTGACACAAGCTCCGCCCACTTTGACTTAAGCGCGCGTGCGCGTGCGCGTGCGCGTGCGTGTGTGTGCGTGCGTACGTGTGTGTGTACGCGTGCGCGCGTGCGCGTGCATGCGTGCGTACGAGCGTGCGCGTGTGCGTGCGCGTGCGTGTGTGTGTGCGCGCGTGTGTGGTTGTTGTGCCCACTTTGACTTAAGCTCCGCCCACTTTGACTTAAGCTCCGCCCACTTTGACTTAAGCTCCGCCCACTTTGACTTAAGCTCCGCCCACTTTGACACAAGCTCCGCCCACTTTGACTTAAGCTCCTCCCTTTGATTTAAGCTCCTCCCACTTTGACTTAAGATCCTCACACTTTGATTTAAGCTCCTCCCACTTAGACTTAAGCTCCGCCCACTTTGACTTAAGCTCCTCCCACTTTGATTTAAGCTCCTCCCACTTTGATTTAAGCTCCTCCCACTTTGATTTAAGCTCCTCCCACTTTGATTTAAGCTCCTCCCACTTTGATTTAAGCTCCGCCCACTTTGACTTAAGCTCCTCCCGCTTTGATTTAAGCTCCTCCCACTTTGACTTAAGCTCCTCCCACTTTGATTTAAGCTCCGCCCACTTTGAGTTAAGCGCAGCCCACTTTGACTTAAGCTCCTCCCACTTTGATTTAAGCTCCTCCCACTTAGACTTAAGCTCCGCCCACTTTGACTTAAGCTCCTCCCACTTTGATTTAAGCTCCTCCCACTTTGATTTAAGCTCCTCCCACTTAGACTTAAGCTCCGCCCACTTTGACTTAAGCTCCTCCTACTTTGATTTAAGCTCCTCCCACTTTGATTTAAGCTCCTCCCACTTTGATTTAAGCTCCGCCCACTTTGACTTAAGCTCCGCCCACTTTTACACAAGCTCCGCCCACTTTTACACAAGCTCCGCCCACTTTGATTTACGCTCCGCCCACTTTTACTTAAGCTCCGCCCGCTTTTACACAAGCTCCGCCCACTTTGACTTAAGCTCCGCCCACTTTGACACAAGCTCCGCCCACTTTGACTTAAGCTTACACGCACACGTACGTACGCACGCGCACGTACGCGCACACACACGCGCACACGCACACACATACACGCGCACGAACGCGCACGCGCGCGCACACACGAACACATACACGCGCACACTCACGCACGCGTGCACACGCGCGAACACACACGCGCACACGCACGCACACACACACGCACGCACACACGTACACACGCGCGCGCACACACACGCGCGCGCGCACACACGCGCACGCACGCGCACGTACACACATGCGCACACCCGCGGGCGCGCGCACACACGCGCACGCGCACACACACGCGCACGTGTTTGTGCGTGCGCGCGCGTGCGCGCGTGCGTGCGCGTGTGTGAGTACGTGTGTGTGCGTGTGCACGCGCGTATGTGTGTGTGCGTGTACGCGCGCGCACGCACGCGCGCACACACGCACACACATACACGCACGCGCACGCGCACACACGAACGCATACACACGAACACATACACACGCACACTCACGCACCCGTACACACGCACGCACACGCGCACGTACGCGCACGCACGCGCGCACGCACGCGCATACACGCGCATACACGCACGCACGCACACGCGCACACACGCGCACGCACACGTACACATGCACACACGCGCACACGCACACACACACGCGCACGCACGCGAACACACACGCACACACACGCACACACACGCGCACACGCACACACGCACACACGCGCGCACACACGCGCACACACGCGCACGTACACACACGCACGCGCACACCCGCGCGGGCACACGCACGCACACACGCACGCACACACGCGCACATGCACAGACACATGCAGCATCTACAACCAGCCGATCCCCTACGTGTGTGCGTGCGTGTGTGCGTGTGCGCATGTGTGCGTGTGTGTGCACGTGCGCGCGCGCGTGTGCGTGCGTACGAGCGTGCGCGCGTGCGCGTGTGTGCGTGTTCGTGCGCGTGTGTGTGTGGTTGTTGTGCCCACTTTGACTTAAGCTCCGCCCACTTTGACACAAGCTCCGCCCACTTTGACTTAAGCGCGCGTGCACGTGCGCGTGCGCGTGCGCGCGCGTGTGTGTGCGTGCGTACGTGTGTGTGCGTACGCGTGCGCGCGTGCGCGTGCATGCGTGCGTACGAGCGTGCGCGTGTGCGTGCGCGTGCGTGTGTGTGTGCGCGCGTGTGTGGTTGTTGTGCCCACTTTGACTTAAGCTCCGCCCACTTTGACTTAAGCTCCGCCCACTTTGACTTAAGCTCCGCCCACTTTGACTTAAGCTCCGCCCACTTTGACACAAGCTCCGCCCACTTTGACTTAAGCTCCTCCCTTTGATTTAAGCTCCTCCCACTTTGACTTAAGATCCTCACACTTTGATTTAAGCTCCTCCCACTTAGACTTAAGCTCCGCCCACTTTGACTTAAGCTCCTCCCACTTTGATTTAAGCTCCTCCCACTTTGATTTAAGCTCCTCCCACTTTGATTTAAGCTCCTCCCACTTTGATTTAAGCCCCGCCCACTTTGATTTAAGCTCCTCCCACTTTGATTTAAGCTCCTCCCACTTTGATTTAAGCTCCGCCCACTTTGACTTAAGCTCCTCCCGCTTTGATTTAAGCTCCTCCCACTTTGACTTAAGCTCCTCCCACTTTGATTTAAGCTCCGCCCACTTTGAGTTAAGCGCAGCCCACTTTGACTTAAGCTCCTCCCACTTTGATTTAAGCTCCTCCCACTTAGACTTAAGCTCCGCCCACTTTGACTTAAGCTCCTCCCACTTTGATTTAAGCTCCTCCCACTTTGATTTAAGCTCCTCCCACTTAGACTTAAGCTCCGCCCACTTTGACTTAAGCTCCTCCTACTTTGATTTAAGCTCCTCCCACTTTGATTTAAGCTCCTCCCACTTTGATTTAAGCTCCGCCCACTTTGACTTAAGCTCCTCCCACTTTGATTTAAGCTCCTCCCACTTTGATTTAAGCTCCTCCCGCTTTGATTTAAGCTCCTCCCACTTTGATTTAAGCTCCGCCCACTTTGACTTAAGCTCCTCCCACTTTGATTTAAGCTCCGCCCACTTTGACTTAAGCTCCTCCCACTTATACACAAGCTCCGCCCACTTTGACTTAAGCTCCGCCCACTTTGACACAAGCTCCCTCCGGGCTAGGTTAAAGGACTTTAGCTCAGCAACCGTAAGTGCCACAGACACGGTTCAGATATTTTCCGAATCGGCTCGGGCCCGCCGAACACATATTCGAGTCCCGACTCGGTTGCGGCGCCCCCTGTGGCCAGAATTCATAACTCCCCTCCTAGCTGTGAGCTAGAGGTCTGGTTTTCACATATGTCGAACATCTTGGTGAGACAAGTGTTTACCCAGAGTTTCGGCTTGATCGGCCATTCGTGGCCCAAACGGGGAGCTTTGACGTAAGTGCGAAATCCGTAATTAAAGGGGGCGCCACGGAGCGACCGTTTGAGCTAGCGCCTCGAAACTCGGGGCACGCAACCGGACCCCTGTGACGCTTCATCGTGCCGATTTTTGGGTGACTGGGACTTTCTGGCACCGATTTCTGTTTTTCATCCTAGGGTTTCATCCTAGGGTGCAACTGCGTACAGTCTAGGTAGGTCGTTTGTTGGCAAATGAAAGAAAATTGGAATTAATCAATTAAGCCACTCCCACTTTGACACAAGCTCCGCCCACTAAATGTCTAAGCCACTCCCACTCCCACTTAAGCTCCGCCCACTTTGACACAAGCTCCGCCCACTTTTGACACAAGCTCCGCCCACAATTTGAATTAATCAATTAAGCCACTCCCACTTAGACACAAGCTCCGCCCACTTTGATTTAAGCTCCACCCACTTTGACTTAAGCTCCTCCCACTTTGATTTAAGCTCCTCCCACTTTGATTTAAGCTCCGCCCACTTTGACTTAAGCTCCTCCCACTTTGATTTAAGCTCCGCCCACTTTGACTTAGGCTCCTCCCACTTTGATTTAAGCTCCTCCCACTTTGATTTAAGCTCCGCCCACTTTGACTTAAGCTCCTCCCTTTGATTTAAGCTCCTCCCACTTTGACTTAAGATCCTCACACTTTGATTTAAGCTCCTCCCACTTTGATTTAAGCTCCGCCCACTTTGACTTAAGCTCCTCCCACTTTGATTTAAGCTCCTCCCACTTTGATTTAAGCTCCTCCCACTTTGATATAAGCTCCTCCCACTTTGATTTAAGCTCCGCCCACTTTGACTTAAGCTCCGCCCACTTTGACTTAAGCTCCGCCCACTTTGACTTAAGCTCCTCCCACTTTGACTTAAGCTCCTCCCACTTTGATTTAAGCTCCTCCCACTTTGATTTAAGCTCCGTCCACTTTGACTTAAGCTCCGCCCACTTTGATCTAAGTGCCTCCCACTTTGACTTAAGCTCCGCCCACTTTGACTTAAGCTCCTCCCACTTTGATTTACGCTCCGCCACTTTGATTTAAGCTCCTCCCACTTTGATTTAAGCTCCGCCCACTTTGACTTAAGCTCCTCCCACTTTGACTTAAGCTCCTCCCACTTTGATTTAAGCTCCTCCCACTTAGACTTAAGCTCCGCCCACTTTGACTTAAGCTCCGCCCACTTTGACTTAAGCTCCGCCCACTTTGATTTAAGCTCCTCCCACTTTGACTTAAGCTCCGCCCACTTTGACTTAAGCTCAGCCCACTTTGACTTAAGCTCCTCCCACTTTGATTTAAGCTCCGCCCACTTTGACTTAAGCTCCGCCCACTTTGATTTAAGCTCCTCCCACTTTGATTTAAGCTCCGCCCACTTTGACTTAAGCGCCTCCCACTTTGATTTAAGCTCCTCCCACTTTGACTTAAGCTCCTCCCACTTTGATTTAAGCTCCGTCCGCTTTGACTTAAGCGCCGCCCACTTTGACTTAAGCTCCTCCCACTTTGATTTAAGCTCCTCCCACTTAGACTTAAGCTCCGCCCACTTTGACTTAAGCTCCTCCCACTTTGATTTAAGCTCCTCCCACTTTGATTTAAGCTCCTCCCACTTTGATTTAAGCTCTGCCCACTTTGACTTAAGCTCCTCCCACTTTGATTTAAGCTCCTCCCACTTTGACTTAAGCTCCTCCCACTTTGATCTAAGCTCCTCCCACTTTGATTTAAGCTCCTCCCACTTTGATTTAAGCTCCTCCCACTTTGATTTAAACTCCGCCCACTTTGACTTAAGCTCCGCCCACTTTGCCACAAGCTCCGCCCACTTTGCCACAAGCTCCGCCCACTTTGACACAAGCTCCGCCCACTTTTACGCAAGCTCCGCCCACTTTTACACAAGCTCCGCCCACTTTGACACAAGCTCCGCCCACTTTGACACAAGCTCCGCCCACTTTGACTTAAGCTCCGCCCACTTTGACACAAGCTCCGCCCACTTTGACAGCTCATTAACATACAGCTCATTAGCATGAAGCTCATTAGCATGAAGCTCATTAACATGAAGCTCATTAACATGAAGCTCATTAACATACAGCTCATTAACATACACACACACAGAAACACGTATACACACAGAGACACACACAGCTAATTAACATACAGCTCATTAACATACAGCTCATTAGCATGAATCTCATTAACATGAAGCTCATTAACATACAGCTCATTAACATACAGCTCATTAACATACACACACAGACACACGTATACACACACAGAGACACACACACAGCTAATTAACATACAGCTAATTAACATACAGCTCATTAGCATGAATCTCATTAACATACAGCTCATTAACATACAGCTCATTAACATACACACACAGACACACGTATACACACAGAGACACACACACAGCTAATTAACATACAGCTCATTAACATACAGCTCATTAGCATGAATCTCATTAACATGAAGCTCATTAACATACAGCTCATTAGCATGAAGCTCATTAGCATGAAGCTCATTAACATACAGCTCATAAACATATACACACGTATACACACAGAGACATTAGCATGAAGCTCATTAACATGAAGCTCATTAACATACAGCTCTTTAGCATGAAGCTCATTAGTATGAAGCTCATTAACATACAGCTCATTAACATACATAAACATACACATACATACACACATACTCATATCCACATACTCATACACACACATCCACACTCATACACACACATCCACACACATATACACATACTCACACATCCACACACATACTCATACACACATCCACATATACACATCCACACACATCCACACTCATACACACACATCCACACACACTCATACAGCTCATTAACACATATATACACACACACATCCAGTCACACGGTGAGACACATTGAATGTAGACATCCAGTCACACACGCGCACAGACACGTCCAGCAGGTCTGATTATGGTCTGACTGGATTCGCCTCGAAGAGTAGATGTTCTTTGGTGTGTTTGGTGTCCAAAACGGTCATTGCATTCCCCCATAGAGACTCGGGCCGGTAGACGCACTGACACAGAAGAAGAAGAAGAAAAAAAAAAAAAAAAAAAATATTTTGAGGCGGGATTTTTCAAAAATATATTTTCAAAAGGGAAAATTCCTCTCTCTCTCTCTCTCTCTCTCTCTCTCTCTCTCTCTCTCTCTCTCTCTGGACTGAGCCCAGGAATTATTTGCCGCTGCGCATGCCTTTTTTTTTTTCCTTCCTGTTTGTCCTTCACATTGAAAAGTGCAAATTGACCTGCCCGCCTGGGATTCGAACCCAGGACTACAAAGTCTACCTTGCGGCAGACTTACACACTGAGCTAACGAGCCAGTCATACAAACATATAAAAAAAAAAAATCTCGACATATACTGGCCAGTGTGGAATCGCGGACATTGGCTGTCAGAGAATAGAATCCTATTATCCGATTCCTCTCTTCCTCTAGAATGACCTGTCGTCATTGTCGTTGTCTCCGTGTGTCTGTGTGTGTCTGTCTTTATTGAAATTGACAAGAAATGATGGAACACGGCTCCACGCGGGCCTCGATACTAGGTGGCTGCACGTCTCTCTCTCTGTCTGTGTGAGGGACTTCCGCATTAGCGGTGTTAGCTTAGCAATCTCGTTGTGTTTTAACTTCAGTTTAACATGACTTCCCGTAAAAATGGGAGCACCATATTAAATATTTGTACTAATAACAACATGCACCCATAATGTTTTACGGTAAAAAAAAACTATACAACACACGCCTACACTGTTAACACACTGCCCTCTAGTGGTGAAGAAAAGCAATGACACAATAAAACAGCCTAGGCCAACTACATTTTTAGGGTTAGGGTTTACATTTTTTACATTTAGCAGATGCTTTTATCTGATAGGACTTACATGCTAGGACCAAGTGCCATTGGCAGTTACAATGCTAGAGGAAGGAAAGACCACTTCCCTTCTTTTTCAATTATTAACAATAGAGGAACTGTACAGAGGTGGTGATGAGGGGTGAAGAGGTAGGAGGTCACTGCCTACAGGCCGCAACAAAAGTAGAGTCCTCCACTCTTCATTTGGTTTTGTATGAATTCAGAATGTGGTCATAGTATCAACATAATACAGTGTGTTTGTATACAATAGATAAAAGTATCTTCTCAAAAAATAATAAAGTTAAAATGTTTCACTTCAGAAAACAGTAAAATATGAACATCAGGCTCTAACTGTTTTAATTATTCAGGCTCTAACTGTCTAAATTATTTCCAGTTTGATATCCGGACCAGGGTTAGGGTTAGGGTTGGGGTTAGGGTTGGGGTTGGGGTTGGGGTTAGGGTTGGGGTTGGGGTTAGGATCGTTCTTCTTCTTGACCGGCTTGTCCTTCAGGATCTTCCAGGTGAGCTTGTCGTAGAACCACTCCAGGTCCTGTGAGTCATCCGGCCACTGCAGGTACTCCTTCTTTTGTATGAAGCTTCTGATTGGCTCGTACTTCATCAGTTTATATGGAGGCATCTCCCCTACTACTACCAGGATCAGAAGGTCTCTGAGCTCCTCCAGCATCCTGCTCTGGGCCAGAGAAAAGGCTTCCAGGCACCAACCTGGAGGTAGTAATAATATTATACAATAACTCATCAATCATCATCATCATGAGATTTTTTGTATTGTATATCATTTATTATGATGTACTATATTACCAACCGTCCTTTAGGAACTCTTTAGACACGACACACACCGTCTTCCTGCTTCCCCAGACAGCATCTCTGATGTTGGCCAGGTGATCCTCGCCAGGCAGGAAGTCTCTGGCCTCAAAGCAGCAGCGGAGGATGTTGTGCTCAGCCAGCTGAGAGTCCAGCCTCTTCAGCAACGCAGCTTCCACCCACCTGTAGTCATTGTTGCTGAAGCACAAGTAGGCGTCATACTTCACATTGCCACCAGGGGGCGGCTCTCTTTTAGGGCCCTCCAGGACCCTGGCCTTCACTTTCTTGTAGGCGATGAAGAGGTGTCCACGGAGCCGGACGAAAACGATGGTGCAGATGGTGACAAGGATGAGGATAGTGGAGCAGGTGATGAAGATGGAGAAACGTAGCTCCTGCATGAGTCCCTCGTCATCCTTCTCACACAACGCCGTGCTGTAATTAGACAGGCGGACACCGTGGAGCTCTGAGGGGAACTCGCACTGGAACTCGTCAACGTCGCTCGAGGACGTCACGTTGGTGCCGTTCAGCCACGTCAAGAAGGGCAGCAGGTCGCAGTCGCAGTGGAACAGGTTGTTCCTCAGGCCGACAGTTCTGAGGAAACTGAACGTCCTGGGGTCAGGGGTCGCCAGGAAGTTGTAGGAGAGATCCACTGTAGTGAGACTCTCTGGGAAGATGTTTGGTTGGAGGTACGTCAAAGAGTTGAAAGAGATGTCCATGTCCACCAGAGAGGTGAGACCATTGAAGATACCCTCCGGGAGAGACTGAAGGGAGTTGGAGCGTAAACTCAGAATAATGAGCTGGTTGAGATTGTCAAACACGTCCAAGCATGTTCCCTGAGCCCATATCAGCTGCAAGTAGCTGCCGCTGAGATCCAGCAGTTTCAAACTATTCTGTGGCGGGATGGAAATGTTACGGTTCAGGGTGCACATCGTTATGAGATTTTCACCAAACCAGACAAGTTCAAGTTTATGGAATTTCGTTAATACTTTGGGATTTCGTTAAGACTTTGACTTAAGCTCCGCCCACTTTGACTTAAGCTCCGCCCACTTTGACACAAGCTCCGCCCACTTTGTCTTAAGCGACGCCCACTTTGACTTAAGCTCCGCCCACTTTTACACAAGCTCCGCCCACTTTTACACAAGCTCCGCCCACTTTGATTTACGCTCCGCCCACTTTTACTTAAGCTCCGCCCGCTTTTACACAAGCTCCGCCCACTTTGACTTAAGCTCCGCCCACTTTGACACAAGCTCCGCCCACTTTGACTTAAGCTTACACGCACACGTACGTACGCACGCGCACGTACGCGCACACACACGCGCACACGCACACACATACACGCGCACGAACGCGCACGCGCGCGCACACACGAACACATACACGCGCACACTCACGCACGCGTGCACACGCGCGAACACACACGCGCACACGCACGCACACACACACGCACGCACACACGTACACACGCGCGCGCACACACACGCGCGCGCGCACACACGCGCACGCACGCGCACGTACACACACATGCGCACACCCGCGGGCGCGCGCACACACGCGCACACGCACGCGCGCACACACGCGCGTGCGTGCGTGCGCGTGCGTGCGCGCGTGCGTGCGCGTGTGTGAGTACGTGTGTGTGCGTGTGCACGCGCGTATGTGTGTGTGCGTGTACGCGCGCGCACGCACGCGCACACACACGCGCACACGCACACACATACACGCACGCGCACGCGCACACACGAACGCATACACACGAACACATACACACGCACACTCACGCACCCGTACACACGCACGCACACGCGCACGCACGCGCGCACGCACGCGCATACACGCGCATACACGCACGCACGCACACACGCACACACACGCACGCACACGTACACATGCACACACGCGCACACGCACACACACACGCGCACGCACGCGAACACACACGCACACACACGCGCACACGCACACACGCACACACGCGCACACACGCGCACGTACACACACGCACGCGCACACCCGCGCGGGCACACGCACGCACACACGCACGCACACACGCGCACATGCACAGACACATGCAGCATCTACAACCAGCCGATCCCCTACGTGTGTGCGTGCGTGTGTGCGTGTGTGCGTGTGCGCATGTGTGCGTGTGTGTGCACGTGCGCGCGCGCGTGTGCGTGCGTACGAGCGTGCGCGCGTGCGCGTGTGTGCGTGTTCGTGCGCGTGTGTGTGTGGTTGTTGTGCCCACTTTGACTTAAGCTCCGCCCACTTTGACACAAGCTCCGCCCACTTTGACTTAAGCGCGCGTGCACGTGCGCGTGCGCGTGCGTGTGTGTGCGTGCGTACGTGTGTGTGCGTACGCGTGCGCGCGTACGCGTGCGCGCGTGCGCGTGCATGCGTGCGTACGAGCGTGCGCGTGTGCGTGCGCGTGCGTGTGTGTGTGCGCGCGTGTGTGGTTGTTGTGCCCACTTTGACTTAAGCTCCGCCCACTTTGACTTAAGCTCCGCCCACTTTGACTTAAGCTCCGCCCACTTTGACTTAAGCTCCGCCCACTTTGACACAAGCTCCGCCCACTTTGACTTAAGCTCCTCCCTTTGATTTAAGCTCCTCCCACTTTGACTTAAGATCCTCACACTTTGATTTAAGCTCCTCCCACTTTGATTTAAGCTCCTCCCACTTTGATTTAAGCTCCTCCCACTTTGATTTAAGCTCCTCCCACTTTGATTTAAGCCCCGCCCACTTTGATTTAAGCTCCTCCCACTTTGATTTAAGCTCCTCCCACTTTGATTTAAGCTCCGCCCACTTTGACTTAAGCTCCTCCCGCTTTGATTTAAGCTCCTCCCACTTTGACTTAAGCTCCTCCCACTTTGATTTAAGCTCCGCCCACTTTGAGTTAAGCGCAGCCCACTTTGACTTAAGCTCCTCCCACTTTGATTTAAGCTCCTCCCACTTAGACTTAAGCTCCGCCCACTTTGACTTAAGCTCCTCCCACTTTGATTTAAGCTCCTCCCACTTTGATTTAAGCTCCTCCCACTTAGACTTAAGCTCCGCCCACTTTGACTTAAGCTCCTCCTACTTTGATTTAAGCTCCTCCCACTTTGATTTAAGCTCCTCCCACTTTGATTTAAGCTCCGCCCACTTTGACTTAAGCTCCTCCCACTTTGATTTAAGCTCCTCCCACTTTGATTTAAGCTCCTCCCGCTTTGATTTAAGCTCCTCCCACTTTGATTTAAGCTCCGCCCACTTTGACTTAAGCTCCTCCCACTTTGATTTAAGCTCCGCCCACTTTGACTTAAGCTCCTCCCACTTATACACAAGCTCCGCCCACTTTGACTTAAGCTCCGCCCACTTTGACACAAGCTCCCTCCGGGCTAGGTTAAAGGACTTTAGCTCAGCAACCGTAAGTGCCACAGACACGGTTCAGATATTTTCCGAATCGGCTCGGGCCCGCCGAACACATATTCGAGTCCCGACTCGGTTGCGGCGCCCCCTGTGGCCAGAATTCATAACTCCCCTCCTAGCTGTGAGCTAGAGGTCTGGTTTTCACATATGTCGAACATCTTGGTGAGACAAGTGTTTACCCAGAGTTTCGGCTTGATCGGCCATTCGTGGCCCAAACGGGGAGCTTTGACGTAAGTGCGAAATCCGTAATTAAAGGGGGCGCCACGGAGCGACCGTTTGAGCTAGCGCCTCGAAACTCGGGGCACGCAACCGGACCCCTGTGACGCTTCATCGTGCGGATTTTTGGGTGACTGGGACTTTCTGGCACCGATTTCTGTTTTTCATCCTAGGGTTTCATCCTAGGGTGCAACTGCGTACAGTCTAGGTAGGTCGTTTGTTGGCAAATGAAAGAAAATTGGAATTAATCAATTAAGCCACTCCCACTTTGACACAAGCTCCGCCCACTAAATGTCTAAGCCACTCCCACTCCCACTTAAGCTCCGCCCACTTTGACACAAGCTCCGCCCACTTTTGACACAAGCTCCGCCCACAATTTGAATTAATCAATTAAGCCACTCCCACTTAGACACAAGCTCCGCCCACTTTGATTTAAGCTCCACCCACTTTGACTTAAGCTCCTCCCACTTTGATTTAAGCTCCTCCCACTTTGATTTAAGCTCCGCCCACTTTGACTTAAGCTCCTCCCACTTTGATTTAAGCTCCGCCCACTTTGACTTAGGCTCCTCCCACTTTGATTTAAGCTCCTCCCACTTTGATTTAAGCTCCGCCCACTTTGACTTAAGCTCCTCCCTTTGATTTAAGCTCCTCCCACTTTGACTTAAGATCCTCACACTTTGATTTAAGCTCCTCCCACTTTGATTTAAGCTCCGCCCACTTTGACTTAAGCTCCTCCCACTTTGATTTAAGCTCCTCCCACTTTGATTTAAGCTCCTCCCACTTTGATATAAGCTCCTCCCACTTTGATTTAAGCTCCGCCCACTTTGACTTAAGCTCCGCCCACTTTGACTTAAGCTCCGCCCACTTTGACTTAAGCTCCTCCCACTTTGACTTAAGCTCCTCCCACTTTGATTTAAGCTCCTCCCACTTTGATTTAAGCTCCGTCCACTTTGACTTAAGCTCCGCCCACTTTGATCTAAGTGCCTCCCACTTTGACTTAAGCTCCGCCCACTTTGACTTAAGCTCCTCCCACTTTGATTTACGCTCCGCCACTTTGATTTAAGCTCCTCCCACTTTGATTTAAGCTCCGCCCACTTTGACTTAAGCTCCTCCCACTTTGACTTAAGCTCCTCCCACTTTGATTTAAGCTCCTCCCACTTAGACTTAAGCTCCGCCCACTTTGACTTAAGCTCCGCCCACTTTGACTTAAGCTCCGCCCACTTTGATTTAAGCTCCTCCCACTTTGACTTAAGCTCCGCCCACTTTGACTTAAGCTCAGCCCACTTTGACTTAAGCTCCTCCCACTTTGATTTAAGCTCCGCCCACTTTGACTTAAGCTCCGCCCACTTTGATTTAAGCTCCTCCCACTTTGATTTAAGCTCCGCCCACTTTGACTTAAGCTCCTCCCACTTTGATTTAAGCTCCTCCCACTTTGACTTAAGCTCCTCCCACTTTGATTTAAGCTCCGTCCGCTTTGACTTAAGCGCCGCCCACTTTGACTTAAGCTCCTCCCACTTTGATTTAAGCTCCTCCCACTTAGACTTAAGCTCCGCCCACTTTGACTTAAGCTCCTCCCACTTTGATTTAAGCTCCTCCCACTTTGATTTAAGCTCCTCCCACTTTGATTTAAGCTCTGCCCACTTTGACTTAAGCTCCTCCCACTTTGATTTAAGCTCCTCCCACTTTGACTTAAGCTCCTCCCACTTTGATCTAAGCTCCTCCCACTTTGATTTAAGCTCCTCCCACTTTGATTTAAGCTCCTCCCACTTTGATTTAAACTCCGCCCACTTTGACTTAAGCTCCGCCCACTTTGCCACAAGCTCCGCCCACTTTGCCACAAGCTCCGCCCACTTTGACACAAGCTCCGCCCACTTTGACTTAAGCTCCGCCCACTTTGACTTAAGCTCCGCCCACTTTGACTTAAGCTCCGCCCACTTTGACACAAGCTCCGCCCACTTTGTCTTAAGCGCCGCCCACTTTGACACAAGCTCCGCCCACTTTGACACAAGCTCCGCCCACTTTTACGCAAGCTCCGCCCACTTTTACACAAGCTCCGCCCACTTTGACACAAGCTCCGCCCACTTTGACACAAGCTCCGCCCACTTTGACTTAAGCTCCGCCCACTTTGACACAAGCTCCGCCCACTTTGACAGCTCATTAACATACAGCTCATTAGCATGAAGCTCATTAGCATGAAGCTCATTAACATGAAGCTCATTAACATGAAGCTCATTAACATACAGCTCATTAACATACACACACACAGAAACACGTATACACACAGAGACACACACAGCTAATTAACATACAGCTCATTAACATACAGCTCATTAGCATGAATCTCATTAACATGAAGCTCATTAACATACAGCTCATTAACATACAGCTCATTAACATACACACACAGACACACGTATACACACACAGAGACACACACACAGCTAATTAACATACAGCTAATTAACATACAGCTCATTAGCATGAATCTCATTAACATACAGCTCATTAACATACACACACAGACACACGTATACACACAGAGACACACACACAGCTAATTAACATACAGCTCATTAACATACAGCTCATTAGCATGAATCTCATTAACATGAAGCTCATTAACATACAGCTCATTAGCATGAAGCTCATTAGCATGAAGCTCATTAACATACAGCTCATAAACATATACACACGTATACACACAGAGACATTAGCATGAAGCTCATTAACATGAAGCTCATTAACATACAGCTCTTTAGCATGAAGCTCATTAGTATGAAGCTCATTAACATACAGCTCATTAACATACATAAACATACACATACATACACACATACTCATACACACACATACTCATATCCACATACTCATACACACACATCCACACTCATACACACACATCCACACACATATACACATACTCACACATCCACACACATACTCATACACACATCCACATATACACATCCACACACATCCACACTCATACACACACATCCACACACACTCATACAGCTCATTAACACATATATACACACACACATCCAGTCACACGGTGAGACACATTGAATGTAGACATCCAGTCACACACGCGCACAGACACGTCCAGCAGGTCTGATTATGGTCTGACTGGATTCGCCTCGAAGAGTAGATGTTCTTTGGTGTGTTTGGTGTCCAAAACGGTCATTGCATTCCCCCATAGAGACTCGGGCCGGTAGACGCACTGACACAGAAGAAGAAGAAAAAAAAAAAAAAAAAAAATATTTTGAGGCGGGATTTTTCAAAAATATATTTTCAAAAGGGAAAATTCCTCTCTCTCTCTCTCTCTCTCTCTCTCTGGACTGAGCCCAGGAATTATTTGCCGCTGCGCATGCCTTTTTTTTTTTCCTTCCTGTTTGTCCTTCACATTGAAAAGTGCAAATTGACCTGCCCGCCTGGGATTCGAACCCAGGACTACAAAGTCTACCTTGCGGCAGACTTACACACTGAGCTAACGAGCCAGTCATACAAACATATAAAAAAAAAAAAATCTCGACATATACTGGCCAGTGTGGAATCGCGGACATTGGCTGTCAGAGAATAGAATCCTATTATCCGATTCCTCTCTTCCTCTAGAATGACCTGTCGTCATTGTCGTTGTCTCCGTGTGTCTGTGTGTGTCTGTCTTTATTGAAATTGACAAGAAATGATGGAACACGGCTCCACGCGGGCCTCGATACTAGGTGGCTGCACGTCTCTCTCTCTGTCTGTGTGAGGGACTTCCGCATTAGCGGTGTTAGCTTAGCAATCTCGTTGTGTTTTAACTTCAGTTTAACATGACTTCCCGTAAAAATGGGAGCACCATATTAAATATTTGTACTAATAACAACATGCACCCATAATGTTTTACGGTAAAAAAAAATGCCAAACAGTTTTAGGTACACTACACGTTTAGAATTTAACAAAACAAACAACTAATAACAGAACATCACTTTCGCTGGCCTATGAGAATATGCACCAGTCCTATGACGAGGTGGACCGTTGGATCCAGAAGGATCTGAACCATCTCCATCGCCGGGACCATCTTCATCACAATGGACTCCTTGGTGCTGTTTGGCTGGGAGCTCAACGTCCTGGAGTCACCATCTCAGTAGTCTGTTGACTATGTGGTACACTATGGCGTGGCCTATCACCTCGCCACAGAGCCTGACCGTGAGCGGAAGGTGGTCTTCTTCCTCAGCAGGGTCGGCTCCACCATCGCCATGGCGGCGCTGACCAATTTCGTGGTGGGGGCGATGATGATGCCCTCCGCCTAGACCCAGCTGGGCACCTTCATGATGCTGATCATGTGCATCAGCTGAGCCTTCACAACCTTCTTTTTCCAATGCCCGTGCTGCTGCCTGGAGCCAATGTGCCTGCTTTCACCATAGATTCAAAACCCTCCTCTGAAAGCTTATGAAAGCTTATGTTGACTATAAAGAGAACATTTAAGAGACTTATATAAAGGACATTATAAACCATAGTGTCAATCCGTCAAGTTATCGTGTCCAGTGTACCAGTGTCTCTGTTTGGGATATGACTGACCAAGTGCCTAAATGTCTATCATGTATAGTTATGACATTATACGGTTTGTTCTGTGTTTCCTTTTTGTACTCAGACAATGGTATTTTGTTGGTGTCACAGATTTTATTTTGATTAAACAGTAAAAATACAGTCTGTCTATGAAGTAAGTAAGTAGCCTTGAGAACCGATGGTTCTTGAGCCTAATGGCCCGTAGGGCAGGAGCCTATCTCTTGTTTACATAGCGTGAGGCGGCTTGATGTACAAGTACACCCCCTGGACATGACGCTGGTATGTCGCTGGGTCTTACCCCCAATCCAACCCTTAATGCTGAGTGCCAAGCAGGGAGGCATCGGGTACCATTTTTATAGTCTTTGGTATGACTCGGTTGGGGATCGAACTCACGACCCTAATCTCAGGGCGGACACTCTAACCGCAGGGCCACTGAGCTGGTTCTCACTGGTTTCTGACTGGTTTCTCTGTCTACGAAGCCCTCGTCTAAATTGTTCAAGGAACATATTTGTGATCTGAACTACAGCTGTCTTTATTCTCTAAGAGAACCTGTTTTCTCGTCGAAATGTCCTTAACACAGATGTATGTCCACTGTATATCTGCTAAGATTTGGCTGAACTTTTAGTCCAGCCTCCCTCAGCGTCAATCCGTGGTTCACGACATGGTCAACTAGTGTTTCTTCTATGAGCACGTTCTCCTGCTTCAGGTCTCCCTCTTCCTCTACCTCCACATCGGCTTCTACCTCCTCCTCCTCCTCCTCCACTGTGGATTCCCCCTCTCACCCTCACTCTTCTTCTTCTGACTCCTTCCATTTTGGTTGAAGACAGGTGAACTCACCTGTTGCATTTGTATAGTGCTTAAACCTGATTGGTGTGTCTACAATTAAGCAATCATGTGTTTGTGCACCTGATGGCTGTATTTAACCAATTGGCTCATAGGTGTGGTGATTTGACAGTCAGTGCTTTGGAATGGCAAGGAAGTAACATCATGATATACTTCTGTGGCTAACGTATACAAGTGTGTTTAGTGTTTTGCAAATCACTGTGTGTATTGTTTTGCAAAAAGTGTGAGGCTGACATTGTGCTTATAGTGGTGCAAATCTGGGCTGATGTTTTGCTCCTTGAGTGTAAGGTTTTGATAATTGTGTAATACTTTAGATTTGAGTGTTTATGCAATCCATCGAAAAAATACTATACAACACACGCCTACACTGTTAACACACTGCCCTCTAGTGGTGAAGAAAAGCAATGACACAATAAAACAGCCTAGGCCAACTACATTTTTAGGGTTAGGGTTTACATTTTTTACATTTAGCAGATGCTTTTATCTGATAGGACTTACATGCTAGGACCAAGTGCCATTGGCAGTTACAATGCTAGAGGAAGGAAAGACCACTTCCCTTCTTTTTCAATTATTAACAATAGAGGAACTGTACAGAGGGGGTGATGGGGGGTGAAGAGGTAGGAGGCCACTGCCTACAGGCCGCAACAAAAGTAGAGTCCTCCACTCTTCATTTGGTTTTGTATGAATTCAGAATGTGGTCATAGTATCAACATAATACAGTGTGTTTGTATACAATAGATAAAAGTATCTTCTCAAAAAATAATAAAGTTAAAATGTTTCACTTCAGAAAACAGTAAAATATGAACATCAGGCTCTAACTGTTTTAATTATTCAGGCTCTAACTGTCTACATTATTTCCAGTTTGATATCCGGACCAGGGTTAGGGTTAGGGTTAGGGTTGGGGTTGGGGTTAGGGTTGGGGTTGGGGTTAGGATCGTTCTTCTTCTTGACCGGCTTGTCCTTCAGGATCTTCCAGGTGAGCTTGTCGTAGAACCACTCCAGGTCCTGTGAGTCATCCGGCCACTGCAGGTACTCCTTCTTTTGTATGAAGCTTCTGATTGGCTCGTACTTCATCAGTTTATATGGAGGCATCTTCCCTACTACTACCAGGATCAGAAGGTCTCTGAGCTCCTCCAGCATCCTGCTCCGGGCCAGAGAAAAGGCTTCCAGGCACCAACCTGGAGGTAGTAATAATATTAGACAATAACTCATCAATCATCATCATCATGAGATTTTTTGTATTGTATATCATTTATTATGATGTACTATATTACCAACCGTCCTTTAGGAACTCTTTAGACACGACACACACCGTCTTCCTGCTTCCCCAGACAGCGTCTCTGATGTTGGCCAGGTGATCCTCGCCAGGCAGGAAGTCTCTGGCCTCAAAGCAGCAGCGGAGGATGTTGTGCTCAGCCAGCTGAGAGTCCAGCCTCTTCAGCAACGCAGCTTCCACCCACCTGTAGTCATTGTTGCTGAAGCACAAGTAGGCGTCATACTTCACATTGCCACCAGGGGGCGGCTCTCTTTTAGGGCCCTCCAGGACCCTGGCCTTCACTTTCTTGTAGGCGATGAAGAGGTGTCCACGGAGCCGGACGAAAACGATGGTGCAGATGGTGACAAGGATGAGGATAGTGGAGCAGGTGATGAAGATGGAGAAACGTAGCTCCTGCATGAGTCCCTCGTCATCCTTCTCACACAACGCCGTGCTGTAATTAGACAGGCGGACACCGTGGAGCTCTGAGGGGAACTCGCACTGGAACTCGTCAACGTCGCTCGAGAACGTCACGTTGGTGCCGTTCAGCCACGTCAAGAAGGGCAGCAGGTCGCAGTCGCAGTGGAACAGGTTGTTCCTCAGGCCGACAGTTCTGAGGAAACTGAACGTCCTGGGGTCAGGGGTCGCCAGGAAGTTGTAGGAGAGATCCACTGTAGTGAGACTCTCTGGGAAGATGTTTGGTTGGAGGTACGTCAAAGAGTTGAAAGAGATGTCCATGTCCACCAGAGAGGTGAGACCATTGAAGATACCCTCCGGGAGAGACTGAAGGGAGTTGGAGCGTAAACTCAGAATAATGAGCTGGTTGAGATTGTCAAACACGTCCAAGCATGTTCCCTGAGCCCATATCAGCTGCAAGTAGCTGCCGCTGAGATCCAGCAGTTTCAAACTATTCTGTGGCGGGATGGAAATGTTACGGTTCAGGGTGCACATCGTTATGAGATTTTCACCAAACCAGACAAGTTCAAGTTTATGGAATTTCGTTAATACTTTGGGATTTCGTTAAGACTTTGACTTAAGCTCCGCCCACTTTGACTTAAGCTCCGCCCACTTTGACACAAGCTCCGCCCACTTTGTCTTAAGCGCCGCCCACTTTGACTTAAGCTCCGCCCACTTTTACACAAGCTCCGCCCACTTTGACACAAGCTCCGCCCACTTTGTCTTAAGCGCCGCCCACTTTGACTTAAGCTCCGCCCGCTTTTACACAAGCTCCGCCCACTTTGACTTAAGCTCCGCCCACTTTGACACAAGCTCCGCCCACTTTGACTTAAGCTTACACGCACACGTACGTACGCACGCGCACGTACGCGCACACACACGCGCACACGCACACACATACACGCGCACGAACGCGCGCGCGCGCGCACACACGAACACATACACGCGCACACTCACGCACGCGTGCACACGCGCGAACACACACGCGCACACGCACGCACACACACACGCACGCACACACGTACACACGCGCGCGCACACACACGCGCGCGCGCACACACGCGCACGCACGCGCACGCACACACACATGCGCACACACGCGCACGCGCACGCGCACACACACGCGCACACACACGCGCACGTGTTTGTGCGTGCGCGCGCGTGCGCGCGTGCGTGCGCGTGTGTGAGTACGTGTGTGTGCGTGTGCACGCGCGTATGTGTGTGTGCGTGTACGCGCGCGCACGCACGCGCGCGCACACGCGCACACGCACACACATACACGCACGCGCACGCGCACACACGAACGCATACACACGAACACATACACACGCACACTCACGCACCCGTACACACGCACGCACACGCGCACGTACGCGCACGCACGCGCATACACGCGCATACACGCACGCACGCACACGCGCACACACACGCACGCACACGTACACATGCACACACGCGCACACGCACACACACACGCGCACGCACGCGAACACACACGCACACACACGCACACACACGCGCACACGCACACACGCACACACGCGCGCACACACGCGCACACACGCGCACGTACACACACGCACGCGCACACCCGCGCGGGCACACGCACGCACACACGCACGCACACACGCGCACATGCACAGACACATGCAGCATCTACAACCAGCCGATCCCCTACGTGTGTGCGTGCGTGTGTGCGTGTGTGCGTGTGCGCATGTGTGCGTGTGTGTGCACGTGCGCGCGCGCGTGTGCGTGCGTACGAGCGTGCGCGCGTGCGCGTGTGTGCGTGTTCGTGCGCGTGTGTGTGTGGTTGTTGTGCCCACTTTGACTTAAGCTCCGCCCACTTTGACACAAGCTCCGCCCACTTTGACTTAAGCGCGCGTGCACGTGCGCGTGCGCGTGCACGTGCGCGCGCGTGTGTGTGCGTGCGTACGTGTGTGTGTGCGTACGCGTGCGCGCGTGCGCGTGCATGCGTGCGTACGAGCGTGCGCGTGTGCGTGCGCGTGCGTGTGTGTGTGCGCGCGTGTGTGGTTGTTGTGCCCACTTTGACTTAAGCTCCGCCCACTTTGACTTAAGCTCCGCCCACTTTGACTTAAGCTCCGCCCACTTTGACTTAAGCTCCGCCCACTTTGACACAAGCTCCGCCCACTTTGACTTAAGCTCCTCCCTTTGATTTAAGCTCCTCCCACTTTGACTTAAGATCCTCACACTTTGATTTAAGCTCCTCCCACTTAGACTTAAGCTCCGCCCACTTTGACTTAAGCTCCTCCCACTTTGATTTAAGCTCCTCCCACTTTGATTTAAGCTCCTCCCACTTTGATTTAAGCTCCTCCCACTTTGATTTAAGCCCCGCCCACTTTGATTTAAGCTCCTCCCACTTTGATTTAAGCTCCTCCCACTTTGATTTAAGCTCCGCCCACTTTGACTTAAGCTCCTCCCGCTTTGATTTAAGCTCCTCCCACTTTGACTTAAGCTCCTCCCACTTTGATTTAAGCTCCGCCCACTTTGAGTTAAGCGCAGCCCACTTTGACTTAAGCTCCTCCCACTTTGATTTAAGCTCCTCCCACTTAGACTTAAGCTCCGCCCACTTTGACTTAAGCTCCTCCCACTTTGATTTAAGCTCCTCCCACTTTGATTTAAGCTCCTCCCACTTAGACTTAAGCTCCGCCCACTTTGACTTAAGCTCCTCCTACTTTGATTTAAGCTCCTCCCACTTTGATTTAAGCTCCTCCCACTTTGATTTAAGCTCCGCCCACTTTGACTTAAGCTCCGCCCACTTTTACACAAGCTCCGCCCACTTTTACACAAGCTCCGCCCACTTTGATTTACGCTCCGCCCACTTTTACTTAAGCTCCGCCCGCTTTTACACAAGCTCCGCCCACTTTGACTTAAGCTCCGCCCACTTTGACACAAGCTCCGCCCACTTTGACTTAAGCTTACACGCACACGTACGTACGCACGCGCACGTACGCGCACACACACGCGCACACGCACACACATACACGCGCACGAACGCGCACGCGCGCGCACACACGAACACATACACGCGCACACTCACGCACGCGTGCACACGCGCGAACACACACGCGCACACGCACGCACACACACACGCACGCACACACGTACACACGCGCGCGCACACACGCGCGCGCGCGCACGCACGCGCACGCACGCGCACGTACACACACATGCGCACACCCGCGGGCGCGCGCACGCACGCGCACACGCACGCGCACACACACGCGCACGTGTTTGTGCGTGCGCGCGCGTGTGTGAGTACGTGTGTGTGCGTGTGCACGCGCGTATGTGTGTGTGCGTGTACGCGCGCGCACGCACGCACATACACGCACGCGCACGCGCACACACGAACGCATACACACGAACACATACACACGCACACTCACGCACCCGTACACACGCACGCACACGCGCACGTACGCGCACGCACGCGCATACACGCGCATACACGCACGCACGCACACGCGCACACACACGCACGCACACGTACACATGCACACACGCGCACACGCACACACACACGCGCACGCACGCGAACACACACGCACACACACGCACACACACGCGCACACGCACACACGCACACACGCGCGCACACACGCGCACACACGCGCACGTACACACACGCACGTGCACACCCGCGCGGGCACACGCACGCACACACGCACGCACACACGCGCACATGCACAGACACATGCAGCATCTACAACCAGCCGATCCCCTACGTGTGTGCGTGCGTGTGTGCGTGTGTGCGTGTGCGCATGTGTGCGTGTGTGTGCACGTGCGCGCGCGCGTGTGCGTGCGTACGAGCGTGCGCGCGTGCGCGTGTGTGCGTGTTCGTGCGCGTGTGTGTGTGGTTGTTGTGCCCACTTTGACTTAAGCTCCGCCCACTTTGACACAAGCTCCGCCCACTTTGACTTAAGCGCGCGTGCACGTGCGCGCGCGCGTGTGTGCGTGCGTACGTGTGTGTGTGCGTACGCGTGCGCGCGTGCGCGTGCATGCGTGCGTACGAGCGTGCGCGTGTGCGTGCGCGTGCGTGTGTGTGTGCGCGCGTGTGTGGTTGTTGTGCCCACTTTGACTTAAGCTCCGCCCACTTTGACTTAAGCTCCGCCCACTTTGACTTAAGCTCCGCCCACTTTGACTTAAGCTCCGCCCACTTTGACACAAGCTCCGCCCACTTTGACTTAAGCTCCTCCCTTTGATTTAAGCTCCTCCCACTTTGACTTAAGATCCTCACACTTTGATTTAAGCTCCTCCCACTTAGACTTAAGCTCCGCCCACTTTGACTTAAGCTCCTCCCACTTTGATTTAAGCTCCTCCCACTTTGATTTAAGCTCCTCCCACTTTGATTTAAGCTCCTCCCACTTTGATTTAAGCCCCGCCCACTTTGATTTAAGCTCCTCCCACTTTGATTTAAGCTCCTCCCACTTTGATTTAAGCTCCGCCCACTTTGACTTAAGCTCCTCCCGCTTTGATTTAAGCTCCTCCCACTTTGACTTAAGCTCCTCCCACTTTGATTTAAGCTCCGCCCACTTTGAGTTAAGCGCAGCCCACTTTGACTTAAGCTCCTCCCACTTTGATTTAAGCTCCTCCCACTTAGACTTAAGCTCCGCCCACTTTGACTTAAGCTCCTCCCACTTTGATTTAAGCTCCTCCCACTTTGATTTAAGCTCCTCCCACTTAGACTTAAGCTCCGCCCACTTTGACTTAAGCTCCTCCTACTTTGATTTAAGCTCCTCCCACTTTGATTTAAGCTCCTCCCACTTTGATTTAAGCTCCGCCCACTTTGACTTAAGCTCCGCCCACTTTTACACAAGCTCCGCCCACTTTTACACAAGCTCCGCCCACTTTGATTTACGCTCCGCCCACTTTTACTTAAGCTCCGCCCGCTTTTACACAAGCTCCGCCCACTTTGACTTAAGCTCCGCCCACTTTGACACAAGCTCCGCCCACTTTGACTTAAGCTTACACGCACACGTACGTACGCACGCGCACGTACGCGCACACACACGCGCACACGCACACACATACACGCGCACGAACGCGCACGCGCGCGCACACACGAACACATACACGCGCACACTCACGCACGCGTGCACACGCGCGAACACACACGCGCACACGCACGCACACACACACGCACGCACACACGTACACACGCGCGCGCACACACGCGCGCGCGCGCACACACGCGCACACACGCGCACGTACACACACATGCGCACACCCGCGGGCGCGCGCACACACGCGCACACGCACGCGCACACACACGCGCACGTGTTTGTGCGCGTGCGCGCGTGCGTGCGCGTGTGTGAGTACGTGTGTGTGCGTGTGCACGCGCGTATGTGTGTGTGCGTGTACGCGCGCGCACGCACGCGCGCACACACGCGCACACGCACACACATACACGCACGCGCACGCGCACACACGAACGCATACACACGAACACATACACACGCACACTCACGCACCCGTACACACGCACGCACACGCGCACGTACGCGCACGCACGCGCATACACGCGCATACACGCACGCACGCACACGCGCACACACACGCACGCACACGTACACATGCACACACGCGCACACGCACACACACACGCGCACGCACGCGAACACACACGCACACACACGCACACACACGCGCACACGCACACACGCACACACGCGCGCACACACGCGCACACACGCGCACGTACACACACGCACGCGCACACCCGCGCGGGCACACGCACGCACACACGCACGCACACACGCGCACATGCACAGACACATGCAGCATCTACAACCAGCCGATCCCCTACGTGTGTGCGTGCGTGTGTGCGTGTGTGCGTGTGCGCATGTGTGCGTGTGTGTGCACGTGCGCGCGCGCGTGTGCGTGCGTACGAGCGTGCGCGCGTGCGCGTGTGTGCGTGTTCGTGCGCGTGTGTGTGTGGTTGTTGTGCCCACTTTGACTTAAGCTCCGCCCACTTTGACACAAGCTCCGCCCACTTTGACTTAAGCGCGCGTGCACGTGCGCGCGCGTGTGTGTGCGTGCGTACGTGTGTGTGTGCGTACGCGTGCGCGCGTGCGCGTGCATGCGTGCGTACGAGCGTGCGCGTGTGCGTGCGCGTGCGTGTGTGTGTGCGCGCGTGTGTGGTTGTTGTGCCCACTTTGACTTAAGCTCCGCCCACTTTGACTTAAGCTCCGCCCACTTTGACTTAAGCTCCGCCCACTTTGACTTAAGCTCCGCCCACTTTGACACAAGCTCCGCCCACTTTGACTTAAGCTCCTCCCTTTGATTTAAGCTCCTCCCACTTTGACTTAAGATCCTCACACTTTGATTTAAGCTCCTCCCACTTAGACTTAAGCTCCGCCCACTTTGACTTAAGCTCCTCCCACTTTGATTTAAGCTCCTCCCACTTTGATTTTAGCTCCTCCCACTTTGATTTAAGCTCCTCCCACTTTGATTTAAGCCCCGCCCACTTTGATTTAAGCTCCTCCCACTTTGATTTAAGCTCCTCCCACTTTGATTTAAGCTCCGCCCACTTTGACTTAAGCTCCTCCCGCTTTGATTTAAGCTCCTCCCACTTTGACTTAAGCTCCTCCCACTTTGATTTAAGCTCCGCCCACTTTGAGTTAAGCGCAGCCCACTTTGACTTAAGCTCCTCCCACTTTGATTTAAGCTCCTCCCACTTAGACTTAAGCTCCGCCCACTTTGACTTAAGCTCCTCCCACTTTGATTTAAGCTCCTCCCACTTTGATTTAAGCTCCTCCCACTTAGACTTAAGCTCCGCCCACTTTGACTTAAGCTCCTCCTACTTTGATTTAAGCTCCTCCCACTTTGATTTAAGCTCCTCCCACTTTGATTTAAGCTCCGCCCACTTTGACTTAAGCTCCTCCCACTTTGATTTAAGCTCCTCCCACTTTGATTTAAGCTCCTCCCGCTTTGATTTAAGCTCCTCCCACTTTGATTTAAGCTCCGCCCACTTTGACTTAAGCTCCTCCCACTTTGATTTAAGCTCCGCCCACTTTGACTTAAGCTCCTCCCACTTATACACAAGCTCCGCCCACTTTGACTTAAGCTCCGCCCACTTTGACACAAGCTCCCTCCGGGCTAGGTTAAAGGACTTTAGCTCAGCAACCGTAAGTGCCACAGACACGGTTCAGATATTTTCCGAATCGGCTCGGGCCCGCCGAACACATATTCGAGTCCCGACTCGGTTGCGGCGCCCCCTGTGGCCAGAATTCATAACTCCCCTCCTAGCTGTGAGCTAGAGGTCTGGTTTTCACATATGTCGAACATCTTGGTGAGACAAGTGTTTACCCAGAGTTTCGGCTTGATCGGCCATTCGTGGCCCAAACGGGGAGCTTTGACGTAAGTGCGAAATCCGTAATTAAAGGGGGCGCCACGGAGCGACCGTTTGAGCTAGCGCCTCGAAACTCGGGGCACGCAACCGGACCCCTGTGACGCTTCATCGTGCCGATTTTTGGGTGACTGGGACTTTCTGGCACCGATTTCTGTTTTTCATCCTAGGGTTTCATCCTAGGGTGCAACTGCGTACAGTCTAGGTAGGTCGTTTGTTGGCAAATGAAAGAAAATTGGAATTAATCAATTAAGCCACTCCCACTTTGACACAAGCTCCGCCCACTAAATGTCTAAGCCACTCCCACTCCCACTTAAGCTCCGCCCACTTTGACACAAGCTCCGCCCACTTTTGACACAAGCTCCGCCCACAATTTGAATTAATCAATTAAGCCACTCCCACTTAGACACAAGCTCCGCCCACTTTGATTTAAGCTCCACCCACTTTGACTTAAGCTCCTCCCACTTTGATTTAAGCTCCTCCCACTTTGATTTAAGCTCCGCCCACTTTGACTTAAGCTCCTCCCACTTTGATTTAAGCTCCGCCCACTTTGACTTAGGCTCCTCCCACTTTGATTTAAGCTCCTCCCACTTTGATTTAAGCTCCGCCCACTTTGACTTAAGCTCCTCCCTTTGATTTAAGCTCCTCCCACTTTGACTTAAGATCCTCACACTTTGATTTAAGCTCCTCCCACTTTGATTTAAGCTCCGCCCACTTTGACTTAAGCTCCTCCCACTTTGATTTAAGCTCCTCCCACTTTGATTTAAGCTCCTCCCACTTTGATATAAGCTCCTCCCACTTTGATTTAAGCTCCGCCCACTTTGACTTAAGCTCCGCCCACTTTGACTTAAGCTCCGCCCACTTTGACTTAAGCTCCTCCCACTTTGACTTAAGCTCCTCCCACTTTGATTTAAGCTCCTCCCACTTTGATTTAAGCTCCGTCCACTTTGACTTAAGCTCCGCCCACTTTGATCTAAGTGCCTCCCACTTTGACTTAAGCTCCGCCCACTTTGACTTAAGCTCCTCCCACTTTGATTTACGCTCCGCCACTTTGATTTAAGCTCCTCCCACTTTGATTTAAGCTCCGCCCACTTTGACTTAAGCTCCTCCCACTTTGACTTAAGCTCCTCCCACTTTGATTTAAGCTCCTCCCACTTAGACTTAAGCTCCGCCCACTTTGACTTAAGCTCCGCCCACTTTGACTTAAGCTCCGCCCACTTTGATTTAAGCTCCTCCCACTTTGACTTAAGCTCCGCCCACTTTGACTTAAGCTCAGCCCACTTTGACTTAAGCTCCTCCCACTTTGATTTAAGCTCCGCCCACTTTGACTTAAGCTCCGCCCACTTTGATTTAAGCTCCTCCCACTTTGATTTAAGCTCCGCCCACTTTGACTTAAGCTCCTCCCACTTTGATTTAAGCTCCTCCCACTTTGACTTAAGCTCCTCCCACTTTGATTTAAGCTCCGTCCGCTTTGACTTAAGCGCCGCCCACTTTGACTTAAGCTCCTCCCACTTTGATTTAAGCTCCTCCCACTTAGACTTAAGCTCCGCCCACTTTGACTTAAGCTCCTCCCACTTTGATTTAAGCTCCTCCCACTTTGATTTAAGCTCCTCCCACTTTGATTTAAGCTCTGCCCACTTTGACTTAAGCTCCTCCCACTTTGATTTAAGCTCCTCCCACTTTGACTTAAGCTCCTCCCACTTTGATCTAAGCTCCTCCCACTTTGATTTAAGCTCCTCCCACTTTGATTTAAGCTCCTCCCACTTTGATTTAAACTCCGCCCACTTTGACTTAAGCTCCGCCCACTTTGCCACAAGCTCCGCCCACTTTGCCACAAGCTCCGCCCACTTTGACACAAGCTCCGCCCACTTTGACTTAAGCTCCGCCCACTTTGACTTAAGCTCCGCCCACTTTGACTTAAGCTCCGCCCACTTTGACACAAGCTCCGCCCACTTTGTCTTAAGCGCCGCCCACTTTGACACAAGCTCCGCCCACTTTGACACAAGCTCCGCCCACTTTTACGCAAGCTCCGCCCACTTTTACACAAGCTCCGCCCACTTTGACACAAGCTCCGCCCACTTTGACACAAGCTCCGCCCACTTTGACTTAAGCTCCGCCCACTTTGACAGCTCATTAACATACAGCTCATTAGCATGAAGCTCATTAGCATGAAGCTCATTAACATGAAGCTCATTAACATGAAGCTCATTAACATACAGCTCATTAACATACACACACACAGAAACACGTATACACACAGAGACACACACAGCTAATTAACATACAGCTCATTAACATACAGCTCATTAGCATGAATCTCATTAACATGAAGCTCATTAACATACAGCTCATTAACATACAGCTCATTAACATACACACACAGACACACGTATACACACACAGAGACACACACACAGCTAATTAACATACAGCTAATTAACATACAGCTCATTAGCATGAATCTCATTAACATACAGCTCATTAACATACAGCTCATTAACATACACACACAGACACACGTATACACACAGAGACACACACACAGCTAATTAACATACAGCTCATTAACATACAGCTCATTAGCATGAATCTCATTAACATGAAGCTCATTAACATACAGCTCATTAGCATGAAGCTCATTAGCATGAAGCTCATTAACATACAGCTCATAAACATATACACACGTATACACACAGAGACATTAGCATGAAGCTCATTAACATGAAGCTCATTAACATACAGCTCTTTAGCATGAAGCTCATTAGTATGAAGCTCATTAACATACAGCTCATTAACATACATAAACATACACATACATACACACATACTCATACACACACATACTCATATCCACATACTCATACACACACATCCACACTCATACACACACATCCACACACATATACACATACTCACACATCCACACACATACTCATACACACATCCACATATACACATCCACACACATCCACACTCATACACACACATCCACACACACTCATACAGCTCATTAACACATATATACACACACACATCCAGTCACACGGTGAGACACATTGAATGTAGACATCCAGTCACACACGCGCACAGACACGTCCAGCAGGTCTGATTATGGTCTGACTGGATTCGCCTCGAAGAGTAGATGTTCTTTGGTGTGTTTGGTGTCCAAAACGGTCATTGCATTCCCCCATAGAGACTCGGGCCGGTAGACGCACTGACACAGAAGAAGAAGAAAAAAAAAAAAAAAAAAAAATATTTTGAGGCGGGATTTTTCAAAAATATATTTTCAAAAGGGAAAATTCCTCTCTCTCTCTCTCTCTCTCTCTCTCTCTGGACTGAGCCCAGGAATTATTTGCCTTTTTTTTCCTTCCTGTTTGTCCTTCACATTGAAAAGTGCAAATTGACCTGCCCGCCTGGGATTCGAACCCAGGACTACAAAGTCTACCTTGCGGCAGACTTACACACTGAGCTAACGAGCCAGTCATACAAACATATAAAAAAAAAAAATCTCGACATATACTGGCCAGTGTGGAATCGCGGACATTGGCTGTCAGAGAATAGAATCCTATTATCCGATTCCTCTCTTCCTCTAGAATGACCTGTCGTCATTGTCGTTGTCTCCGTGTGTCTGTGTGTGTCTGTCTTTATTGAAATTGACAAGAAATGATGGAACACGGCTCCACGCGGGCCTCGATACTAGGTGGCTGCACGTCTCTCTCTCTGTCTGTGTGAGGGACTTCCGCATTAGCGGTGTTAGCTTAGCAATCTCGTTGTGTTTTAACTTCAGTTTAACATGACTTCCCGTAAAAATGGGAGCACCATATTAAATATTTGTACTAATAACAACATGCACCCATAATGTTTTACGGTAAAAAAAAAAAATAAAGTTAAAATGTTTCACTTCAGAAAACAGTAAAATATGAACATCAGGCTCTAACTGTTTTAATTATTCAGGCTCTAACTGTCTAAATTATTTCCAGTTTGATATCCGGACCAGGGTTAGGGTTAGGGTTGGGGTTAGGGTTGGGGTTGGGGTTGGGGTTGGGGTTGGGGTTGGGGTTGGGGTTGGGGTTAGGGTTAGGGTTGGGGTTGGGGTTGGGGTTAGGGTTAGGGTTAGGGTTGGGGTTGGGGTTAGGATCGTTCTTCTTCTTGACCGGCTTGTCCTTCAGGATCTTCCAGGTGAGCTTGTCGTAGAACCACTCCAGGTCCTGTGAGTCATCCGGCCACTGCAGGTACTCCTTCTTTTGTATGAAGCTTCTGATTGGCTCGTACTTCATCAGTTTATATGGAGGCATCTCCCCTACTACTACCAGGATCAGAAGGTCTCTGAGCTCCTCCAGCATCCTGCTCTGGGCCAGAGAAAAGGCTTCCAGGCACCAACCTGGAGGTAGTAATAATATTATACAATAACTCATCAATCATCATCATCATGAGATTTTTTGTATTGTATATCATTTATTATGATGTACTATATTACCGACCGTCCTTTAGGAACTCTTTAGACACGACACACACCGTCTTCCTGCTTCCCCAGACAGCATCTCTGATGTTGGCCAGGTGATCCTCGCCAGGCAGGAAGTCTCTGGCCTCAAAGCAGCAGCGGAGGATGTTGTGCTCAGCCAGCTGAGAGTCCAGCCTCTTCAGCAACGCAGCTTCCACCCACCTGTAGTCATTGTTGCTGAAGCACAAGTAGGCGTCATACTTCACATTGCCACCAGGGGGCGGCTCTCTTTTAGGGCCCTCCAGGACCCTGGCCTTCACTTTCTTGTAGGCGATGAAGAGGTGTCCACGGAGCCGGACGAAAACGATGGTGCAGATGGTGACAAGGATGAGGATAGTGGAGCAGGTGATGAAGATGGAGAAACGTAGCTCCTGCATGAGTCCCTCGTCATCCTTCTCACACAACGCCGTGCTGTAATTAGACAGGCGGACACCGTGGAGCTCTGAGGGGAACTCGCACTGGAACTCGTCAACGTCGCTCGAGACCGTCACGTTGGTGCCGTTCAGCCACGTCAAGAAGGGCAGCAGGTCGCAGTCGCAGTGGAACAGGTTGTTCCTCAGGCCGACAGTTCTGAGGAAACTGAACGTCCTGGGGTCAGGGGTCGCCAGGAAGTTGTAGGAGAGATCCACTGTAGTGAGACTCTCTGGGAAGATGTTTGGTTGGAGGTACGTCAAAGAGTTGAAAGAGATGTCCATGTCCACCAGAGAGGTGAGACCATTGAAGATACCCTCCGGGAGAGACTGAAGGGAGTTGGAGCGTAAACTCAGAATAATGAGCTGGTTGAGATTGTCAAACACGTCCAAGCATGTTCCCTGAGCCCATATCAGCTGCAAGTAGCTGCCGCTGAGATCCAGCAGTTTCAAACTATTCTGTGGCGGGATGGAAATGTTACGGTTCAGGGTGCACATCGTTATGAGATTTTCACCAAACCAGACAAGTTCAAGTTTATGGAATTTCGTTAATACTTTGGGATTTCGTTAAGACTTTGACTTAAGCTCCGCCCACTTTGACTTAAGCTCCGCCCACTTTGACACAAGCTCCGCCCACTTTGTCTTAAGCGCCGCCCACTTTGACTTAAGCTCCGCCCACTTTTACACAAGCTCCGCCCACTTTTACACAAGCTCCGCCCACTTTGATTTACGCTCCGCCCACTTTTACTTAAGCTCCGCCCGCTTTTACACAAGCTCCGCCCACTTTGACTTAAGCTCCGCCCACTTTGACACAAGCTCCGCCCACTTTGACTTAAGCTTACACGCACACGTACGTACGCACGCGCACGTACGCGCACACACACGCGCACACGCACACACATACACGCGCACGAACGCGCACGCGCGCGCACACACGAACACATACACGCGCACACTCACGCACGCGTGCACACGCGCGAACACACACGCGCACACGCACGCACACACACACGCACGCACACACGTACACACGCGCGCGCACACACACGCGCACGCGCACACACGCGCACGCACGCGCACGTACACACACATGCGCACACCCGCGGGCGCGCGCACACACGCGCACATGCACGCGCACACACACGCGCACGCGTGCGTGCGTGCGCGCGCGTGCGCGCGTGCGTGCGCGTGTGTGAGTACGTGTGTGTGCGTGTGCACGCGCGTATGTGTGTGTGCGTGTACGCGCGCGCACGCACGCGCACACACACGCGCACACGCACACACATACACGCACGCGCACGCGCACACACGAACGCATACACACGAACACATACACACGCACACTCACGCACCCGTACACACGCACGCGCACGCACGCGCATACACGCGCATACACGCACGCACGCACACGCGCACACACACGCACGCACACGTACACATGCACACACGCGCACACGCACACACACGCGCACGCACGCGAACACACACGCACACACACGCACACACACGCGCACACGCACACACGCACACACGCGCGCACACACGCGCACACACGCGCACGTACACACACGCACGCGCACACCCGCGCGGGCACACGCACGCACACACGCACGCACACACGCGCACATGCACAGACACATGCAGCATCTACAACCAGCCGATCCCCTACGTGTGTGCGTGCGTGTGTGCGTGTGTGCGTGTGCGCATGTGTGCGTGTGTGTGCACGTGCGCGCGCGCGTGTGCGTGCGTACGAGCGTGCGCGCGTGCGCGTGTGTGCGTGTTCGTGCGCGTGTGTGTGTGGTTGTTGTGCCCACTTTGACTTAAGCTCCGCCCACTTTGACACAAGCTCCGCCCACTTTGACTTAAGCGCGCGTGCACGCGCGCGTGCGCGTGCACGTGCGCGCGCGTGTGTGTGCGTGCGTACGTGTGTGTGCGTACGCGTGCGCGCGTGCGCGTGCATGCGTGCGTACGAGCGTGCGCGTGTGCGTGCGCGTGCGTGTGTGTGTGCGCGCGTGTGTGGTTGTTGTGCCCACTTTGACTTAAGCTCCGCCCACTTTGACTTAAGCTCCGCCCACTTTGACTTAAGCTCCGCCCACTTTGACTTAAGCTCCGCCCACTTTGACACAAGCTCCGCCCACTTTGACTTAAGCTCCTCCCTTTGATTTAAGCTCCTCCCACTTTGACTTAAGATCCTCACACTTTGATTTAAGCTCCTCCCACTTAGACTTAAGCTCCGCCCACTTTGACTTAAGCTCCTCCCACTTTGATTTAAGCTCCTCCCACTTTGATTTAAGCTCCTCCCACTTTGATTTAAGCTCCTCCCACTTTGATTTAAGCCCCGCCCACTTTGATTTAAGCTCCTCCCACTTTGATTTAAGCTCCTCCCACTTTGATTTAAGCTCCGCCCACTTTGACTTAAGCTCCTCCCGCTTTGATTTAAGCTCCTCCCACTTTGACTTAAGCTCCTCCCACTTTGATTTAAGCTCCGCCCACTTTGAGTTAAGCGCAGCCCACTTTGACTTAAGCTCCTCCCACTTTGATTTAAGCTCCTCCCACTTAGACTTAAGCTCCGCCCACTTTGACTTAAGCTCCTCCCACTTTGATTTAAGCTCCTCCCACTTTGACTTAAGCTCCTCCCACTTTGATTTAAGCTCCGCCCACTTTGAGTTAAGCGCAGCCCACTTTGACTTAAGCTCCTCCCACTTTGATTTAAGCTCCTCCCACTTAGACTTAAGCTCCGCCCACTTTGACTTAAGCTCCTCCCACTTTGATTTAAGCTCCTCCCACTTTGATTTAAGCTCCTCCCACTTAGACTTAAGCTCCGCCCACTTTGACTTAAGCTCCTCCTACTTTGATTTAAGCTCCTCCCACTTTGATTTAAGCTCCTCCCACTTTGATTTAAGCTCCGCCCACTTTGACTTAAGCTCCGCCCACTTTTACACAAGCTCCGCCCACTTTTACACAAGCTCCGCCCACTTTGATTTACGCTCCGCCCACTTTTACTTAAGCTCCGCCCGCTTTTACACAAGCTCCGCCCACTTTGACTTAAGCTCCGCCCACTTTGACACAAGCTCCGCCCACTTTGACTTAAGCTTACACGCACACGTACGTACGCACGCGCACGTACGCGCACACACACGCGCACACGCACACACATACACGCGCACGAACGCGCACGCGCGCGCACACACGAACACATACACGCGCACACTCACGCACGCGTGCACACGCGCGAACACACACGCACGCACACACACGCACGCACACACGTACACACGCGCGCGCACACACACGCGCGCGCGCACACACGCGCACGCACGCGCACGTACACACACATGCGCACACACGCGGGCGCGCGCACACACGCGCACACACACGCGCACGTGTTTGTGCGTGCGCGTGCGTGCGCGCGCGTGTGTGAGTACGTGTGTGTGCGTGTGCACGCGCGTATGTGTGTGTGCGTGTACGCGCGCGCACGCACGCGCACACACACGCGCACACGCACACACATACACGCACGCGCACGCGCACACACGAACGCATACACACGAACACATACACACGCACACTCACGCACCCGTACACACGCACGCACACGCGCACGTACGCGCACGCGCGCACGCGCGCACACGCGCACACACACGCACGCACACGTACACATGCACACACGCGCACACGCACACACACGCGCACGCACGCGAACACACACGCACACACACGCACACACACGCGCACACGCACACACGCACACACGCGCGCACACACGCGCACACACGCGCACGTACACACACGCACGCGCACACCCGCGCGGGCACACGCACGCACACACGCACGCACACACGCGCACATGCACAGACACATGCAGCATCTACAACCAGCCGATCCCCTACGTGTGTGCGTGCGTGTGTGCGTGTGTGCGTGTGCGCATGTGTGCGTGTGTGTGCACGTGCGCGCGCGCGTGTGCATGCGTACGAGCGTGCGCGCGTGCGCGTGTGTGCGTGTTCGTGCGCGTGTGTGTGTGGTTGTTGTGCCCACTTTGACTTAAGCTCCGCCCACTTTGACACAAGCTCCGCCCACTTTGACTTAAGCGCGCGTGCACGTGCGCGTGCGCGTGCGCGTGCGCGCGCGTGTGTGTGCGTGCGTACGTGTGTGTGTGCGTACGCGTGCGTACGCGTGCGCGTGCATGCGTGCGTACGAGCGTGCGCGTGTGCGTGCGCGCGTGTGTGGTTGTTGTGCCCACTTTGACTTAAGCTCCGCCCACTTTGACTTAAGCTCCGCCCACTTTGACTTAAGCTCCGCCCACTTTGACTTAAGCTCCGCCCACTTTGACACAAGCTCCGCCCACTTTGACTTAAGCTCCTCCCTTTGATTTAAGCTCCTCCCACTTTGACTTAAGATCCTCACACTTTGATTTAAGCTCCTCCCACTTAGACTTAAGCTCCGCCCACTTTGACTTAAGCTCCTCCCACTTTGATTTAAGCTCCTCCCACTTTGATTTAAGCTCCTCCCACTTTGATTTAAGCTCCTCCCACTTTGATTTAAGCCCCGCCCACTTTGATTTAAGCTCCTCCCACTTTGATTTAAGCTCCTCCCACTTTGATTTAAGCTCCGCCCACTTTGACTTAAGCTCCTCCCGCTTTGATTTAAGCTCCTCCCACTTTGACTTAAGTTCCTCCCACTTTGATTTAAGCTCCGCCCACTTTGAGTTAAGCGCAGCCCACTTTGACTTAAGCTCCTCCCACTTTGATTTAAGCTCCTCCCACTTAGACTTAAGCTCCGCCCACTTTGATTTAAGCTCCTCCCACTTTGATTTAAGCTCCTCCCGCTTTGATTTAAGCTCCTCCCACTTTGATTTAAGCTCCGCCCACTTTGACTTAAGCTCCTCCCACTTTGATTTAAGCTCCGCCCACTTTGACTTAAGCTCCTCCCACTTATACACAAGCTCCGCCCACTTTGACTTAAGCTCCGCCCACTTTGACACAAGCTCCCTCCGGGCTAGGTTAAAGGACTTTAGCTCAGCAACCGTAAGTGCCACAGACACGGTTCAGATATTTTCCGAATCGGCTCGGGCCCGCCGAACACATATTCGAGTCCCGACTCGGTTGCGGCGCCCCCTGTGGCCAGAATTCATAACTCCCCTCCTAGCTGTGAGCTAGAGGTCTGGTTTTCACATATGTCGAACATCTTGGTGAGACAAGTGTTTACCCAGAGTTTCGGCTTGATCGGCCATTCGTGGCCCAAAC
The DNA here is from genome assembly GCF_963989245.1 of Nansenia antarctica. Classification (NCBI taxonomy): domain Eukaryota; kingdom Metazoa; phylum Chordata; class Actinopteri; order Argentiniformes; family Microstomatidae; genus Nansenia; species Nansenia antarctica. The sequence goes on from NC_137674.1 coordinate 43,406,175, forward strand.
GGGGAGCTTTGACGTAAGTGCGAAATCCGTAATTAAAGGGGGCGCCACGGAGCGACCGTTTGAGCTAGCGCCTCGAAACTCGGGGCACGCAACCGGACCCCTGTGACGCTTCATCGTGCCGATTTTTGGGTGACTGGGACTTTCTGGCACCGATTTCTGTTTTTCATCCTAGGGTTTCATCCTAGGGTGCAACTGCGTACAGTCTAGGTAGGTCGTTTGTTGGCAAATGAAAGAAAATTGGAATTAATCAATTAAGCCACTCCCACTTTGACACAAGCTCCGCCCACTAAATGTCTAAGCCACTCCCACTTAAGCTCCGCCCACTTTGACACAAGCTCCGCCCACTTTTGACACAAGCTCCGCCCACAATTTGAATTAATCAATTAAGCCACTCCCACTTAGACACAAGCTCCGCCCACTTTGATTTAAGCTCCACCCACTTTGACTTAAGCTCCTCCCACTTTGATTTAAGCTCCTCCCACTTTGATTTAAGCTCCGCCCACTTTGACTTAAGCTCCTCCCACTTTGATTTAAGCTCCGCCCACTTTGACTTAGGCTCCTCCCACTTTGATTTAAGCTCCTCCCACTTTGATTTAAGCTCCGCCCACTTTGACTTAAGCTCCTCCCTTTGATTTAAGCTCCTCCCACTTTGACTTAAGATCCTCACACTTTGATTTAAGCTCCTCCCACTTTGATTTAAGCTCCGCCCACTTTGACTTAAGCTCCTCCCACTTTGATTTAAGCTCCTCCCACTTTGATTTAAGCTCCTCCCACTTTGATATAAGCTCCTCCCACTTTGATTTAAGCTCCGCCCACTTTGACTTAAGCTCCGCCCACTTTGACTTAAGCTCCGCCCACTTTGACTTAAGCTCCTCCCACTTTGACTTAAGCTCCTCCCACTTTGATTTAAGCTCCTCCCACTTTGATTTAAGCTCCGTCCACTTTGACTTAAGCTCCGCCCACTTTGATCTAAGTGCCTCCCACTTTGACTTAAGCTCCGCCCACTTTGACTTAAGCTCCTCCCACTTTGATTTACGCTCCGCCACTTTGATTTAAGCTCCTCCCACTTTGATTTAAGCTCCGCCCACTTTGACTTAAGCTCCTCCCACTTTGACTTAAGCTCCTCCCACTTTGATTTAAGCTCCTCCCACTTAGACTTAAGCTCCGCCCACTTTGACTTAAGCTCCGCCCACTTTGACTTAAGCTCCGCCCACTTTGATTTAAGCTCCTCCCACTTTGACTTAAGCTCCGCCCACTTTGACTTAAGCTCAGCCCACTTTGACTTAAGCTCCTCCCACTTTGATTTAAGCTCCGCCCACTTTGACTTAAGCTCCGCCCACTTTGATTTAAGCTCCTCCCACTTTGATTTAAGCTCCGCCCACTTTGACTTAAGCTCCTCCCACTTTGATTTAAGCTCCTCCCACTTTGACTTAAGCTCCTCCCACTTTGATTTAAGCTCCGTCCGCTTTGACTTAAGCGCCGCCCACTTTGACTTAAGCTCCTCCCACTTTGATTTAAGCTCCTCCCACTTAGACTTAAGCTCCGCCCACTTTGACTTAAGCTCCTCCCACTTTGATTTAAGCTCCTCCCACTTTGATTTAAGCTCCTCCCACTTTGATTTAAGCTCTGCCCACTTTGACTTAAGCTCCTCCCACTTTGATTTAAGCTCCTCCCACTTTGACTTAAGCTCCTCCCACTTTGATCTAAGCTCCTCCCACTTTGATTTAAGCTCCTCCCACTTTGATTTAAGCTCCTCCCACTTTGATTTAAACTCCGCCCACTTTGACTTAAGCGCCGCCCACTTTGACACAAGCTCCGCCCACTTTGCCACAAGCTCCGCCCACTTTGACACAAGCTCCGCCCACTTTGACTTAAGCTCCGCCCACTTTGACTTAAGCTCCGCCCACTTTGACTTAAGCTCCGCCCACTTTGACACAAGCTCCGCCCACTTTGTCTTAAGCGCCGCCCACTTTGACACAAGCTCCGCCCACTTTGACACAAGCTCCGCCCACTTTTACGCAAGCTCCGCCCACTTTTACACAAGCTCCGCCCACTTTGACACAAGCTCCGCCCACTTTGACACAAGCTCCGCCCACTTTGACTTAAGCTCCGCCCACTTTGACACAAGCTCCGCCCACTTTGACAGCTCATTAACATACAGCTCATTAGCATGAAGCTCATTAGCATGAAGCTCATTAACATGAAGCTCATTAACATGAAGCTCATTAACATACAGCTCATTAACATACACACACACAGAAACACGTATACACACAGAGACACACACAGCTAATTAACATACAGCTCATTAACATACAGCTCATTAGCATGAATCTCATTAACATGAAGCTCATTAACATACAGCTCATTAACATACAGCTCATTAACATACACACACAGACACACGTATACACACACAGAGACACACACACAGCTAATTAACATACAGCTAATTAACATACAGCTCATTAGCATGAATCTCATTAACATACAGCTCATTAACATACAGCTCATTAACATACACACACAGACACACGTATACACACAGAGACACACACACAGCTAATTAACATACAGCTCATTAACATACAGCTCATTAGCATGAATCTCATTAACATGAAGCTCATTAACATACAGCTCATTAGCATGAAGCTCATTAGCATGAAGCTCATTAACATACAGCTCATAAACATATACACACGTATACACACAGAGACATTAGCATGAAGCTCATTAACATGAAGCTCATTAACATACAGCTCTTTAGCATGAAGCTCATTAGTATGAAGCTCATTAACATACAGCTCATTAACATACATAAACATACACATACATACACACATACTCATACACACACATACTCATATCCACATACTCATACACACACATCCACACTCATACACACACATCCACACACATATACACATACTCACACATCCACACACATACTCATACACACATCCACATATACACATCCACACACATCCACACTCATACACACACATCCACACACACTCATACAGCTCATTAACACATATATACACACACACATCCAGTCACACGGTGAGACACATTGAATGTAGACATCCAGTCACACACGCGCACAGACACGTCCAGCAGGTCTGATTATGGTCTGACTGGATTCGCCTCGAAGAGTAGATGTTCTTTGGTGTGTTTGGTGTCCAAAACGGTCATTGCATTCCCCCATAGAGACTCGGGCCGGTAGACGCACTGACACAGAAGAAGAAGAAAAAAAAAAAAAAAAAAAATATTTTGAGGCGGGATTTTTCAAAAATATATTTTCAAAAGGGAAAATTCCTCTCTCTCTCTCTCTCTCTCTCTCTCTCTCTCTCTCTCTCTGGACTGAGCCCAGGAATTATTTGCCGCTGCGCATGCCTTTTTTTTTTTCCTTCCTGTTTGTCCTTCACATTGAAAAGTGCAAATTGACCTGCCCGCCTGGGATTCGAACCCAGGACTACAAAGTCTACCTTGCGGCAGACTTACACACTGAGCTAACGAGCCAGTCATACAAACATATAAAAAAAAAAAAATCTCGACATATACTGGCCAGTGTGGAATCGCGGACATTGGCTGTCAGAGAATAGAATCCTATTATCCGATTCCTCTCTTCCTCTAGAATGACCTGTCGTCATTGTCGTTGTCTCCGTGTGTCTGTGTGTGTCTGTCTTTATTGAAATTGACAAGAAATGATGGAACACGGCTCCACGCGGGCCTCGATACTAGGTGGCTGCACGTCTCTCTCTCTGTCTGTGTGAGGGACTTCCGCATTAGCGGTGTTAGCTTAGCAATCTCGTTGTGTTTTAACTTCAGTTTAACATGACTTCCCGTAAAAATGGGAGCACCATATTAAATATTTGTACTAATAACAACATGCACCCATAATGTTTTACGGTAAAAAAAAATGCCAAACAGTTTTAGGTACACTACACGTTTAGAATTTAACAAAACAAACAACTAATAACAGAACATCACTTTCGCTGGCCTATGAGAATATGCACCAGTCCTATGACGAGGTGGACCGTTGGATCCAGAAGGATCTGAACCATCTCCATCGCCGGGACCATCTTCATCACAATGGACTCCTTGGTGCTGTTTGGCTGGGAGCTCAACGTCCTGGAGTCACCATCTCAGTAGTCTGTTGACTATGTGGTACACTATGGCGTGGCCTATCACCTCGCCACAGAGCCTGACCGTGAGCGGAAGGTGGTCTTCTTCCTCAGCAGGGTCGGCTCCACCATCGCCATGGCGGCGCTGACCAATTTCGTGGTGGGGGCGATGATGATGCCCTCCGCCTAGACCCAGCTGGGCACCTTCATGATGCTGATCATAATAATTTTAATAATTTAATAATTTAATTAATGAATTTAATAATTTTAATTTTAATAATTTTGCCATTTAGCAGACGCTTTTATCCAAAGCGACTTACAAGGACATTCCCCCTGGAGTAACTGAGGGCTAAGTGCCTTACCCAAGGGCACACTAGTAGTGGTGTGGCTTCAGGCGGGATTTGAACTCACAATCTTCTGATCCCAAGTCCAACTCACTATCCACTAGACCACCACTACCCTGATCATGTGCATCAGCTGAGCCTTCACAACCTTCTTTTTCCAATGCCCGTGCTGCTGCCTGGAGCCAATGTGCCTGCTTTCACCATAGATTCAAAACCCTCCTCTGAAAGCTTATGAAAGCTTATGTTGACTATAAAGAGAACATTTAAGAGACTGATAAAGGACATTATAAACCATAGTGTCAATCCGTCAAGTTATCGTGTCCAGTGTACCAGTGTCTCTGTTTGGGATATGACTGACCAAGTGCCTAAATGTCTATCATGTATAGTTATGACATTATACGGTTTGTTCTGTGTTTCCTTTTTGTACTCAGACAATGGTATTTTGTTGGTGTCACAGATTTTATTTTGATTAAACAGTAAAAATACAGTCTGTCTATGAAGTAAGTAAGTAGCCTTGAGAACCGATGGTTCTTGAGCCTAATGGCCCGTAGGGCAGGAGCCTATCTCTTGTTTACATAGCGTGAGGCGGCTTGATGTACAAGTACACCCCCTGGACATGACGCTGGTATGTCGCTGGGTCTTACCCCCAATCCAACCCTTAATGCTGAGTGCCAAGCAGGGAGGCATCGGGTACCATTTTTATAGTCTTTGGTATGACTCGGTTGGGGATCGAACTCACAACCCTAATCTCAGGGCGGACACTCTAACCGCAGGGCCACTGAGCTGGTTCTCACTGGTTTCTCTGTCTACGAAGCCCTCGTCTAAATTGTTCAAGGAAAATATTTGTGATCTGAACTACAGCTGTCTTTATTCTCTAAGAGAACCTGTTTTCTCGTCGAAATGTCCTTAACACAGATGCCACTGTATATCTGCTAAGATTTGGCTGAACTTTTAGTCCAGCCTCCCTCAGCGTCAATCAGTGGTTCACGACATGGTCAACTAGTGTTTCTTCTATGAGCACGTTCTCCTGCTTCAGGTCTTCCTCTTCCTCTACCTCCACATCGGCTTCTACCTCCTCCTCCTCCTCCTCCTCCTCCTCCACCGTGGATTCCCCCTCTCACCCTCACTCTTCTTCTTCTGACTCCTTCCATTTTGGTTGAAGACAGGTGAACTCACCTGTTGCATTTTTATAGTGCTTAAACCTGATTGGTGTGTCTACAATTAAGCAATCATGTGTTTGTGCACCTGATGGCTGTATTTAACCAATTGGCTCATAGGTGTGGTGATTTGACAGTCAGTGCTTTGGAATTGCAAGGAAGTAACATCATGATATACTTCTGTGGCTAACGTATACAAGTGTGTTTAGTGTTTTGCAAATCACTGTGTGTATTGTTTTGCAAAAAGTGTGAGGCTGACATTGTGCTTATAGTGGTGCAAATCTGGGCTGATGTTTTGCTCCTTGAGTGTAAGGTTTTGATAATTGTGTAATACTTTAGATTTTAGTGTGTATGCAATCCATCGAAAAAAACTATACAACACACGCCTACACTGTTAACACACTGCCCTCTAGTGGTGAAGAAAAGCAATGACACAATAAAACAGCCTAGGCCAACTACATTTTTAGGGTTAGGGTTTACATTTTTTACATTTAGCAGATGCTTTTATCCGATAGGACTTACATGCTAGGACCAAGTGCCATTGGCAGTTACAATGCTAGAGGAAGGAAAGACCACTTCCCTTCTTTTTCAATGATTAACAATACAGTAGAGGAACTGTACAGAGGGGGTGATGGAGGGTGAAGAGGTAGGAGGTCACTGCCTACAGGCCGCAACATAAGTAGAGTCCTCCACTCTTCATTTTGTTTTGTGTGAATTCAGAATGTGGTCATAGTATCAACATAATACAGTGTGTTTGTATACAATAGATAAAAGTATCTTCTCAAAAAATAATAAAGTTAAAATGTTTCACTTCAGAAAACAGTAAAATATGAACATCAGGCTCTAACTGTTTTAATTATTCAGGCTCTAACTGTCTAAATTATTTCCAGTTTGATATCCGGACCAGGGTTAGGGTTAGGGTTGGGGTTGGGGTTAGGGTTAGGGTTGGGGTTGGGGTTAGGATCGTTCTTCTTCTTGACCGGCTTGTCCTTCAGGATCTTCCAGGTGAGCTTGTCGTAGAACCACTCCAGGTCCTGTGAGTCATCCGGCCACTGCAGGTACTCCTTCTTTTGTATGAAGCTTCTGATTGGCTCGTACTTCATCAGTTTATATGGAGGCATCTCCCCTACTACTACCAGGATCAGAAGGTCTCTGAGCTCCTCCAGCATCCTGCTCTGGGCCAGAGAAAAGGCTTCTAGGCACCAACCTGGAGGTAGTAATAATATTACACAATAACTCATCAATCATCATCATCATGAGATTTTTTGTATTGTATATCATTTATTATGATGTACTATATTACCGACCGTCCTTTAGGAACTCTTTAGACACGACACACACCGTCTTCCTGCTTCCCCAGACAGCGTCTCTGATGTTGGCCAGGTGATCCTCGCCAGGCAGGAAGTCTCTGGCCTCAAAGCAGCAGCGGAGGATGTTGTGCTCAGCCAGCTGAGAGTCCAGCCTCTTCAGCAACGCAGCTTCCACCCACCTGTAGTCATTGTTGCTGAAGCACAAGTAGGCGTCATACTTCACATTGCCACCAGGGGGCGGCTCTCTTTTAGGGCCCTCCAGGACCCTGGCCTTCACTTTCTTGTAGGCGATGAAGAGGTGTCCACGGAGCCGGACGAAAACGATGGTGCAGATGGTGACAAGGATGAGGATAGTGGAGCAGGTGATGAAGATGGAGAAACGTAGCTCCTGCATGAGTCCCTCGTCATCCTTCTCACACAACGCCGTGCTGTAATTAGACAGGCGGACACCGTGGAGCTCTGAGGGGAACTCGCACTGGAACTCGTCAACGTCGCTCGAGAACGTCACGTTGGTGCCGTTCAGGCTCAGCCAGGTCAAGAAGGGCAGCAGGTCGCAGTCGCAGTGGAACAGGTTGTTCCTCAGGCCGACAGTTCTGAGGAAACTGAACGTCCTGGGGTCAGGGGTCGCCAGGAAGTTGTAGGAGAGATCCACTGTAGTGAGACTCTCTGGGAAGATGTTTGGTTGGAGGTACGTCAAAGAGTTGAAGGAGATGTCCATGTCCACCAGAGAGGTGAGACCATTGAAGATACCCTCCGGGAGAGACTGAAGGGAGTTGGAGCGTAAACTCAGAATAATGAGCTGGTTGAGATTGTCAAACACGTCCAAGCATGTTCCCTGAGCCCATATCAGCTGCAAGTAGCTGCCGCTGAGATCCAGCAGTTTCAAACTATTCTGTGGCGGGATGGAAATGTTACGGTTCAGGGTGCACATCGTTATGAGATTTTCACCAAACCAGACAAGTTCAAGTTTATGGAATTTCGTTAATACTTTGGGATTTCGTTAAGACTTTGACTTAAGCTCCGCCCACTTTGACTTAAGCTCCGCCCACTTTGACACAAGCTCCGCCCACTTTGTCTTAAGCGCCGCCCACTTTGACTTAAGCTCCGCCCACTTTTACACAAGCTCCGCCCACTTTTACACAAGCTCCGCCCACTTTGATTTACGCTCCGCCCACTTTTACTTAAGCTCCGCCCGCTTTTACACAAGCTCCGCCCACTTTGACTTAAGCTCCGCCCACTTTGACACAAGCTCCGCCCACTTTGATTTAAGCTCCGCCCACTTTGACTTAAGCTCCTCCCACTTTGATTTAAGCTCCTCCCACTTTGATTTAAGCTCCTCCCACTTTGATATAAGCTCCTCCCACTTTGATTTAAGCTCCGCCCACTTTGACTTAAGCTCCGCCCACTTTGACTTAAGCTCCGCCCACTTTGACTTAAGCTCCTCCCACTTTGACTTAAGCTCCTCCCACTTTGATTTAAGCTCCTCCCACTTTGATTTAAGCTCCGTCCACTTTGACTTAAGCTCCGCCCACTTTGATCTAAGTGCCTCCCACTTTGACTTAAGCTCCGCCCACTTTGACTTAAGCTCCTCCCACTTTGATTTACGCTCCGCCACTTTGATTTAAGCTCCTCCCACTTTGATTTAAGCTCCGCCCACTTTGACTTAAGCTCCTCCCACTTTGACTTAAGCTCCTCCCACTTTGATTTAAGCTCCTCCCACTTAGACTTAAGCTCCGCCCACTTTGACTTAAGCTCCGCCCACTTTGACTTAAGCTCCGCCCACTTTGATTTAAGCTCCTCCCACTTTGACTTAAGCTCCGCCCACTTTGACTTAAGCTCAGCCCACTTTGACTTAAGCTCCTCCCACTTTGATTTAAGCTCCGCCCACTTTGACTTAAGCTCCGCCCACTTTGATTTAAGCTCCTCCCACTTTGATTTAAGCTCCGCCCACTTTGACTTAAGCTCCTCCCACTTTGATTTAAGCTCCTCCCACTTTGACTTAAGCTCCTCCCACTTTGATTTAAGCTCCGTCCGCTTTGACTTAAGCGCCGCCCACTTTGACTTAAGCTCCTCCCACTTTGATTTAAGCTCCTCCCACTTAGACTTAAGCTCCGCCCACTTTGACTTAAGCTCCTCCCACTTTGATTTAAGCTCCTCCCACTTTGATTTAAGCTCCTCCCACTTTGATTTAAGCTCTGCCCACTTTGACTTAAGCTCCTCCCACTTTGATTTAAGCTCCTCCCACTTTGACTTAAGCTCCTCCCACTTTGATCTAAGCTCCTCCCACTTTGATTTAAGCTCCTCCCACTTTGATTTAAGCTCCTCCCACTTTGATTTAAACTCCGCCCACTTTGACTTAAGCGCCGCCCACTTTGACACAAGCTCCGCCCACTTTGCCACAAGCTCCGCCCACTTTGACACAAGCTCCGCCCACTTTGACTTAAGCTCCGCCCACTTTGACTTAAGCTCCGCCCACTTTGACTTAAGCTCCGCCCACTTTGACACAAGCTCCGCCCACTTTGTCTTAAGCGCCGCCCACTTTGACACAAGCTCCGCCCACTTTGACACAAGCTCCGCCCACTTTTACGCAAGCTCCGCCCACTTTTACACAAGCTCCGCCCACTTTGACACAAGCTCCGCCCACTTTGACACAAGCTCCGCCCACTTTGACTTAAGCTCCGCCCACTTTGACACAAGCTCCGCCCACTTTGACAGCTCATTAACATACAGCTCATTAGCATGAAGCTCATTAGCATGAAGCTCATTAACATGAAGCTCATTAACATGAAGCTCATTAACATACAGCTCATTAACATACACACACACAGAAACACGTATACACACAGAGACACACACAGCTAATTAACATACAGCTCATTAACATACAGCTCATTAGCATGAATCTCATTAACATGAAGCTCATTAACATACAGCTCATTAACATACAGCTCATTAACATACACACACAGACACACGTATACACACACAGAGACACACACACAGCTAATTAACATACAGCTAATTAACATACAGCTCATTAGCATGAATCTCATTAACATACAGCTCATTAACATACAGCTCATTAACATACACACACAGACACACGTATACACACAGAGACACACACACAGCTAATTAACATACAGCTCATTAACATACAGCTCATTAGCATGAATCTCATTAACATGAAGCTCATTAACATACAGCTCATTAGCATGAAGCTCATTAGCATGAAGCTCATTAACATACAGCTCATAAACATATACACACGTATACACACAGAGACATTAGCATGAAGCTCATTAACATGAAGCTCATTAACATACAGCTCTTTAGCATGAAGCTCATTAGTATGAAGCTCATTAACATACAGCTCATTAACATACATAAACATACACATACATACACACATACTCATACACACACATACTCATATCCACATACTCATACACACACATCCACACTCATACACACACATCCACACACATATACACATACTCACACATCCACACACATACTCATACACACATCCACATATACACATCCACACACATCCACACTCATACACACACATCCACACACACTCATACAGCTCATTAACACATATATACACACACACATCCAGTCACACGGTGAGACACATTGAATGTAGACATCCAGTCACACACGCGCACAGACACGTCCAGCAGGTCTGATTATGGTCTGACTGGATTCGCCTCGAAGAGTAGATGTTCTTTGGTGTGTTTGGTGTCCAAAACGGTCATTGCATTCCCCCATAGAGACTCGGGCCGGTAGACGCACTGACACAGAAGAAGAAGAAAAAAAAAAACAAAAAAAATATTTTGAGGCGGGATTTTTCAAAAATATATTTTCAAAAGGGAAAATTCCTCTCTCTCTCTCTCTCTCTCTCTCTCTCTCTCTCTCTCTCTCTCTCTCTCTGGACTGAGCCCAGGAATTATTTGCCGCTGCGCATACCTTTTTTTTTTTCCTTCCTGTTTGTCCTTCACATTGAAAAGTGCAAATTGACCTGCCCGCCTGGGATTCGAACCCAGGACTACAAAGTCTACCTTGCGGCAGACTTACACACTGAGCTAACGAGCCAGTCATACAAACATATAAAAAAAAAAAATCTCGACATATACTGGCCAGTGTGGAATCGCGGACATTGGCTGTCAGAGAATAGAATCCTATTATCCGATTCCTCTCTTCCTCTAGAATGACCTGTCGTCATTGTCGTTGTCTCCGTGTGTCTGTGTGTGTCTGTCTTTATTGAAATTGACAAGAAATGATGGAACACGGCTCCACGCGGGCCTCGATACTAGGTGGCTGCACGTCTCTCTCTCTGTCTGTGTGAGGGACTTCCGCATTAGCGGTGTTAGCTTAGCAATCTCGTTGTGTTTTAACTTCAGTTTAACATGACTTCCCGTAAAAATGGGAGCACCATATTAAATATTTGTACTAATAACAACATGCACCCATAATGTTTTACGGTAAAAAAAAATGCCAAACAGTTTTAGGTACACTACACGTTTAGAATTTAACAAAACAAACAACTAATAACAGAACATCACTTTCGCTGGCCTATGAGAATATGCACCAGTCCTATGACGAGGTGGACCGTTGGATCCAGAAGGATCTGAACCATCTCCATCGCCGGGACCATCTTCATCACAATGGACTCCTTGGTGCTGTTTGGCTGGGAGCTCAACGTCCTGGAGTCACCATCTCAGTAGTCCGTTGACTATGTGGTACACTATGGCGTGGCCTATCACCTCGCCACAGAGCCTGACCGTGAGCGGAAGGTGGTCTTCTTCCTCAGCAGGGTCGGCTCCACCATCGCCATGGCAGCGCTGACCAATTTCGTGGTGGGGGCGATGATGATGCCCTCCGCCTAGACCCAGCTGGGCACCTTCATGATGCTGATCATGTGCATCAGCTGAGCCTTCACAACCTTCTTTTTCCAATGCCCATGCTGCTGCCTGGAGCCAATGTGCCTGCTTTCACCATAGATTCAAAACCCTCCTCTGAAAGCTTATGAAAGCTTATGTTGACTATAAAGAGAACATTTAAGAGACTTATATAAAGGACATTATAAACCATAGTGTCAATCCGTCAAGTTATCGTGTCCAGTGTACCAGTGTCTCTGTTTGGGATATGACTGACCAAGTGCCTAAATGTCTATCATGTATAGTTATGACATTATACGGTTTGTTCAGAATGTGGTCATAGTATCAACATAATACAGTGTGTTTGTATACAATAGATAAAAGTATCTTCTCAAAAAATAATAAAGTTAAAATGTTTCACTTCAGAAAACAGTAAAATATGAACATCAGGCTCTAACTGTTTTAATTATTCAGGCTCTAACTGTCTAAATTATTTCCAGTTTGATATCCGGACCAGGGTTAGGGTTAGGGTTGGGCTTAGGGTTGGGGTTGGGGTTGGGGTTAGGGTTAGGGTTGGGGTTGGGGTTAGGATCGTTCTTCTTCTTGACCGGCTTGTCCTTCAGGATCTTCCAGGTGAGCTTGTCGTAGAACCACTCCAGGTCCTGTGAGTCATCCGGCCACTGCAGGTACTCCTTCTTTTGTATGAAGCTTCTGATTGGCTCGTACTTCATCAGTTTATATGGAGGCATCTTCCCTACTACTACCAGGATCAGAAGGTCTCTGAGCTCCTCCAGCATCCTGCTCTGGGCCAGAGAAAAGGCTTCCAGGCACCAACCTGGAGGTAGTAATAATATTATACAATAACTCATCAATCATCATCATCATGAGATTTTTTGTATTGTATATCATTTATTATGATGTACTATATTACCAACCGTCCTTTAGGAACTCTTTAGACACGACACACACCGTCTTCCTGCTTCCCCAGACAGCGTCTCTGATGTTGGCCAGGTGATCCTCGCCAGGCAGGAAGTCTCTGGCCTCAAAGCAGCAGCGGAGGATGTTGTGCTCAGCCAGCTGAGAGTCCAGCCTCTTCAGCAACGCAGCTTCCACCCACCTGTAGTCATTGTTGCTGAAGCACAAGTAGGCGTCATACTTCACATTGCCACCAGGGGGCGGCTCTCTTTTAGGGCCCTCCAGGACCCTGGCCTTCACTTTCTTGTAGGCGATGAAGAGGTGTCCACGGAGCCGGACGAAAACGATGGTGCAGATGGTGACAAGGATGAGGATAGTGGAGCAGGTGATGAAGATGGAGAAACGTAGCTCCTGCATGAGTCCCTCGTCATCCTTCTCACACAACGCCGTGCTGTAATTAGACAGGCGGACACCGTGGAGCTCTGAGGGGAACTCGCACTGGAACTCGTCAACGTCGCTCGAGGACGTCACGTTGGTGCCGTTCAGCCACGTCAAGAAGGGCAGCAGGTCGCAGTCGCAGTGGAACAGGTTGTTCCTCAGGCCGACAGTTCTGAGGAAACTGAACGTCCTGGGGTCAGGGGTCGCCAGGAAGTTGTAGGAGAGATCCACTGTAGTGAGACTCTCTGGGAAGACGTTTGGTTGGAGGTACGTCAAAGAGTTGAAGGAGATGTCCATGTCCACCAGAGAGGTGAGACCATTGAAGATACCCTCCGGGAGAGACTGAAGGGAGTTGGAGCGTAAACTCAGAATAATGAGCTGGTTGAGATTGTCAAACACGTCCAAGCATGTTCCCTGAGCCCATATCAGCTGCAAGTAGCTGCCGCTGAGATCCAGCAGTTTCAAACTATTCTGTGGCGGGATGGAAATGTTACGGTTCAGGGTGCACATCGTTATGAGATTTTCACCAAACCAGACAAGTTCAAGTTTATGGAATTTCGTTAATACTTTGGGATTTCGTTAAGACTTTGACTTAAGCTCCGCCCACTTTGACTTAAGCTCCGCCCACTTTGACACAAGCTCCGCCCACTTTGTCTTAAGCGCCGCCCACTTTGACTTAAGCTCCGCCCACTTTTACACAAGCTCCGCCCACTTTTACACAAGCTCCGCCCACTTTGATTTACGCTCCGCCCACTTTTACTTAAGCTCCGCCCGCTTTTACACAAGCTCCGCCCACTTTGACTTAAGCTCCGCCCACTTTGACACAAGCTCCGCCCACTTTGACTTAAGCTTACACGCACACGTACGTACGCACGCGCACGTACGCGCACACACACGCGCACACGCACACACATACACGCGCACGAACGCGCACGCGCGCGCACACACGAACACATACACGCGCACACTCACGCACGCGTGCACACGCGCGAACACACACGCGCACACGCACGCACACACACACGCACGCACACACGTACACACGCGCGCGCACACACACGCGCGCGCGCACACACGCGCACGCACGCGCACGTACACACACATGCGCACACCCGCGGGCGCGCGCACACACGCGCACACGCACGCGCACACACACGCGCACGTGTTTGTGCGTGCGCGTGTGTGAGTACGTGTGTGTGCGTGTGCACGCGCGTATGTGTGTGTGCGTGTACGCGCGCGCACGCACGCGCGCACACACGCACACACATACACGCACGCGCACGCGCACACACGAACGCATACACACGAACACATACACACGCACACTCACGCACCCGTACACACGCACGCACACGCGCACGTACGCGCACGCACGCGCGTACGCACGCGCATACACGCGCATACACGCACGCACGCACACGCGCACACACACGCACGCACACGTACACATGCACACACGCGCACACGCACACACACACGCGCACGCACGCGAACACACACGCACACACACGCACACACACGCGCACACGCACACACGCACACACGCGCGCACACACGCGCACACACGCGCACGTACACACACGCACGCGCACACCCGCGCGGGCACACGCACGCACACACGCACGCACACACGCGCACATGCACAGACACATGCAGCATCTACAACCAGCCGATCCCCTACGTGTGTGCGTGCGTGTGTGCGTGTGTGCGTGTGCGCATGTGTGCGTGTGTGTGCACGTGCGCGCGCGCGTGTGCGTGCGTACGAGCGTGCGCGCGTGCGCGTGTTCGTGCGCGTGTGTGTGTGGTTGTTGTGCCCACTTTGACTTAAGCTCCGCCCACTTTGACACAAGCTCCGCCCACTTTGACTTAAGCGCGCGTGCACGTGCGCGTGCGCGTGCACGTGCGCGCGCGTGTGTGTGCGTGCGTACGTGTGTGTGTGCGTACGCGTGCGCGCGTGCGCGTGCATGCGTGCGTACGAGCGTGCGCGTGTGCGTGCGCGTGCGTGTGTGTGTGTGCGCGTGTGTGGTTGTTGTGCCCACTTTGACTTAAGCTCCGCCCACTTTGACTTAAGCTCCGCCCACTTTGACTTAAGCTCCGCCCACTTTGACTTAAGCTCCGCCCACTTTGACACAAGCTCCGCCCACTTTGACTTAAGCTCCTCCCTTTGATTTAAGCTCCTCCCACTTTGACTTAAGATCCTCACACTTTGATTTAAGCTCCTCCCACTTAGACTTAAGCTCCGCCCACTTTGACTTAAGCTCCTCCCACTTTGATTTAAGCTCCTCCCACTTTGATTTAAGCTCCTCCCACTTTGATTTAAGCTCCTCCCACTTTGATTTAAGCCCCGCCCACTTTGATTTAAGCTCCTCCCACTTTGATTTAAGCTCCTCCCACTTTGATTTAAGCTCCGCCCACTTTGACTTAAGCTCCTCCCGCTTTGATTTAAGCTCCTCCCACTTTGACTTAAGCTCCTCCCACTTTGATTTAAGCTCCGCCCACTTTGAGTTAAGCGCAGCCCACTTTGACTTAAGCTCCTCCCACTTTGATTTAAGCTCCTCCCACTTAGACTTAAGCTCCGCCCACTTTGACTTAAGCTCCTCCCACTTTGATTTAAGCTCCTCCCACTTTGATTTAAGCTCCTCCCACTTAGACTTAAGCTCCGCCCACTTTGACTTAAGCTCCTCCTACTTTGATTTAAGCTCCTCCCACTTTGATTTAAGCTCCTCCCACTTTGATTTAAGCTCCGCCCACTTTGACTTAAGCTCCGCCCACTTTTACACAAGCTCCGCCCACTTTTACACAAGCTCCGCCCACTTTGATTTACGCTCCGCCCACTTTTACTTAAGCTCCGCCCGCTTTTACACAAGCTCCGCCCACTTTGACTTAAGCTCCGCCCACTTTGACACAAGCTCCGCCCACTTTGACTTAAGCTTACACGCACACGTACGTACGCACGCGCACGTACGCGCACACACACGCGCACACGCACACACTTACACGCGCACGAACGCGCACGCGCGCGCACACACGAACACATACACGCGCACACTCACGCACGCGTGCACACGCGCGAACACACACGCGCACACGCACGCACACACACACGCACGCACACACGTACACACGCGCGCGCACACACACGCGCGCACACACGCGCACGCACGCGCACGTACACACACATGCGCACACCCGCGGGCGCGTGCACACACGCGCACACGCACGCGCACACACACGCGCACGTGTTTGTGCGTGCGCGCGCGTGCGCGCGTGCGTGCGCGTGTGTGAGTACGTGTGTGTGCGTGTGCACGCGCGTATGTGTGTGTGCGTGTACGCGCGCGCACGCACGCGCGCACACACGCACACACATACACGCACGCGCACGCGCACACACGAACGCATACACACGAACACATACACACGCACACTCACGCACCCGTACACACGCACGCACACGCGCACGTACGCGCACGCACGCGCGTACGCACGCGCATACACGCGCATACACGCACGCACGCACACGCGCACACACACGCACGCACACGTACACATGCACACACGCGCACACGCACACACACACGCGCACGCACGCGAACACACACGCACACACACGCACACACACGCGCACACGCACACACGCACACACGCGCGCACACACGCGCACACACGCGCACGTACACACACGCACGCGCACACCCGCGCGGGCACACGCACGCACACACGCACGCACACACGCGCACATGCACAGACACATGCAGCATCTACAACCAGCCGATCCCCTACGTGTGTGCGTGCGTGTGTGCGTGTGTGCGTGTGCGCATGTGTGCGTGTGTGTGCACGTGCGCGCGCGCGTGTGCGTGCGTACGAGCGTGCGCGCGTGCGCGTGTGTGCGTGTTCGTGCGCGTGTGTGTGTGGTTGTTGTGCCCACTTTGACTTAAGCTCCGCCCACTTTGACACAAGCTCCGCCCACTTTGACTTAAGCGCGCGTGCACGTGCGCGTGCGCGTGCACGTGCGCGCGCGTGTGTGTGCGTGCGTACGTGTGTGTGTGCGTACACGTGCGCGCGTGCGCGTGCATGCGTGCGTACGAGCGTGCGCGTGTGCGTGCGCGTGCGTGTGTGTGTGCGCGCGTGTGTGGTTGTTGTGCCCACTTTGACTTAAGCTCCGCCCACTTTGACTTAAGCTCCGCCCACTTTGACTTAAGCTCCGCCCACTTTGACTTAAGCTCCGCCCACTTTGACACAAGCTCCGCCCACTTTGACTTAAGCTCCTCCCTTTGATTTAAGCTCCTCCCACTTTGACTTAAGATCCTCACACTTTGATTTAAGCTCCTCCCACTTAGACTTAAGCTCCGCCCACTTTGACTTAAGCTCCTCCCACTTTGATTTAAGCTCCTCCCACTTTGATTTAAGCTCCTCCCACTTTGATTTAAGCTCCTCCCACTTTGATTTAAGCCCCGCCCACTTTGATTTAAGCTCCTCCCACTTTGATTTAAGCTCCTCCCACTTTGATTTAAGCTCCGCCCACTTTGACTTAAGCTCCTCCCGCTTTGATTTAAGCTCCTCCCACTTTGACTTAAGCTCCTCCCACTTTGATTTAAGCTCCGCCCACTTTGAGTTAAGCGCAGCCCACTTTGACTTAAGCTCCTCCCACTTTGATTTAAGCTCCTCCCACTTAGACTTAAGCTCCGCCCACTTTGACTTAAGCTCCTCCCACTTTGATTTAAGCTCCTCCCACTTTGATTTAAGCTCCTCCCACTTAGACTTAAGCTCCGCCCACTTTGACTTAAGCTCCTCCTACTTTGATTTAAGCTCCTCCCACTTTGATTTAAGCTCCTCCCACTTTGATTTAAGCTCCGCCCACTTTGACTTAAGCTCCTCCCACTTTGATTTAAGCTCCTCCCACTTTGATTTAAGCTCCTCCCGCTTTGATTTAAGCTCCTCCCACTTTGATTTAAGCTCCGCCCACTTTGACTTAAGCTCCTCCCACTTTGATTTAAGCTCCGCCCACTTTGACTTAAGCTCCTCCCACTTATACACAAGCTCCGCCCACTTTGACTTAAGCTCCGCCCACTTTGACACAAGCTCCCTCCGGGCTAGGTTAAAGGACTTTAGCTCAGCAACCGTAAGTGCCACAGACACGGTTCAGATATTTTCCGAATCGGCTCGGGCCCGCCGAACACATATTCGAGTCCCGACTCGGTTGCGGCGCCCCCTGTGGCCAGAATTCATAACTCCCCTCCTAGCTGTGAGCTAGAGGTCTGGTTTTCACATATGTCGAACATCTTGGTGAGACAAGTGTTTACCCAGAGTTTCGGCTTGATCGGCCATTCGTGGCCCAAACGGGGAGCTTTGACGTAAGTGCGAAATCCGTAATTAAAGGGGGCGCCACGGAGCGACCGTTTGAGCTAGCGCCTCGAAACTCGGGGCACGCAACCGGACCCCTGTGACGCTTCATCGTGCCGATTTTTGGGTGACTGGGACTTTCTGGCACCGATTTCTGTTTTTCATCCTAGGGTTTCATCCTAGGGTGCAACTGCGTACAGTCTAGGTAGGTCGTTTGTTGGCAAATGAAAGAAAATTGGAATTAATCAATTAAGCCACTCCCACTTTGACACAAGCTCCGCCCACTAAATGTCTAAGCCACTCCCACTCCCACTTAAGCTCCGCCCACTTTGACACAAGCTCCGCCCACTTTTGACACAAGCTCCGCCCACAATTTGAATTAATCAATTAAGCCACTCCCACTTAGACACAAGCTCCGCCCACTTTGATTTAAGCTCCACCCACTTTGACTTAAGCTCCTCCCACTTTGATTTAAGCTCCTCCCACTTTGATTTAAGCTCCGCCCACTTTGACCTAAGCTCCTCCCACTTTGATTTAAGCTCCGCCCACTTTGACTTAGGCTCCTCCCACTTTGATTTAAGCTCCTCCCACTTTGATTTAAGCTCCGCCCACTTTGACTTAAGCTCCTCCCTTTGATTTAAGCTCCTCCCACTTTGACTTAAGATCCTCACACTTTGATTTAAGCTCCTCCCACTTTGATTTAAGCTCCTCCCACTTTGATTTAAGCTCCGCCCACTTTGACCTAAGCTCCTCCCACTTTGATTTAAGCTCCGCCCACTTTGACTTAGGCTCCTCCCACTTTGATTTAAGCTCCTCCCACTTTGATTTAAGCTCCGCCCACTTTGACTTAAGCTCCTCCCTTTGATTTAAGCTCCTCCCACTTTGACTTAAGATCCTCACACTTTGATTTAAGCTCCTCCCACTTTGATTTAAGCTCCGCCCACTTTGACTTAAGCTCCTCCCACTTTGATTTAAGCTCCTCCCACTTTGATTTAAGCTCCTCCCACTTTGATATAAGCTCCTCCCACTTTGATTTAAGCTCCGCCCACTTTGACTTAAGCTCCGCCCACTTTGACTTAAGCTCCGCCCACTTTGACTTAAGCTCCTCCCACTTTGACTTAAGCTCCTCCCACTTTGATTTAAGCTCCTCCCACTTTGATTTAAGCTCCGTCCACTTTGACTTAAGCTCCGCCCACTTTGATCTAAGTGCCTCCCACTTTGACTTAAGCTCCGCCCACTTTGACTTAAGCTCCTCCCACTTTGATTTACGCTCCGCCACTTTGATTTAAGCTCCTCCCACTTTGATTTAAGCTCCTCCCACTTTGACTTAAGCTCCTCCCACTTTGACTTAAGCTCCTCCCACTTTGATTTAAGCTCCTCCCACTTAGACTTAAGCTCCGCCCACTTTGACTTAAGCTCCGCCCACTTTGACTTAAGCTCCGCCCACTTTGATTTAAGCTCCTCCCACTTTGACTTAAGCTCCGCCCACTTTGACTTAAGCTCAGCCCACTTTGACTTAAGCTCCTCCCACTTTGATTTAAGCTCCGCCCACTTTGACTTAAGCTCCGCCCACTTTGATTTAAGCTCCTCCCACTTTGATTTAAGCTCCGCCCACTTTGACTTAAGCTCCGCCCACTTTGACTTAAGCTCCGCCCACTTTGACTTAAGCTCCTCCCACTTTGACTTAAGCTCCTCCCACTTTGATTTAAGCTCCTCCCACTTTGATTTAAGCTCCGTCCACTTTGACTTAAGCTCCGCCCACTTTGATCTAAGTGCCTCCCACTTTGACTTAAGCTCCGCCCACTTTGACTTAAGCTCCTCCCACTTTGATTTACGCTCCGCCACTTTGATTTAAGCTCCTCCCACTTTGATTTAAGCTCCTCCCACTTTGACTTAAGCTCCTCCCACTTTGACTTAAGCTCCTCCCACTTTGATTTAAGCTCCTCCCACTTAGACTTAAGCTCCGCCCACTTTGACTTAAGCTCCGCCCACTTTGACTTAAGCTCCGCCCACTTTGATTTAAGCTCCTCCCACTTTGACTTAAGCTCCGCCCACTTTGACTTAAGCTCAGCCCACTTTGACTTAAGCTCCTCCCACTTTGATTTAAGCTCCGCCCACTTTGACTTAAGCTCCGCCCACTTTGATTTAAGCTCCTCCCACTTTGATTTAAGCTCCGCCCACTTTGACTTAAGCTCCTCCCACTTTGATTTAAGCTCCTCCCACTTTGACTTAAGCTCCTCCCACTTTGATTTAAGCTCCGTCCGCCTTTGACTTAAGCGCCGCCCACTTTGACTTAAGCTCCTCCCACTTTGATTTAAGCTCCTCCCACTTAGACTTAAGCTCCGCCCACTTTGACTTAAGCTCCTCCCACTTTGATTTAAGCTCCTCCCACTTTGATTTAAGCTCCTCCCACTTTGATTTAAGCTCTGCCCACTTTGACTTAAGCTCCTCCCACTTTGATTTAAGCTCCTCCCACTTTGACTTAAGCTCCTCCCACTTTGATCTAAGCTCCTCCCACTTTGATTTAAGCTCCTCCCACTTTGATTTAAGCTCCTCCCACTTTGATTTAAACTCCGCCCACTTTGACTTAAGCTCCGCCCACTTTGCCACAAGCTCCGCCCACTTTGCCACAAGCTCCGCCCACTTTGACACAAGCTCCGCCCACTTTGACTTAAGCTCCGCCCACTTTGACTTAAGCTCCGCCCACTTTGACTTAAGCTCCGCCCACTTTGACACAAGCTCCGCCCACTTTGTCTTAAGCGCCGCCCACTTTGACACAAGCTCCGCCCACTTTGACACAAGCTCCGCCCACTTTTACGCAAGCTCCGCCCACTTTTACACAAGCTCCGCCCACTTTGACACAAGCTCCGCCCACTTTGACACAAGCTCCGCCCACTTTGACTTAAGCTCCGCCCACTTTGACACAAGCTCCGCCCACTTTGACAGCTCATTAACATACAGCTCATTAGCATGAAGCTCATTAGCATGAAGCTCATTAACATGAAGCTCATTAACATGAAGCTCATTAACATACAGCTCATTAACATACACACACACAGAAACACGTATACACACAGAGACACACACAGCTAATTAACATACAGCTCATTAACATACAGCTCATTAGCATGAATCTCATTAACATGAAGCTCATTAACATACAGCTCATTAACATACAGCTCATTAACATACACACACAGACACACGTATACACACACAGAGACACACACACAGCTAATTAACATACAGCTAATTAACATACAGCTCATTAGCATGAATCTCATTAACATACAGCTCATTAACATACAGCTCATTAACATACACACACAGACACACGTATACACACAGAGACACACACACAGCTAATTAACATACAGCTCATTAACATACAGCTCATTAGCATGAATCTCATTAACATGAAGCTCATTAACATACAGCTCATTAGCATGAAGCTCATTAGCATGAAGCTCATTAACATACAGCTCATAAACATATACACACGTATACACACAGAGACATTAGCATGAAGCTCATTAACATGAAGCTCATTAACATACAGCTCTTTAGCATGAAGCTCATTAGTATGAAGCTCATTAACATACAGCTCATTAACATACATAAACATACACATACATACACACATACTCATACACACACATACTCATATCCACATACTCATACACACACATCCACACTCATACACACACATCCACACACATATACACATACTCACACATCCACACACATACTCATACACACATCCACATATACACATCCACACACATCCACACTCATACACACACATCCACACACACTCATACAGCTCATTAACACATATATACACACACACATCCAGTCACACGGTGAGACACATTGAATGTAGACATCCAGTCACACACGCGCACAGACACGTCCAGCAGGTCTGATTATGGTCTGACTGGATTCGCCTCGAAGAGTAGATGTTCTTTGGTGTGTTTGGTGTCCAAAACGGTCATTGCATTCCCCCATAGAGACTCGGGCCGGTAGACGCACTGACACAGAAGAAGAAGAAAAAAAAAAAAAAAAAAAATATTTTGAGGCGGGATTTTTCAAAAATATCTTTTCAAAAGGGAAAATTCCTCTCTCTCTCTCTCTCTCTCTCTCTCTCTCTCTCTGGACTGAGCCCAGGAATTATTTGCCGCTGCGCATGCCTTTTTTTTTTTCCTTCCTGTTTGTCCTTCACATTGAAAAGTGCAAATTGACCTGCCCGCCTGGGATTCGAACCCAGGACTACAAAGTCTACCTTGCGGCAGACTTACACACTGAGCTAACGAGCCAGTCATACAAACATATAAAAAAAAAAAATCTCGACATATACTGGCCAGTGTGGAATCGCGGACATTGGCTGTCAGAGAATAGAATCCTATTATCCGATTCCTCTCTTCCTCTAGAATGACCTGTCGTCATTGTCGTTGTCTCCGTGTGTCTGTGTGTGTCTGTCTTTATTGAAATTGACAAGAAATGATGGAACACGGCTCCACGCGGGCCTCGATACTAGGTGGCTGCACGTCTCTCTCTCTGTCTGTGTGAGGGACTTCCGCATTAGCGGTGTTAGCTTAGCAATCTCGTTGTGTTTTAACTTCAGTTTAACATGACTTCCCGTAAAAATGGGAGCACCATATTAAATATTTGTACTAATAACAACATGCACCCATAATGTTTTACGGTAAAAAAAAATGCCAAACAGTTTTAGGTACACTACACGTTTAGAATTTAACAAAACAAACAACTAATAACAGAACATCACTTTCGCTGGCCTATGAGAATATGCACCAGTCCTATGACGAGGTGGACCGTTGGATCCAGAAGGATCTGAACCATCTCCATCGCCGGGACCATCTTCATCACAATGGACTCCTTGGTGCTGTTTGGCTGGGAGCTCAACGTCCTGGAGTCACCATCTCAGTAGTCCGTTGACTATGTGGTACACTATGGCGTGGCCTATCACCTCGCCACAGAGCCTGACCGTGAGCGGAAGGTGGTCTTCTTCCTCAGCAGGGTCGGCTCCACCATCGCCATGGCAGCGCTGACCAATTTCGTGGTGGGGGCGATGATGATGCCCTCCGCCTAGACCCAGCTGGGCACCTTCATGATGCTGATCATGTGCATCAGCTGAGCCTTCACAACCTTCTTTTTCCAATGCCCATGCTGCTGCCTGGAGCCAATGTGCCTGCTTTCACCATAGATTCAAAACCCTCCTCTGAAAGCTTATGAAAGCTTATGTTGACTATAAAGAGAACATTTAAGAGACTTATATAAAGGACATTATAAACCATAGTGTCAATCCGTCAAGTTATCGTGTCCAGTGTACCAGTGTCTCTGTTTGGGATATGACTGACCAAGTGCCTAAATGTCTATCATGTATAGTTATGACATTATACGGTTTGTTCTGTGTTTCCTTTTTTTACTCAGACAATGGTATTTTGTTGGTGTCACAGATTTTATTTTGATTAAACAGTAAAAATACAGTCTGTCTATGAAGTAAGTAAGTAGCCTTGAGAACCGATGGTTCTTGAGCCTAATGGCCCGTAGGGCAGGAGCCTATCTCTTGTTTACATAGCGTGAGGCGGCTTGATGTACAAGTACACCCCCTGGACATGACGCTGGTATGTCGCTGGGTCTTACCCCCAATCCAACCCTTAATGCTGAGTGCCAAGCAGGGAGGCATCGGGTACCATTTTTATAGTCTTTGGTATGACTCGGTTGGGGATCGAACTCACGACCCTAATCTCAGGGCGGACACTCTAACCGCAGGGCCACTGAGCTGGTTCTCACTGGTTTCTGACTGGTTTCTCTGTCTACGAAGCCCTCGTCTAAATTGTTCAAGGAACATATTTGTGATCTGAACTACAGCTGTCTTTATTCTCTAAGAGAACCTGTTTTCTCGTCGAAATGTCCTTAACACAGATGTATGTCCACTGTATATCTGCTAAGATTTGGCTGAACTTTTAGTCCAGCCTCCCTCAGCGTCAATCCGTGGTTCACGACATGGTCAACTAGTGTTTCTTCTATGAGCACGTTCTCCTGCTTCAGGTCTTCCTCTTCCTCTACCTCCACATCGGCTTCTACCTCCTCCTCCTCCTCCACTGTGGATTCCCCCTCTCACCCTCACTCTTCTTCTTCTGACTCCTTCCATTTTGAACAGGTGAACTCACCTGTTGCATTTGTATAGTGCTTAAACCTGATTGGTGTGTCTACAATTAAGCAATCATGTGTTTGTGCACCTGATGGCTGTATTTAACCAATTGGCTCATAGGTGTGGTGATTTGACAGTCAGTGCTTTGGAATAGCAAGGAAGTAACATCATGATATACTTCTGTGGCTAACGTATACAAGTGTGTTTAGTGTTTTGCAAATCACTGTGTGTATTGTTTTGCAAAAAGTGTGAGGCTGACATTGTGCTTATAGTGGTGCAAATCTGGGCTGATGTTTTGCTCCTTGAGTGTAAGGTTTTGATAATTGTGTAATACTTTAGATTTTAGTGTTTATGCAATCCATCGAAAAAAAACTATACAACACACGCCTACACTGTTAACACACTGCCCTCTAGTGGTGAAGAAAAGCAATGACACAATAAAACAGCCTAGGCCAACTACATTTTTAGGGTTAGGGTTTACATTTTTTACATTTAGCAGATGCTTTTATCTGATAGGACTTACATGCTAGGACCAAGTGCCATTGGCAGTTACAATGCTAGAGGAAGGAAAGACCACTTCCCTTCTTTTTCAATTATTAACAATAGAGGAACTGTACAGAGGGGGTGATGGGGGGTGAAGAGGTAGGAGGTCACTGCCTACAAAAGTAGAGTCCTCCACTCTTCATTTGGTTTTGTATGAATTCAGAATGTGGTCATAGTATCAACATAATACAGTGTGTTTGTATACAATAGATAAAAGTATCTTCTCAAAAAATAATAAAGTTAAAATGTTTCACTTCAGAAAACAGTAAAATATGAACATCAGGCTCTAACTGTTTTAATTATTCAGGCTCTAACTGTCTAAATTATTTCCAGTTTGATATCCGGACCAGGGTTAGGGTTAGGGTTGGGGTTAGGGTTGGGGTTGGGGTTGGGGTTAGGGTTGGGGTTGGGGTTAGGATCGTTCTTCTTCTTGACCGGCTTGTCCTTCAGGATCTTCCAGGTGAGCTTGTCGTAGAACCACTCCAGGTCCTGTGAGTCATCCGGCCACTGCAGGTACTCCTTCTTTTGTATGAAGCTTCTGATTGGCTCGTACTTCATCAGTTTATATGGAGGCATCTCCCCTACTACTACCAGGATCAGAAGGTCTCTGAGCTCCTCCAGCATCCTGCTCTGGGCCAGAGAAAAGGCTTCCAGGCACCAACCTGGAGGTAGTAATAATATTATACAATAACTCATCAATCATCATCATCATGAGATTTTTTGTATTGTATATCATTTATTATGATGTACTATATTACCAACCGTCCTTTAGGAACTCTTTAGACACGACACACACCGTCTTCCTGCTTCCCCAGACAGCATCTCTGATGTTGGCCAGGTGATCCTCGCCAGGCAGGAAGTCTCTGGCCTCAAAGCAGCAGCGGAGGATGTTGTGCTCAGCCAGCTGAGAGTCCAGCCTCTTCAGCAACGCAGCTTCCACCCACCTGTAGTCATTGTTGCTGAAGCACAAGTAGGCGTCATACTTCACATTGCCACCAGGGGGCGGCTCTCTTTTAGGGCCCTCCAGGACCCTGGCCTTCACTTTCTTGTAGGCGATGAAGAGGTGTCCACGGAGCCGGACGAAAACGATGGTGCAGATGGTGACAAGGATGAGGATAGTGGAGCAGGTGATGAAGATGGAGAAACGTAGCTCCTGCATGAGTCCCTCGTCATCCTTCTCACACAACGCCGTGCTGTAATTAGACAGGCGGACACCGTGGAGCTCTGAGGGGAACTCGCACTGGAACTCGTCAACGTCGCTCGAGAACGTCACGTTGGTGCCGTTCAGCCACGTCAAGAAGGGCAGCAGGTCGCAGTCGCAGTGGAACAGGTTGTTCCTCAGGCCGACAGTTCTGAGGAAACTGAACGTCCTGGGGTCAGGGGTCGCCAGGAAGTTGTAGGAGAGATCCACTGTAGTGAGACTCTCTGGGAAGATGTTTGGTTGGAGGTACGTCAAAGAGTTGAAGGAGATGTCCATGTCCACCAGAGAGGTGAGACCATTGAAGATACCCTCCGGGAGAGACTGAAGGGAGTTGGAGCGTAAACTCAGAATAATGAGCTGGTTGAGATTGTCAAACACGTCCAAGCATGTTCCCTGAGCCCATATCAGCTGCAAGTAGCTGCCGCTGAGATCCAGCAGTTTCAAACTATTCTGTGGCGGGATGGAAATGTTACGGTTCAGGGTGCACATCGTTATGAGATTTTCACCAAACCAGACAAGTTCAAGTTTATGGAATTTCGTTAATACTTTGGGATTTCGTTAAGACTTTGACTTAAGCTCCGCCCACTTTGACTTAAGCTCCGCCCACTTTGACACAAGCTCCGCCCACTTTGTCTTAAGCGCCGCCCACTTTGACTTAAGCTCCGCCCACTTTTACACAAGCTCCGCCCACTTTTACACAAGCTCCGCCCACTTTGATTTACGCTCCGCCCACTTTTACTTAAGCTCCGCCCGCTTTTACACAAGCTCCGCCCACTTTGACTTAAGCTCCGCCCACTTTGACACAAGCTCCGCCCACTTTGACTTAAGCTTACACGCACACGTACGTACGCACGCGCACGTACGCGCACACACACGCGCACACGCACACACATACACGCGCACGAACGCGCACGCGCGCGCACACACGAACACATACACGCGCACACTCACGCACGCGTGCACACGCGCGAACACACACGCGCACACGCACGCACATACACACGCACGCGCGCGCACACACGCGCACGCACGCGCACGTACACACACATGCGCACACCCGCGGGCGCGCGCACACACGCGCACACGCACGCGCACACGCACGCGCACGCGTGCGTGTGTGTGCGTGCGCGCGTGCGTGCGTGCGCGTGTGTGAGTACGTGTGTGTGCGTGTGCACGCGCGTATGTGTGTGTGCGTGTACGCGCGCGCACGCACGCGCACACACACGCGCACACGCACACACATACACGCACGCGCACGCGCACACACGAACGCATACACACGAACACATACACACGCACACTCACGCACCCGTACACACGCACGCACACGCGCACGCACGCGCGCACGCACGCGCATGCACGCGCATACACGCACGCACGCGCACACGCACACACACGCACGCACACGTACACATGCACACACGCGCACACGCACACACACACGCGCACGCACGCGAACACACACGCACACACACGCACACACACGCGCACACGCACACACGCACACACGCGCGCACACACGCGCACACACGCGCACGTACACACACGCACGCGCACACCCGCGCGGGCACACGCACGCACACACGCACGCACACACGCGCACATGCACAGACACATGCAGCATCTACAACCAGCCGATCCCCTACGTGTGTGCGTGCGTGTGTGCGTGTGTGCGTGTGCGCATGTGTGCGTGTGTGTGCACGTGCGCGCACGCGTGTGCGTGCGTACGAGCGTGCGCGCGTGCGCGTGTGTGCGTGTTCGTGCGCGTGTGTGTGTGGTTGTTGTGCCCACTTTGACTTAAGCTCCGCCCACTTTGACACAAGCTCCGCCCACTTTGACTTAAGCGCGCGTGCGCGTGCGCGTGCGTGTGTGTGCGTGCGTACGTGTGTGTGTGTACGCGTGCGCGCGTGCGCGTGCATGCGTGCGTACGAGCGTGCGCGTGTGCGTGCGCGTGCGTGTGTGTGTGCGCGCGTGTGTGGTTGTTGTGCCCACTTTGACTTAAGCTCCGCCCACTTTGACTTAAGCTCCGCCCACTTTGACTTAAGCTCCGCCCACTTTGACTTAAGCTCCGCCCACTTTGACACAAGCTCCGCCCACTTTGACTTAAGCTCCTCCCTTTGATTTAAGCTCCTCCCACTTTGACTTAAGATCCTCACACTTTGATTTAAGCTCCTCCCACTTAGACTTAAGCTCCGCCCACTTTGACTTAAGCTCCTCCCACTTTGATTTAAGCTCCTCCCACTTTGATTTAAGCTCCTCCCACTTTGATTTAAGCTCCTCCCACTTTGATTTAAGCCCCGCCCACTTTGATTTAAGCTCCTCCCACTTTGATTTAAGCTCCTCCCACTTTGATTTAAGCTCCGCCCACTTTGACTTAAGCTCCTCCCGCTTTGATTTAAGCTCCTCCCACTTTGACTTAAGCTCCTCCCACTTTGATTTAAGCTCCGCCCACTTTGAGTTAAGCGCAGCCCACTTTGACTTAAGCTCCTCCCACTTTGATTTAAGCTCCTCCCACTTAGACTTAAGCTCCGCCCACTTTGACTTAAGCTCCTCCCACTTTGATTTAAGCTCCTCCCACTTTGATTTAAGCTCCTCCCACTTAGACTTAAGCTCCGCCCACTTTGACTTAAGCTCCTCCTACTTTGATTTAAGCTCCTCCCACTTTGATTTAAGCTCCTCCCACTTTGATTTAAGCTCCGCCCACTTTGACTTAAGCTCCGCCCACTTTTACACAAGCTCCGCCCACTTTTACACAAGCTCCGCCCACTTTGATTTACGCTCCGCCCACTTTTACTTAAGCTCCGCCCGCTTTTACACAAGCTCCGCCCACTTTGACTTAAGCTCCGCCCACTTTGACACAAGCTCCGCCCACTTTGACTTAAGCTTACACGCACACGTACGTACGCACGCGCACGTACGCGCACACACACGCGCACACGCACACACATACACGCGCACGAACGCGCACGCGCGCGCACACACGAACACATACACGCGCACACTCACGCACGCGTGCACACGCGCGAACACACACGCGCACACGCACGCACACACGCACGCACGCACACACGTACACACGCGCGCGCACACACACGCGCGCGCGCGCACACGCGCACGCACGCGCACGTACACACACATGCGCACACCCGCGGGCGCGCGCACACACGCGCACACGCACGCGCACACACACGCGCACGTGTTTGTGCGTGCGCGCGCGTGCGCGCGTGCGTGCGCGTGTGTGAGTACGTGTGTGTGCGTGTGCACGCGCGTATGTGTGTGTGCGTGTACGCGCGCGCACGCACGCGCGCACACACGCACACACATACACGCACGCGCACGCGCACACACGAACGCATACACACGAACACATACACACGCACACTCACGCACCCGTACACACGCACGCACACGCGCACGTACGCGCACGCACGCGCGCACGCACGCGCATACACGCGCATACACGCACGCACGCACACGCGCACACACACGCACGCACACGTACACATGCACACACGCGCACACGCACACACACACGCGCACGCACGCGAACACACACGCACACACACGCACACACACGCGCACACGCACACACGCACACACGCGCGCACACACGCGCACACACGCGCACGTACACACACGCACGCGCACACCCGCGCGGGCACACGCACGCACACACGCACGCACACACGCGCACATGCACAGACACATGCAGCATCTACAACCAGCCGATCCCCTACGTGTGTGCGTGCGTGTGTGCGTGTGTGCGTGTGCGCATGTGTGCGTGTGTGTGCACGTGCGCGCGCGCGTGTGCGTGCGTACGAGCGTGCGCGCGTGCGCGTGTGTGCGTGTTCGTGCGCGTGTGTGTGTGGTTGTTGTGCCCACTTTGACTTAAGCTCCGCCCACTTTGACACAAGCTCCGCCCACTTTGACTTAAGCGCGCGTGCACGTGCGCGTGCGTACGTGTGTGTGTGTACGCGTGCGCGCGTGCGCGTGCATGCGTGCGTACGAGCGTGCGCGTGTGCGTGCGCGTGCGTGTGTGTGTGCGCGCGTGTGTGGTTGTTGTGCCCACTTTGACTTAAGCTCCGCCCACTTTGACTTAAGCTCCGCCCACTT
Organism: Nansenia antarctica; assembly: GCF_963989245.1. Lineage (NCBI taxonomy): Eukaryota > Metazoa > Chordata > Actinopteri > Argentiniformes > Microstomatidae > Nansenia > Nansenia antarctica. Next base: position 43,436,724 of record NC_137674.1, read on the forward strand.
TGACTTAAGCTCCGCCCACTTTGACTTAAGCTCCGCCCACTTTGACACAAGCTCCGCCCACTTTGACTTAAGCTCCTCCCTTTGATTTAAGCTCCTCCCACTTTGACTTAAGATCCTCACACTTTGATTTAAGCTCCTCCCACTTAGACTTAAGCTCCGCCCACTTTGACTTAAGCTCCTCCCACTTTGATTTAAGCTCCTCCCACTTTGATTTAAGCTCCTCCCACTTTGATTTAAGCTCCTCCCACTTTGATTTAAGCCCCGCCCACTTTGATTTAAGCTCCTCCCACTTTGATTTAAGCTCCTCCCACTTTGATTTAAGCTCCGCCCACTTTGACTTAAGCTCCTCCCGCTTTGATTTAAGCTCCTCCCACTTTGACTTAAGCTCCTCCCACTTTGATTTAAGCTCCGCCCACTTTGAGTTAAGCGCAGCCCACTTTGACTTAAGCTCCTCCCACTTTGATTTAAGCTCCTCCCACTTAGACTTAAGCTCCGCCCACTTTGACTTAAGCTCCTCCCACTTTGATTTAAGCTCCTCCCACTTTGATTTAAGCTCCTCCCACTTAGACTTAAGCTCCGCCCACTTTGACTTAAGCTCCTCCTACTTTGATTTAAGCTCCTCCCACTTTGATTTAAGCTCCTCCCACTTTGATTTAAGCTCCGCCCACTTTGACTTAAGCTCCGCCCACTTTTACACAAGCTCCGCCCACTTTGACTTAAGCTCCGCCCACTTTGACACAAGCTCCCTCCGGGCTAGGTTAAAGGACTTTAGCTCAGCAACCGTAAGTGCCACAGACACGGTTCAGATATTTTCCGAATCGGCTCGGGCCCGCCGAACACATATTCGAGTCCCGACTCGGTTGCGGCGCCCCCTGTGGCCAGAATTCATAACTCCCCTCCTAGCTGTGAGCTAGAGGTCTGGTTTTCACATATGTCGAACATCTTGGTGAGACAAGTGTTTACCCAGAGTTTCGGCTTGATCGGCCATTCGTGGCCCAAACGGGGAGCTTTGACGTAAGTGCGAAATCCGTAATTAAAGGGGGCGCCACGGAGCGACCGTTTGAGCTAGCGCCTCGAAACTCGGGGCACGCAACCGGACCCCTGTGACGCTTCATCGTGCCGATTTTTGGGTGACTGGGACTTTCTGGCACCGATTTCTGTTTTTCATCCTAGGGTTTCATCCTAGGGTGCAACTGCGTACAGTCTAGGTAGGTCGTTTGTTGGCAAATGAAAGAAAATTGGAATTAATCAATTAAGCCACTCCCACTTTGACACAAGCTCCGCCCACTAAATGTCTAAGCCACTCCCACTCCCACTTAAGCTCCGCCCACTTTGACACAAGCTCCGCCCACTTTTGACACAAGCTCCGCCCACAATTTGAATTAATCAATTAAGCCACTCCCACTTAGACACAAGCTCCGCCCACTTTGATTTAAGCTCCACCCACTTTGACTTAAGCTCCTCCCACTTTGATTTAAGCTCCTCCCACTTTGATTTAAGCTCCGCCCACTTTGACTTAAGCTCCTCCCACTTTGATTTAAGCTCCGCCCACTTTGACTTAGGCTCCTCCCACTTTGATTTAAGCTCCTCCCACTTTGATTTAAGCTCCGCCCACTTTGACTTAAGCTCCTCCCTTTGATTTAAGCTCCTCCCACTTTGACTTAAGATCCTCACACTTTGATTTAAGCTCCTCCCACTTTGATTTAAGCTCCGCCCACTTTGACTTAAGCTCCTCCCACTTTGATTTAAGCTCCTCCCACTTTGATTTAAGCTCCTCCCACTTTGATATAAGCTCCTCCCACTTTGATTTAAGCTCCGCCCACTTTGACTTAAGCTCCGCCCACTTTGACTTAAGCTCCGCCCACTTTGACTTAAGCTCCTCCCACTTTGACTTAAGCTCCTCCCACTTTGATTTAAGCTCCTCCCACTTTGATTTAAGCTCCGTCCACTTTGACTTAAGCTCCGCCCACTTTGATCTAAGTGCCTCCCACTTTGACTTAAGCTCCGCCCACTTTGACTTAAGCTCCTCCCACTTTGATTTACGCTCCGCCACTTTGATTTAAGCTCCTCCCACTTTGATTTAAGCTCCGCCCACTTTGACTTAAGCTCCTCCCACTTTGACTTAAGCTCCTCCCACTTTGATTTAAGCTCCTCCCACTTAGACTTAAGCTCCGCCCACTTTGACTTAAGCTCCGCCCACTTTGCCACAAGCTCCGCCCACTTTGCCACAAGCTCCGCCCACTTTGACACAAGCTCCGCCCACTTTGACTTAAGCTCCGCCCACTTTGACTTAAGCTCCGCCCACTTTGACTTAAGCTCCGCCCACTTTGACACAAGCTCCGCCCACTTTGTCTTAAGCGCCGCCCACTTTGACACAAGCTCCGCCCACTTTGACACAAGCTCCGCCCACTTTTACGCAAGCTCCGCCCACTTTTACACAAGCTCCGCCCACTTTGACACAAGCTCCGCCCACTTTGACACAAGCTCCGCCCACTTTGACTTAAGCTCCGCCCACTTTGACAGCTCATTAACATACAGCTCATTAGCATGAAGCTCATTAGCATGAAGCTCATTAACATGAAGCTCATTAACATGAAGCTCATTAACATACAGCTCATTAACATACACACACACAGAAACACGTATACACACAGAGACACACACAGCTAATTAACATACAGCTCATTAATATACAGCTCATTAGCATGAATCTCATTAACATGAAGCTCATTAACATACAGCTCATTAACATACAGCTCATTAACATACACACACAGACACACGTATACACACACAGAGACACACACACAGATAATTAACATACAGCTAATTAACATACAGCTCATTAGCATGAATCTCATTAACATACAGCTCATTAACATACAGCTCATTAACATACACACACAGACACACGTATACACACAGAGACACACACAGCTAATTAACATACAGCTCATTAACATACAGCTCATTAGCATGAATCTCATTAACATGAAGCTCATTAACATACAGCTCATTAGCATGAAGCTCATTAGCATGAAGCTCATTAACATACAGCTCATAAACATATACACACGTATACACACAGAGACATTAGCATGAAGCTCATTAACATGAAGCTCATTAACATACAGCTCTTTAGCATGAAGCTCATTAGTATGAAGCTCATTAACATACAGCTCATTAACATACATAAACATACACATACATACACACATACTCATACACACACATACTCATATCCACATACTCATACACACACATCCACACTCATACACACACATCCACACACATATACACATACTCACACATCCACACACATACTCATACACACATCCACATATACACATCCACACACATCCACACTCATACACACACATCCACACACACTCATACAGCTCATTAACACATATATACACACACACATCCAGTCACACGGTGAGACACATTGAATGTAGACATCCAGTCACACACGCGCACAGACACGTCCAGCAGGTCTGATTATGGTCTGACTGGATTCGCCTCGAAGAGTAGATGTTCTTTGGTGTGTTTGGTGTCCAAAACGGTCATTGCATTCCCCCATAGAGACTCGGGCCGGTAGACGCACTGACACAGAAGAAGAAGAAAAAAAAAAAAAAAAAAAATATTTTGAGGCGGGATTTTTCAAAAATATATTTTCAAAAGGGAAAATTCCTCTCTCTCTCTCTCTCTCTGGACTGAGCCCAGGAATTATTTGCCGCTGCGCATGCCTTTTTTTTTTTCCTTCCTGTTTGTCCTTCACATTGAAAAGTGCAAATTGACCTGCCCGCCTGGGATTCGAACCCAGGACTACAAAGTCTACCTTGCGGCAGACTTACACACTGAGCTAACGAGCCAGTCATACAAACATATAAAAAAAAAAAATCTCGACATATACTGGCCAGTGTGGAATCGCGGACATTGGCTGTCAGAGAATAGAATCCTATTATCCGATTCCTCTCTTCCTCTAGAATGACCTGTCGTCATTGTCGTTGTCTCCGTGTGTCTGTGTGTGTCTGTCTTTATTGAAATTGACAAGAAATGATGGAACACGGCTCCACGCGGGCCTCGATACTAGGTGGCTGCACGTCTCTCTCTCTGTCTGTGTGAGGGACTTCCGCATTAGCGGTGTTAGCTTAGCAATCTCGTTGTGTTTTAACTTCAGTTTAACATGACTTCCCGTAAAAATGGGAGCACCATATTAAATATTTGTACTAATAACAACATGCACCCATAATGTTTTACGGTAAAAAAAAATGCCAAACAGTTTTAGGTACACTACACGTTTAGAATTTAACAAAACAAACAACTAATAACAGAACATCACTTTCGCTGGCCTATGAGAATATGCACCAGTCCTATGACGAGGTGGACCGTTGGATCCAGAAGGATCTGAACCATCTCCATCGCCGGGACCATCTTCATCACAATGGACTCCTTGGTGCTGTTTGGCTGGGAGCTCAACGTCCTGGAGTCACCATCTCAGTAGTCTGTTGACTATGTGGTACACTATGGCGTGGCCTATCACCTCGCCACAGAGCCTGACCGTGAGCGGAAGGTGGTCTTCTTCCTCAGCAGGGTCGGCTCCACCATCGCCATGGCGGCGCTGACCAATTTCGTGGTGGGGGCGATGATGATGCCCTCCGCCTAGACCCAGCTGGGCACCTTCATGATGCTGATCATGTGCATCAGCTGAGCCTTCACAACCTTCTTTTTCCAATGCCCGTGCTGCTGCCTGGAGCCAATGTGCCTGCTTTCACCATAGATTCAAAACCCTCCTCTGAAAGCTTATGAAAGCTTATGTTGACTATAAAGGGAACATTTAAGAGACTTATATAAAGGACAATATAAACCATAGTGTCAATCCGTCAAGTTATCGTGTCCAGTGTACCAGTGTCTCTGTTTGGGATATGACTGACCAAGTGCCTAAATGTCTATCATGTATAGTTATGACATTATACGGTTTGTTCTGTGTTTCCTTTTTGTACTCAGACAATGGTATTTTGTTGGTGTCACAGATTTTATTTTGATTAAACAGTAAAAATACAGTCTGTCTATGAAGTAAGTAAGTAGCCTTGAGAACCGATGATTCTTGAGCCTAATGGCCCGTAGGGCAGGAGCCTATCTCTTGTTTACATAGCGTGAGGCGGCTTGATGTACAAGTACACCCCCTGGACATGACGCTGGTATGTCGCTGGGTCTTACCCCCAATCCAACCCTTAATGCTGAGTGCCAAGCAGGGAGGCATCGGGTACCATTTTTATAGTCTTTGGTATGACTCGGTTGGGGATCGAACTCACGACCCTAATCTCAGGGCGGACACTCTAACCGCAGGGCCACTGAGCTGGTTCTCACTGGTTTCTGACTGGTTTCTCTGTCTACGAAGCCCTTGTCTAAATTGTTCAAGGAAAATATTTGTGATCTGAACTACAGCTGTCTTTATTCTCTAAGAGAACCTGTTTTCTCGTCGAAATGTCCTTAACACAGATGTATGTCCACTGTATATCTGCTAAGATTTGGCTGAACTTTTAGTCCAGCCTCCCTCAGCGTCAATCCGTGGTTCACGACATGGTCAACTAGTGTTTCTTCTATGAGCACGTTCTCCTGCTTCAGGTCTCCCTCTTCCTCTACCTCCACATCAGCTTCTACCTCCTCCTCCTCCTCCTCCACTGTGGATTCCCCCTCTCACCCTCACTCTTCTTCTTCTGACTCCTTCCATTTTGGTTGAAGACAGGTGAACTCACCTGTTGCATTTGTATAGTGCTTAAACCTGATTGGTGTGTCTACAATTAAGCAATCATGTGTTTGTGCACCTGATGGCTGTATTTAACCAATTGGCTCATAGGTGTGGTGATTTGACAGTCAGTGCTTTGGAATTGCAAGGAAGTAACATCATGATATACTTCTGTGGCTAACGTATACAAGTGTGTTGAGTGTTTTGCAAATCACTGTGTGTATTGTTTTGCAAAAAGTGTGAGGCTGACATTGTGCTTATAGTGGTGCAAATCTGGGCTGATGTTTTGCTCCTTGAGTGTAAGGTTTTGATAATTGTGTAATACTTTAGATTTTAGTGTGTATGCAATCCATCGAAAAAAACTATACAACACACGCCTACACTGTTAACACACTGCCCTCTAGTGGTGAAGAAAAGCAATGACACAATAAAACAGCCTAGGCCAACTACATTTTTAGGGTTAGGGTTTACATTTTTTACATTTAGCAGATGCTTTTATCCGATAGGACTTACATGCTAGGACCAAGTGCCATTGGCAGTTACAATGCTAGAGGAAGGAAAGACCACTTCCCTTCTTTTTCAATTATTAACAATAGAGGAACTGTACAGAGGGGGTGATGGGGGTGAAGAGGTAGGAGACCACTGCCTACAGGCCGCAACAAAAGTAGAGTCCTCCACTCTTCATTTGGTTTTGTATGAATTCAGAATGTGGTCATAGTATCAACATAATACAGTGTGTTTGTATACAATAGATAAAAGTATCTTCTCAAAAAATAATAAAGTTAAAATGTTTCACTTCAGAAAACAGTAAAATATGAACATCAGGCTCTAACTGTTTTAATTATTCAGGCTCTAACTGTCTACATTATTTCCAGTTTGATATCCGGACCAGGGTTAGGGTTGGGGTTAGGGTTGGGGTTGGGATTGGGGTTAGGGTTAGGGTTGGGGTTGGGGTTAGGATCGTTCTTCTTCTTGACCGGCTTGTCCTTCAGGATCTTCCAGGTGAGCTTGTCGTAGAACCACTCCAGGTCCTGTGAGTCATCCGGCCACTGCAGGTACTCCTTCTTTTGTATGAAGCTTCTGATTGGCTCGTACTTCATCAGTTTATATGGAGGCATCTCCCCTACTACTACCAGGATCAGAAGGTCTCTGAGCTCCTCCAGCATCCTGCTCTGGGCCAGAGAAAAGGCTTCCAGGCACCAACCTGGAGGTAGTAATAATATTATACAATAACTCATCAATCATCATCATCATGAGATTTTTTGTATTGTATATCATTTATTATGATGTACTATATTACCGACCGTCCTTTAGGAACTCTTTAGACACGACACACACCGTCTTCCTGCTTCCCCAGACAGCATCTCTGATGTTGGCCAGGTGATCCTCGCCAGGCAGGAAGTCTCTGGCCTCAAAGCAGCAGCGGAGGATGTTGTGCTCAGCCAGCTGAGAGTCCAGCCTCTTCAGCAACGCAGCTTCCACCCACCTGTAGTCATTGTTGCTGAAGCACAAGTAGGCGTCATACTTCACATTGCCACCAGGGGGCGGCTCTCTTTTAGGGCCCTCCAGGACCCTGGCCTTCACTTTCTTGTAGGCGATGAAGAGGTGTCCACGGAGCCGGACGAAAACGATGGTGCAGATGGTGACAAGGATGAGGATAGTGGAGCAGGTGATGAAGATGGAGAAACGTAGCTCCTGCATGAGTCCCTCGTCATCCTTCTCACACAACGCCGTGCTGTAATTAGACAGGCGGACACCGTGGAGCTCTGAGGGGAACTCGCACTGGAACTCGTCAACGTCGCTCGAGGACGTCACGTTGGTGCCGTTCAGCCACGTCAAGAAGGGCAGCAGGTCGCAGTCGCAGTGGAACAGGTTGTTCCTCAGGCCGACAGTTCTGAGGAAACTGAACGTCCTGGGGTCAGGGGTCGCCAGGAAGTTGTAGGAGAGATCCACTGTAGTGAGACTCTCTGGGAAGATGTTTGGTTGGAGGTACGTCAAAGAGTTGAAAGAGATGTCCATGTCCACCAGAGAGGTGAGACCATTGAAGATACCCTCCGGGAGAGACTGAAGGGAGTTGGAGCGTAAACTCAGAATAATGAGCTGGTTGAGATTGTCAAACACGTCCAAGCATGTTCCCTGAGCCCATATCAGCTGCAAGTAGCTGCCGCTGAGATCCAGCAGTTTCAAACTATTCTGTGGCGGGATGGAAATGTTACGGTTCAGGGTGCACATCGTTATGAGATTTTCACCAAACCAGACAAGTTCAAGTTTATGGAATTTCGTTAATACTTTGGGATTTCGTTAAGACTTTGACTTAAGCTCCGCCCACTTTGACTTAAGCTCCGCCCACTTTGACACAAGCTCCGCCCACTTTGTCTTAAGCGCCGCCCACTTTGACTTAAGCTCCGCCCACTTTTACACAAGCTCCGCCCACTTTTACACAAGCTCCGCCCACTTTGATTTACGCTCCGCCCACTTTTACTTAAGCTCCGCCCGCTTTTACACAAGCTCCGCCCACTTTGACTTAAGCTCCGCCCACTTTGACACAAGCTCCGCCCACTTTGACTTAAGCTTACACGCACACGTACGTACGCACGCGCACGTACGCGCACACACACGCGCACACGCACACACATACACGCGCACGAACGCGCACGCGCGCGCACACACGAACACATACACGCGCACACTCACGCACGCGTGCACACGCGCGAACACACACGCGCACACGCACGCACACACACACGCACGCACACACGTACACACGCGCGCGCACGCACGCGCACGTACACACACATGCGCACACCCGCGGGCGCGCGCACACACGCGCACACGCACGCGCACACACACGCGCACACGTGCGTGCGTACGCGTGCGTGCGCGCGTGCGTGCGCGTGTGTGAGTACGTGTGTGTGCGTGTGCACGCGCGTATGTGTGTGTGCGTGTACGCGCGCGCACGCACGCGCACACACACGCGCACACGCACACACATACACGCACGCGCACACACGAACGCATACACACGAACACATACACACGCACACTCACGCACCCGTACACACGCACGCACACGCGCACGCACGCGCGCACGCACACGCATACACGCGCATACACGCACGCACGCACACACGCACACACACGCACGCACACGTACACATGCACACACGCGCACACGCACACACACACGCGCACGCACGCGAACACACACGCACACACACGCACACACACGCGCACACGCACACACGCGCGCACACACGCGCACACACGCGCACGTACACACACGCACGCGCACACCCGCGCGGGCACACGCACGCACACACGCACGCACACACGCGCACATGCACAGACACATGCAGCATCTACAACCAGCCGATCCCCTACGTGTGTGCGTGCGTGTGTGCGTGTGTGCGTGTGCGCATGTGTGCGTGTGTGTGCACGTGCGCGCGCGCGTGTGCGTGCGTACGAGCGTGCGCGCGTGCGCGTGTGTGCGTGTTCGTGCGCGTGTGTGTGTGGTTGTTGTGCCCACTTTGACTTAAGCTCCGCCCACTTTGACACAAGCTCCGCCCACTTTGACTTAAGTGCGCGTGCACGTGCGCGTGCGCGTGCGTGTGTGTGCGCGCGTGCGCGTGCATGCGTGCGTACGAGCGTGCGCGTGTGCGTGCGCGTGCGTGTGTGTGTGCGCGCGTGTGTGGTTGTTGTGCCCACTTTGACTTAAGCTCCGCCCACTTTGACTTAAGCTCCGCCCACTTTGACTTAAGCTCCGCCCACTTTGACTTAAGCTCCGCCCACTTTGACACAAGCTCCGCCCACTTTGACTTAAGCTCCTCCCTTTGATTTAAGCTCCTCCCACTTTGACTTAAGATCCTCACACTTTGATTTAAGCTCCTCCCACTTAGACTTAAGCTCCGCCCACTTTGACTTAAGCTCCTCCCACTTTGATTTAAGCTCCTCCCACTTTGATTTAAGCTCCTCCCACTTTGATTTAAGCTCCTCCCACTTTGATTTAAGCCCCGCCCACTTTGATTTAAGCTCCTCCCACTTTGATTTAAGCTCCTCCCACTTTGATTTAAGCTCCGCCCACTTTGACTTAAGCTCCTCCCGCTTTGATTTAAGCTCCTCCCACTTTGACTTAAGCTCCTCCCACTTTGATTTAAGCTCCGCCCACTTTGAGTTAAGCGCAGCCCACTTTGACTTAAGCTCCTCCCACTTTGATTTAAGCTCCTCCCACTTAGACTTAAGCTCCGCCCACTTTGACTTAAGCTCCTCCCACTTTGATTTAAGCTCCTCCCACTTTGATTTAAGCTCCTCCCACTTAGACTTAAGCTCCGCCCACTTTGACTTAAGCTCCTCCTACTTTGATTTAAGCTCCTCCCACTTTGATTTAAGCTCCTCCCACTTTGATTTAAGCTCCGCCCACTTTGACTTAAGCTCCGCCCACTTTTACACAAGCTCCGCCCACTTTTACACAAGCTCCGCCCACTTTGATTTACGCTCCGCCCACTTTTACTTAAGCTCCGCCCGCTTTTACACAAGCTCCGCCCACTTTGACTTAAGCTCCGCCCACTTTGACACAAGCTCCGCCCACTTTGACTTAAGCTTACACGCACACGTACGTACGCACGCGCACGTACGCGCACACACACGCGCACACGCACACACATACACGCGCACGAACGCGCACGCGCGCGCACACACGAACACATACACGCGCACACTCACGCACGCGTGCACACGCGCGAACACACACGCGCACACGCACGCACACACACACGCACGCACACACGTACACACGCGCGCGCACACACACGCGCGCGCGCACACACACGCACGCACGCGCACGTACACACACATGCGCACACCCGCGGGCGCGCGCACACACGCGCACACGCACGCGCACACGCACGCGCACACACACGCGCACGTGTTTGTGCGTGCGCGCGCGTGCGCGCGTGCGTGCGCGTGTGTGAGTACGTGTGTGTGCGTGTGCACGCGCGTATGTGTGTGTGCGTGTACGCGCGCGCACGCACGCGCGCACACACGCGCACACGCACACACATACACGCACGCGCACGCGCACACACGAACGCATACACACGAACACATACACACGCACACTCACGCACCCGTACACACGCACGCACACGCGCACGTACGCGCACGCACGCGCGCACGCACGCGCATACACGCACGCACGCACACGCGCACACACACGCACGCACACGTACACATGCACACACGCGCACACGCACACACACACGCGCACGCACGCGAACACACACGCACACACACGCACACACACGCGCACACGCACACACGCGCGCACACACGCGCACACACGCGCACGTACACACACGCACGCGCACACCCGCGCGGGCACACGCACGCACACACGCACGCACACACGCGCACATGCACAGACACATGCAGCATCTACAACCAGCCGATCCCCTACGTGTGTGCGTGCGTGTGTGCGTGTGTGCGTGTGCGCATGTGTGCGTGTGTGTGCACGTGCGCGCGCGCGTGTGCGTGCGTACGAGCGTGCGCGCGTGCGCGTGTGTGCGTGTTCGTGCGCGTGTGTGTGTGGTTGTTGTGCCCACTTTGACTTAAGCTCCGCCCACTTTGACACAAGCTCCGCCCACTTTGACTTAAGCGCGCGTGCACGTGCGCGTGCACGTGCGCGCGCGTGTGTGTGCGTGCGTACGTGTGTGTGCGTACGCGTGCGCGCGTGCGCGTGCATGCGTGCGTACGAGCGTGCGCGTGTGCGTGCGCGTGCGTGTGTGTGTGCGCGCGTGTGTGGTTGTTGTGCCCACTTTGACTTAAGCTCCGCCCACTTTGACTTAAGCTCCGCCCACTTTGACTTAAGCTCCGCCCACTTTGACTTAAGCTCCGCCCACTTTGACACAAGCTCCGCCCACTTTGACTTAAGCTCCTCCCTTTGATTTAAGCTCCTCCCACTTTGACTTAAGATCCTCACACTTTGATTTAAGCTCCTCCCACTTAGACTTAAGCTCCGCCCACTTTGACTTAAGCTCCTCCCACTTTGATTTAAGCTCCTCCCACTTTGATTTAAGCTCCTCCCACTTTGATTTAAGCTCCTCCCACTTTGATTTAAGCCCCGCCCACTTTGATTTAAGCTCCTCCCACTTTGATTTAAGCTCCTCCCACTTTGATTTAAGCTCCGCCCACTTTGACTTAAGCTCCTCCCGCTTTGATTTAAGCTCCTCCCACTTTGACTTAAGCTCCTCCCACTTTGATTTAAGCTCCGCCCACTTTGAGTTAAGCGCAGCCCACTTTGACTTAAGCTCCTCCCACTTTGATTTAAGCTCCTCCCACTTAGACTTAAGCTCCGCCCACTTTGACTTAAGCTCCTCCCACTTTGATTTAAGCTCCTCCCACTTTGATTTAAGCTCCTCCCACTTAGACTTAAGCTCCGCCCACTTTGACTTAAGCTCCTCCTACTTTGATTTAAGCTCCTCCCACTTTGATTTAAGCTCCTCCCACTTAGACTTAAGCTCCGCCCACTTTGACTTAAGCTCCTCCCACTTTGATTTAAGCTCCTCCCACTTTGATTTAAGCTCCTCCCGCTTTGATTTAAGCTCCTCCCACTTTGATTTAAGCTCCGCCCACTTTGACTTAAGCTCCTCCCACTTTGATTTAAGCTCCGCCCACTTTGACTTAAGCTCCTCCCACTTATACACAAGCTCCGCCCACTTTGACTTAAGCTCCGCCCACTTTGACACAAGCTCCCTCCGGGCTAGGTTAAAGGACTTTAGCTCAGCAACCGTAAGTGCCACAGACACGGTTCAGATATTTTCCGAATTGGCTCGGGCCCGCCGAACACATATTCGAGTCCCGACTCGGTTGCGGCGCCCCCTGTGGCCAGAATTCATAACTCCCCTCCTAGCTGTGAGCTAGAGGTCTGGTTTTCACATATGTCGAACATCTTGGTGAGACAAGTGTTTACCCAGAGTTTCGGCTTGATCGGCCATTCGTGGCCCAAACGGGGAGCTTTGACGTAAGTGCGAAATCCGTAATTAAAGGGGGCGCCACGGAGCGACCGTTTGAGCTAGCGCCTCGAAACTCGGGGCACGCAACCGGACCCCTGTGACGCTTCATCGTGCCGATTTTTGGGTGACTGGGACTTTCTGGCACCGATTTCTGTTTTTCATCCTAGGGTTTCATCCTAGGGTGCAACTGCGTACAGTCTAGGTAGGTCGTTTGTTGGCAAATGAAAGAAAATTGGAATTAATCAATTAAGCCACTCCCACTTTGACACAAGCTCCGCCCACTAAATGTCTAAGCCACTCCCACTCCCACTTAAGCTCCGCCCACTTTGACACAAGCTCCGCCCACTTTTGACACAAGCTCCGCCCACAATTTGAATTAATCAATTAAGCCACTCCCACTTAGACACAAGCTCCGCCCACTTTGATTTAAGCTCCACCCACTTTGACTTAAGCTCCTCCCACTTTGATTTAAGCTCCTCCCACTTTGATTTAAGCTCCGCCCACTTTGACTTAAGCTCCTCCCACTTTGATTTAAGCTCCGCCCACTTTGACTTAGGCTCCTCCCACTTTGATTTAAGCTCCTCCCACTTTGATTTAAGCTCCGCCCACTTTGACTTAAGCTCCTCCCTTTGATTTAAGCTCCTCCCACTTTGACTTAAGATCCTCACACTTTGATTTAAGCTCCTCCCACTTTGATTTAAGCTCCGCCCACTTTGACTTAAGCTCCTCCCACTTTGATTTAAGCTCCTCCCACTTTGATTTAAGCTCCTCCCACTTTGATATAAGCTCCTCCCACTTTGATTTAAGCTCCGCCCACTTTGACTTAAGCTCCGCCCACTTTGACTTAAGCTCCGCCCACTTTGACTTAAGCTCCTCCCACTTTGACTTAAGCTCCTCCCACTTTGATTTAAGCTCCTCCCACTTTGATTTAAGCTCCGTCCACTTTGACTTAAGCTCCGCCCACTTTGATCTAAGTGCCTCCCACTTTGACTTAAGCTCCGCCCACTTTGACTTAAGCTCCTCCCACTTTGATTTACGCTCCGCCACTTTGATTTAAGCTCCTCCCACTTTGATTTAAGCTCCGCCCACTTTGACTTAAGCTCCTCCCACTTTGACTTAAGCTCCTCCCACTTTGATTTAAGCTCCTCCCACTTAGACTTAAGCTCCGCCCACTTTGACTTAAGCTCCGCCCACTTTGACTTAAGCTCCGCCCACTTTGATTTAAGCTCCTCCCACTTTGACTTAAGCTCCGCCCACTTTGACTTAAGCTCAGCCCACTTTGACTTAAGCTCCTCCCACTTTGATTTAAGCTCCGCCCACTTTGACTTAAGCTCCGCCCACTTTGATTTAAGCTCCTCCCACTTTGATTTAAGCTCCGCCCACTTTGACTTAAGCTCCTCCCACTTTGATTTAAGCTCCTCCCACTTTGACTTAAGCTCCTCCCACTTTGATTTAAGCTCCGTCCGCTTTGACTTAAGCGCCGCCCACTTTGACTTAAGCTCCTCCCACTTTGATTTAAGCTCCTCCCACTTAGACTTAAGCTCCGCCCACTTTGACTTAAGCTCCTCCCACTTTGATTTAAGCTCCTCCCACTTTGATTTAAGCTCCTCCCACTTTGATTTAAGCTCTGCCCACTTTGACTTAAGCTCCTCCCACTTTGATTTAAGCTCCTCCCACTTTGACTTAAGCTCCTCCCACTTTGATCTAAGCTCCTCCCACTTTGATTTAAGCTCCTCCCACTTTTACACAAGCTCCGCCCACTTTGACACAAGCTCCGCCCACTTTGACACAAGCTCCGCCCACTTTGACTTAAGCTCCGCCCACTTTGACACAAGCTCCGCCCACTTTGACAGCTCATTAACATACAGCTCATTAGCATGAAGCTCATTAGCATGAAGCTCATTAACATGAAGCTCATTAACATGAAGCTCATTAACATACAGCTCATTAACATACACACACACAGAAACACGTATACACACAGAGACACACACAGCTAATTAACATACAGCTCATTAACATACAGCTCATTAGCATGAATCTCATTAACATGAAGCTCATTAACATACAGCTCATTAACATACAGCTCATTAACATACACACACAGACACACGTATACACACACAGAGACACACACACAGCTAATTAACATACAGCTAATTAACATACAGCTCATTAGCATGAATCTCATTAACATACAGCTCATTAACATACAGCTCATTAACATACACACACAGACACACGTATACACACAGAGACACACACACAGCTAATTAACATACAGCTCATTAACATACAGCTCATTAGCATGAATCTCATTAACATGAAGCTCATTAACATACAGCTCATTAGCATGAAGCTCATTAGCATGAAGCTCATTAACATACAGCTCATAAACATATACACACGTATACACACAGAGACATTAGCATGAAGCTCATTAACATGAAGCTCATTAACATACAGCTCTTTAGCATGAAGCTCATTAGTATGAAGCTCATTAACATACAGCTCATTAACATACATAAACATACACATACATACACACATACTCATACACACACATACTCATATCCACATACTCATACACACACATCCACACTCATACACACACATCCACACACATATACACATACTCACACATCCACACACATACTCATACACACATCCACATATACACATCCACACACATCCACACTCATACACACACATCCACACACACTCATACAGCTCATTAACACATATATACACACACACATCCAGTCACACGGTGAGACACATTGAATGTAGACATCCAGTCACACACGCGCACAGACACGTCCAGCAGGTCTGATTATGGTCTGACTGGATTCGCCTCGAAGAGTAGATGTTCTTTGGTGTGTTTGGTGTCCAAAACGGTCATTGCATTCCCCCATAGAGACTCGGGCCGGTAGACGCACTGACACAGAAGAAGAAGAAAAAAAAAAAAAAAAAAAAATATTTTGAGGCGGGATTTTTCAAAAATATATTTTCAAAAGGGAAAATTCCTCTCTCTCTCTCTCTCTCTGGACTGAGCCCAGGAATTATTTGCCGCTGCGCATGCCTTTTTTTTTTTCCTTCCTGTTTGTCCTTCACATTGAAAAGTGCAAATTGACCTGCCCGCCTGGGATTCGAACCCAGGACTACAAAGTCTACCTTGCGGCAGACTTACACACTGAGCTAACGAGCCAGTCATACAAACATATAAAAAAAAAAAATCTCGACATATACTGGCCAGTGTGGAATCGCGGACATTGGCTGTCAGAGAATAGAATCCTATTATCCGATTCCTCTCTTCCTCTAGAATGACCTGTCGTCATTGTCGTTGTCTCCGTGTGTCTGTGTGTGTCTGTCTTTATTGAAATTGACAAGAAATGATGGAACACGGCTCCACGCGGGCCTCGATACTAGGTGGCTGCACGTCTCTCTCTCTGTCTGTGTGAGGGACTTCCGCATTAGCGGTGTTAGCTTAGCAATCTCGTTGTGTTTTAACTTCAGTTTAACATGACTTCCCGTAAAAATGGGAGCACCATATTAAATATTTGTACTAATAACAACATGCACCCATAATGTTTTACGGTAAAAAAAAATGCCAAACAGTTTTAGGTACACTACACGTTTAGAATTTAACAAAACAAACAACTAATAACAGAACATCACTTTCGCTGGCCTATGAGAATATGCACCAGTCCTATGACGAGGTGGACCGTTGGATCCAGAAGGATCTGAACCATCTCCATCGCCGGGACCATCTTCATCACAATGGACTCCTTGGTGCTGTTTGGCTGGGAGCTCAACGTCCTGGAGTCACCATCTCAGTAGTCCGTTGACTATGTGGTACACTATGGCGTGGCCTATCACCTCGCCACAGAGCCTGACCGTGAGCGGAAGGTGGTCTTCTTCCTCAGCAGGGTCGGCTCCACCATCGCCATGGCAGCGCTGACCAATTTCGTGGTGGGGGCGATGATGATGCCCTCCGCCTAGACCCAGCTGGGCACCTTCATGATGCTGATCATGTGCATCAGCTGAGCCTTCACAACCTTCTTTTTCCAATGCCCATGCTGCTGCCTGGAGCCAATGTGCCTGCTTTCACCATAGATTCAAAACCCTCCTCTGAAAGCTTATGAAAGCTTATGTTGACTATAAAGAGAACATTTAAGAGACTTATATAAAGGACATTATAAACCATAGTGTCAATCCGTCAAGTTATCGTGTCCAGTGTACCAGTGTCTCTGTTTGGGATATGACTGACCAAGTGCCTAAATGTCTATCATGTATAGTTATGACATTATACGGTTTGTTCTGTGTTTCCTTTTTTTACTCAGACAATGGTATTTTGTTGGTGTCACAGATTTTATTTTGATTAAACAGTAAAAATACAGTCTGTCTATGAAGTAAGTAAGTAGCCTTGAGAACCGATGGTTCTTGAGCCTAATGGCCCGTAGGGCAGGAGCCTATCTCTTGTTTACATAGCGTGAGGCGGCTTGATGTACAAGTACACCCCCTGGACATGACGCTGGTATGTCGCTGGGTCTTACCCCCAATCCAACCCTTAATGCTGAGTGCCAAGCAGGGAGGCATCGGGTACCATTTTTATAGTCTTTGGTATGACTCGGTTGGGGATCGAACTCACAACCCTAATCTCAGGGCGGACACTCTAACCGCAGGGCCACTGAGCTGGTTCTCACTGGTTTCTGACTGGTTTCTCTGTCTACGAAGCCCTCGTCTAAATTGTTCAAGGAAAATATTTGTGATCTGAACTACAGCTGTCTTTATTCTCTAAGAGAACCTGTTTTCTCGTCGAAATGTCCTTAACACAGATGTATGTCCACTGTATATCTGCTAAGATTTGGCTGAACTTTTAGTCCAGCCTCCCTCAGCGTCAATCCGTGGTTCACGACATGGTCAACTAGTGTTTCTTCTATGAGCACGTTCTCCTGCTTCAGGTCTTCCTCTTCCTCTACCTCCACATCGGCTTCTACCTCCTCCTCCTCCTCCACTGTGGATTCCCCCTCTCACCCTCACTCTTCTTCTTCTGACTCCTTCCATTTTGGTTGAAGACAGGTGAACTCACCTGTTGCATTTGTATAGTGCTTAAACCTGATTGGTGTGTCTACAATTAAGCAATCATGTGTTTGTGCACCTGATGGCTGTATTTAACCAATTGGCTCATAGGTGTGGTGATTTGACAGTCAGTGCTTTGGAATGGCAAGGAAGTAACATCATGATATACTTCTGTGGCTAACGTATACAAGTGTGTTTAGTGTTTTGCAAATCACTGTGTGTATTGTTTTGCAAAAAGTGTGAGGCTGACATTGTGCTTATAGTGGTGCAAATCGGGGCTGATGTTTTGCTCCTTGAGTGTAAGGTTTTGATAATTGTGTAATACTTTAGATTTGAGTGTTTATGCAATCCATCGAAAAAACCTATACAACACACGCCTACACTGTTAACACACTGCCCTCTAGTGGTGAAGAAAAGCAATGACACAACAAAACAGCCTAGGCCAACTACATTGTTAGGGTTAGGGTTTACATTTTTTACATTTAGCAGATGCTTTTATCTGATAGGACTTACATGCTAGGACCAAGTGCCATTGGCAGTTACAATGCTAGAGGAAGGAAAGACCACTTCCCTTCTTTTTCAATTATTAACAATAGAGGAACTGTACAGAGGGTCAGATGGGGGTGAAGAGGTAGGAGGTCACTGCCTACAGGCCGCAACAAAAGTAGAGTCCTCCACTCTTCATTTGGTTTTGTATGAATTCAGAATGTGGTCATAGTATCAACATAATACAGTGTGTTTGTATACAATAGATAAAAGTATCTTCTCAAAAAATAATAAAGTTAAAATGTTTCACTTCAGAAAACAGTAAAATATGAACATCAGGCTCTAACTGTTTTAATTATTCAGGCTCTAACTGTCTACATTATTTCCAGTTTGATATCCGGACCAGGGTTAGGGTTAGGGTTGGGGTTAGGGTTAGGGTTAGGGTTGGGGTTGGGGTTAGGATCGTTCTTCTTCTTGACCGGCTTGTCCTTCAGGATCTTCCAGGTGAGCTTGTCGTAGAACCACTCCAGGTCCTGTGAGTCATCCGGCCACTGCAGGTACTCCTTCTTTTGTATGAAGCTTCTGATTGGCTCGTACTTCATCAGTTTATATGGAGGCATCTTCCCTACTACTACCAGGATCAGAAGGTCTCTGAGCTCCTCCAGCATCCTGCTCTGGGCCAGAGAAAAGGCTTCCAGGCACCAACCTGGAGGTAGTAATAACATTATACAATAACTCATCAATCATCATCATCATGAGATTTTTTGTATTGTATATCATTTATTATGATGTACTATATTACCGACCGTCCTTTAGGAACTCTTTAGACACGACACACACCGTCTTCCTGCTTCCCCAGACAGCATCTCTGATGTTGGCCAGGTGATCCTCGCCAGGCAGGAAGTCTCTGGCCTCAAAGCAGCAGCGGAGGATGTTGTGCTCAGCCAGCTGAGAGTCCAGCCTCTTCAGCAACGCAGCTTCCACCCACCTGTAGTCATTGTTGCTGAAGCACAAGTAGGCGTCATACTTCACATTGCCACCAGGGGGCGGCTCTCTTTTAGGGCCCTCCAGGACCCTGGCCTTCACTTTCTTGTAGGCGATGAAGAGGTGTCCACGGAGCCGGACGAAAACGATGGTGCAGATGGTGACAAGGATGAGGATAGTGGAGCAGGTGATGAAGATGGAGAAACGCAGCTCCTGCATGAGTCCCTCGTCATCCTTCTCACACAACGCCGTGCTGTAATTAGACAGGCGGACACCGTGGAGCTCTGAGGGGAACTCGCACTGGAACTCGTCAACGTCGCTCGAGGACGTCACGTTGGTGCCGTTCAGCCACGTCAAGAAGGGCAGCAGGTCGCAGTCGCAGTGGAACAGGTTGTTCCTCAGGCCGACAGTTCTGAGGAAACTGAACGTCCTGGGGTCAGGGGTCGCCAGGAAGTTGTAGGAGAGATCCACTGTAGTGAGACTCTCTGGGAAGATGTTTGGTTGGAGGTACGTCAAAGAGTTGAAGGAGATGTCCATGTCCACCAGAGAGGTGAGACCATTGAAGATACCCTCCGGGAGAGACTGAAGGGAGTTGGAGCGTAAACTCAGAATAATGAGCTGGTTGAGATTGTCAAACACGTCCAAGCATGTTCCCTGAGCCCATATCAGCTGCAAGTAGCTGCCGCTGAGATCCAGCAGTTTCAAACTATTCTGTGGCGGGATGGAAATGTTACGGTTCAGGGTGCACATCGTTATGAGATTTTCACCAAACCAGACAAGTTCAAGTTTATGGAATTTCGTTAATACTTTGGGATTTCGTTAAGACTTTGACTTAAGCTCCGCCCACTTTGACTTAAGCTCCGCCCACTTTGACACAAGCTCCGCCCACTTTGTCTTAAGCGCCGCCCACTTTGACTTAAGCTCCGCCCACTTTTACACAAGCTCCGCCCACTTTTACACAAGCTCCGCCCACTTTGATTTACGCTCCGCCCACTTTTACTTAAGCTCCGCCCGCTTTTACACAAGCTCCGCCCACTTTGACTTAAGCTCCGCCCACTTTGACACAAGCTCCGCCCACTTTGACTTAAGCTTACACGCACACGTACGTACGCACGCGCACGTACGCGCACACACACGCGCACACGCACACACATACACGCGCACGAACGCGCACGCGCGCGCACACACGAACACATACACGCGCACACTCACGCACGCGTGCACACGCGCGAACACACACGCGCACACGCACGCACACACACACGCACGCACACACGTACACACGCGCGCGCACACACACGCGCGCGCGCACACACGCGCACGCACGCGCACGTACACACACATGCGCACACCCGCGGGCGCGCGCACACACGCGCACACACACGCGCACACACACGCGCACACGTACGTGCGTGCGCGTGCGTGCGCGCGTGCGTGCGCGTGTGTGAGTACGTGTGTGTGCGTGTGCACGCGCGTATGTGTGTGTGCGTGTACGCGCGCGCACGCACGCGCACACACACGCGCACACGCACACACATACACGCACGCGCACGCGCACACACGAACGCATACACACGAACACATACACACGCACACTCACGCACCCGTACACACGCACGCACACGCGCACGCACACGCGCACGCACGCGCATACACGCGCATACACGCACGCACGCACACACGCACACACACGCACGCACACGTACACATGCACACACGCGCACACGCACACACACACGCGCACGCACGCGAACACACACGCACACACACGCACACACACGCGCACACGCACACACGCACACACGCGCGCACACACGCGCACACACGCGCACGTACACACACGCACGCGCACACCCGCGCGGGCACACGCACGCACACACGCACGCACACACGCGCACATGCACAGACACATGCAGCATCTACAACCAGCCGATCCCCTACGTGTGTGCGTGCGTGTGTGCGTGTGTGCGTGTGCGCATGTGTGCGTGTGTGTGCACGTGCGCGCGCGCGTGTGCGTGCGTACGAGCGTGCGCGCGTGCGCGTGTGTGCGTGTTCGTGCGCGTGTGTGTGTGGTTGTTGTGCCCACTTTGACTTAAGCTCCGCCCACTTTGACACAAGCTCCGCCCACTTTGACTTGCGTGCGCGTGCGCGTGCGCGCGTGCGCGTGCGCGTGCATGCGTGCGTACGAGCGTGCGCGTGTGCGTGCGCGTGCGTGTGTGTGTGCGCGCGTGTGTGGTTGTTGTGCCCACTTTGACTTAAGCTCCGCCCACTTTGACTTAAGCTCCGCCCACTTTGACTTAAGCTCCGCCCACTTTGACTTAAGCTCCGCCCACTTTGACACAAGCTCCGCCCACTTTGACTTAAGCTCCTCCCTTTGATTTAAGCTCCTCCCACTTTGACTTAAGATCCTCACACTTTGATTTAAGCTCCTCCCACTTAGACTTAAGCTCCGCCCACTTTGACTTAAGCTCCTCCCACTTTGATTTAAGCTCCTCCCACTTTGATTTAAGCTCCTCCCACTTTGATTTAAGCTCCTCCCACTTTGATTTAAGCCCCGCCCACTTTGATTTAAGCTCCTCCCACTTTGATTTAAGCTCCTCCCACTTTGATTTAAGCTCCGCCCACTTTGACTTAAGCTCCTCCCGCTTTGATTTAAGCTCCTCCCACTTTGACTTAAGCTCCTCCCACTTTGATTTAAGCTCCGCCCACTTTGAGTTAAGCGCAGCCCACTTTGACTTAAGCTCCTCCCACTTTGATTTAAGCTCCTCCCACTTAGACTTAAGCTCCGCCCACTTTGACTTAAGCTCCTCCCACTTTGATTTAAGCTCCTCCCACTTTGATTTAAGCTCCTCCCACTTAGACTTAAGCTCCGCCCACTTTGACTTAAGCTCCTCCTACTTTGATTTAAGCTCCTCCCACTTTGATTTAAGCTCCTCCCACTTTGATTTAAGCTCCGCCCACTTTGACTTAAGCTCCGCCCACTTTTACACAAGCTCCGCCCACTTTTACACAAGCTCCGCCCACTTTGATTTACGCTCCGCCCACTTTTACTTAAGCTCCGCCCGCTTTTACACAAGCTCCGCCCACTTTGACTTAAGCTCCGCCCACTTTGACACAAGCTCCGCCCACTTTGACTTAAGCTTACACGCACACGTACGTACGCACGCGCACGTACGCGCGCACACACACGCGCACACGCACACACATACACGCGCACGAACGCGCACGCGCGCGCACACACGAACACATACACGCGCACACTCACGCACGCGTGCACACGCGCGAACACACACGCGCACACGCACGCACACACACACGCACGCACACACGTACACGCGCGCGCACACACACGCGCGCGCGCACACACGCGCACGCACGCGCACGTACACACACATGCGCACACCCGCGGGCGCGCGCACACACGCGCACACGCACGCGCACACACGCGCACGTGTTTGTGCGTGCGCGCGCGTGCGTGCGCGTGTGTGAGTACGTGTGTGTGCGTGTGCACGCGCGTATGTGTGTGTGCGTGTACGCGCGCGCACGCACGCGCGCACACACGCACACACATACACGCACGCGCACGCGCACACACGAACGCATACACACGAACACATACACACGCACACTCACGCACCCGTACACACGCACGCACACGCGCACGTACGCGCACGCACGCGCGCACGCACGCGCATACACGCGCATACACGCACGCACGCACACGCGCACACACACGCACGCACACGTACACATGCACACACGCGCACACGCACACACACACGCGCACGCACGCGAACACACACGCACACACACGCACACACACGCGCACACGCACACACGCACACACGCGCGCACACACGCGCACACACGCGCACGTACACACACGCACGCGCACACCCGCGCGGGCACACGCACGCACACACGCACGCACACACGCGCACATGCACAGACACATGCAGCATCTACAACCAGCCGATCCCCTACGTGTGTGCGTGCGTGTGTGCGTGTGTGCGTGTGCGCATGTGTGCGTGTGTGTGCACGTGCGCGCGCGCGTGTGCGTGCGTACGAGCGTGCGCGCGTGCGCGTGTGTGCGTGTTCGTGCGCGTGTGTGTGTGGTTGTTGTGCCCACTTTGACTTAAGCTCCGCCCACTTTGACACAAGCTCCGCCCACTTTGACTTAAGCGCGCGTGCGCGTGCGCGTGCACGTGCGCGCGCGTGTGTGTGCGTGCGTACGTGTGTGTGTGCGTACGCGTGCGCGCGTGCGCGTGCATGCGTGCGTACGAGCGTGCGCGTGTGCGTGCGCGTGCGTGTGTGTGCGCGCGTGTGTGGTTGTTGTGCCCACTTTGACTTAAGCTCCGCCCACTTTGACTTAAGCTCCGCCCACTTTGACTTAAGCTCCGCCCACTTTGACTTAAGCTCCGCCCACTTTGACACAAGCTCCGCCCACTTTGACTTAAGCTCCTCCCTTTGATTTAAGCTCCTCCCACTTTGACTTAAGATCCTCACACTTTGATTTAAGCTCCTCCCACTTAGACTTAAGCTCCGCCCACTTTGACTTAAGCTCCTCCCACTTTGATTTAAGCTCCTCCCACTTTGATTTAAGCTCCTCCCACTTTGATTTAAGCTCCTCCCACTTTGATTTAAGCCCCGCCCACTTTGATTTAAGCTCCTCCCACTTTGATTTAAGCTCCTCCCACTTTGATTTAAGCTCCGCCCACTTTGACTTAAGCTCCTCCCGCTTTGATTTAAGCTCCTCCCACTTTGACTTAAGCTCCTCCCACTTTGATTTAAGCTCCGCCCACTTTGAGTTAAGCGCAGCCCACTTTGACTTAAGCTCCTCCCACTTTGATTTAAGCTCCTCCCACTTAGACTTAAGCTCCGCCCACTTTGACTTAAGCTCCTCCCACTTTGATTTAAGCTCCTCCCACTTTGATTTAAGCTCCTCCCACTTAGACTTAAGCTCCGCCCACTTTGACTTAAGCTCCTCCTACTTTGATTTAAGCTCCTCCCACTTTGATTTAAGCTCCTCCCACTTTGATTTAAGCTCCGCCCACTTTGACTTAAGCTCCTCCCACTTTGATTTAAGCTCCTCCCACTTTGATTTAAGCTCCTCCCGCTTTGATTTAAGCTCCTCCCACTTTGATTTAAGCTCCGCCCACTTTGACTTAAGCTCCTCCCACTTTGATTTAAGCTCCGCCCACTTTGACTTAAGCTCCTCCCACTTATACACAAGCTCCGCCCACTTTGACTTAAGCTCCGCCCACTTTGACACAAGCTCCCTCCGGGCTAGGTTAAAGGACTTTAGCTCAGCAACCGTAAGTGCCACAGACACGGTTCAGATATTTTCCGAATCGGCTCGGGCCCGCCGAACACATATTCGAGTCCCGACTCGGTTGCGGCGCCCCCTGTGGCCAGAATTCATAACTCCCCTCCTAGCTGTGAGCTAGAGGTCTGGTTTTCACATATGTCGAACATCTTGGTGAGACAAGTGTTTACCCAGAGTTTCGGCTTGATCGGCCATTCGTGGCCCAAACGGGGAGCTTTGACGTAAGTGCGAAATCCGTAATTAAAGGGGGCGCCACGGAGCGACCGTTTGAGCTAGCGCCTCGAAACTCGGGGCACGCAACCGGACCCCTGTGACGCTTCATCGTGCCGATTTTTGGGTGACTGGGACTTTCTGGCACCGATTTCTGTTTTTCATCCTAGGGTTTCATCCTAGGGTGCAACTGCGTACAGTCTAGGTAGGTCGTTTGTTGGCAAATGAAAGAAAATTGGAATTAATCAATTAAGCCACTCCCACTTTGACACAAGCTCCGCCCACTAAATGTCTAAGCCACTCCCACTCCCACTTAAGCTCCGCCCACTTTGACACAAGCTCCGCCCACTTTTGACACAAGCTCCGCCCACAATTTGAATTAATCAATTAAGCCACTCCCACTTAGACACAAGCTCCGCCCACTTTGATTTAAGCTCCACCCACTTTGACTTAAGCTCCTCCCACTTTGATTTAAGCTCCTCCCACTTTGATTTAAGCTCCGCCCACTTTGACTTAAGCTCCTCCCACTTTGATTTAAGCTCCGCCCACTTTGACTTAGGCTCCTCCCACTTTGATTTAAGCTCCTCCCACTTTGATTTAAGCTCCGCCCACTTTGACTTAAGCTCCTCCCTTTGATTTAAGCTCCTCCCACTTTGACTTAAGATCCTCACACTTTGATTTAAGCTCCTCCCACTTTGATTTAAGCTCCGCCCACTTTGACTTAAGCTCCGCCCACTTTGATTTAAGCTCCTCCCACTTTGATTTAAGCTCCTCCCACTTTGATATAAGCTCCTCCCACTTTGATTTAAGCTCCGCCCACTTTGACTTAAGCTCCGCCCACTTTGACTTAAGCTCCGCCCACTTTGACTTAAGCTCCTCCCACTTTGACTTAAGCTCCTCCCACTTTGATTTAAGCTCCTCCCACTTTGATTTAAGCTCCGTCCACTTTGACTTAAGCTCCGCCCACTTTGATCTAAGTGCCTCCCACTTTGACTTAAGCTCCGCCCACTTTGACTTAAGCTCCTCCCACTTTGATTTACGCTCCGCCACTTTGATTTAAGCTCCTCCCACTTTGATTTAAGCTCCGCCCACTTTGACTTAAGCTCCTCCCACTTTGACTTAAGCTCCTCCCACTTTGATTTAAGCTCCTCCCACTTAGACTTAAGCTCCGCCCACTTTGACTTAAGCTCCGCCCACTTTGACTTAAGCTCCGCCCACTTTGATTTAAGCTCCTCCCACTTTGACTTAAGCTCCGCCCACTTTGACTTAAGCTCAGCCCACTTTGACTTAAGCTCCTCCCACTTTGATTTAAGCTCCGCCCACTTTGACTTAAGCTCCGCCCACTTTGATTTAAGCTCCTCCCACTTTGATTTAAGCTCCGCCCACTTTGACTTAAGCTCCTCCCACTTTGATTTAAGCTCCTCCCACTTTGACTTAAGCTCCTCCCACTTTGATTTAAGCTCCGTCCGCTTTGACTTAAGCGCCGCCCACTTTGACTTAAGCTCCTCCCACTTTGATTTAAGCTCCTCCCACTTAGACTTAAGCTCCGCCCACTTTGACTTAAGCTCCTCCCACTTTGATTTAAGCTCCTCCCACTTTGATTTAAGCTCCTCCCACTTTGATTTAAGCTCTGCCCACTTTGACTTAAGCTCCTCCCACTTTGATTTAAGCTCCTCCCACTTTGACTTAAGCTCCTCCCACTTTGATCTAAGCTCCTCCCACTTTGATTTAAGCTCCTCCCACTTTGATTTAAACTCCGCCCACTTTGACTTAAGCTCCGCCCACTTTGCCACAAGCTCCGCCCACTTTGCCACAAGCTCCGCCCACTTTGACACAAGCTCCGCCCACTTTGACTTAAGCTCCGCCCACTTTGACTTAAGCTCCGCCCACTTTGACTTAAGCTCCGCCCACTTTGACACAAGCTCCGCCCACTTTGTCTTAAGCGCCGCCCACTTTGACACAAGCTCCGCCCACTTTGACACAAGCTCCGCCCACTTTTACGCAAGCTCCGCCCACTTTTACACAAGCTCCGCCCACTTTGACACAAGCTCCGCCCACTTTGACACAAGCTCCGCCCACTTTGACTTAAGCTCCGCCCACTTTGACACAAGCTCCGCCCACTTTGACAGCTCATTAACATACAGCTCATTAGCATGAAGCTCATTAGCATGAAGCTCATTAACATGAAGCTCATTAACATGAAGCTCATTAACATACAGCTCATTAACATACACACACACAGAAACACGTATACACACAGAGACACACACAGCTAATTAACATACAGCTCATTAACATACAGCTCATTAGCATGAATCTCATTAACATGAAGCTCATTAACATACAGCTCATTAACATACAGCTCATTAACATACACACACAGACACACGTATACACACACAGAGACACACACACAGCTAATTAACATACAGCTAATTAACATACAGCTCATTAGCATGAATCTCATTAACATACAGCTCATTAACATACAGCTCATTAACATACACACACAGACACACGTATACACACAGAGACACACACACAGCTAATTAACATACAGCTCATTAACATACAGCTCATTAGCATGAATCTCATTAACATGAAGCTCATTAACATACAGCTCATTAGCATGAAGCTCATTAGCATGAAGCTCATTAACATACAGCTCATAAACATATACACACGTATACACACAGAGACATTAGCATGAAGCTCATTAACATGAAGCTCATTAACATACAGCTCTTTAGCATGAAGCTCATTAGTATGAAGCTCATTAACATACAGCTCATTAACATACATAAACATACACATACATACACACATACTCATACACACACATACTCATATCCACATACTCATACACACACATCCACACTCATACACACACATCCACACACATATACACATACTCACACATCCACACACATACTCATACACACATCCACATATACACATCCACACACATCCACACTCATACACACACATCCACACACACTCATACAGCTCATTAACACATATATACACACACACATCCAGTCACACGGTGAGACACATTGAATGTAGACATCCAGTCACACACGCGCACAGACACGTCCAGCAGGTCTGATTATGGTCTGACTGGATTCGCCTCGAAGAGTAGATGTTCTTTGGTGTGTTTGGTGTCCAAAACGGTCATTGCATTCCCCCATAGAGACTCGGGCCGGTAGACGCACTGACACAGAAGAAGAAGAAAAAAAAAAAAAAAAAAAATATTTTGAGGCGGGATTTTTCAAAAATATATTTTCAAAAGGGAAAATTCCTCTCTCTCTCTCTCTCTCTCTCTCTCTCTCTCTCTCTCTCTCTCTCTCTCTCTCTCTCTCTGGACTGAGCCCAGGAATTATTTGCCGCATGCCTTTTTTTTTTTCCTTCCTGTTTGTCCTTCACATTGAAAAGTGCAAATTGACCTGCCCGCCTGGGATTCGAACCCAGGACTACAAAGTCTACCTTGCGGCAGACTTACACACTGAGCTAACGAGCCAGTCATACAAACATATAAAAAAAAAAAATCTCGACATATACTGGCCAGTGTGGAATCGCGGACATTGGCTGTCAGAGAATAGAATCCTATTATCCGATTCCTCTCTTCCTCTAGAATGACCTGTCGTCATTGTCGTTGTCTCCGTGTGTCTGTGTGTGTCTGTCTTTATTGAAATTGACAAGAAATGATGGAACACGGCTCCACGCGGGCCTCGATACTAGGTGGCTGCACGTCTCTCTCTCTGTCTGTGTGAGGGACTTCCGCATTAGCGGTGTTAGCTTAGCAATCTCGTTGTGTTTTAACTTCAGTTTAACATGACTTCCCGTAAAAATGGGAGCACCATATTAAATATTTGTACTAATAACAACATGCACCCATAATGTTTTACGGTAAAAAAAAATGCCAAACAGTTTTAGGTACACTACACGTTTAGAATTTAACAAAACAAACAACTAATAACAGAACATCACTTTCGCTGGCCTATGAGAATATGCACCAGTCCTATGACCAGGTGGACCGTTGGATCCAGAAGGATCTGAGGCATGCGCGGCCGGCCTGAACCATCGCCGGGACCATCTTCATCACAATGGACTCCTTGGTGCTGTTTGGCTGGGAGCTCAACGTCCTGGAGTCACCATCTCAGTAGTCCGTTGACTATGTGGTACACTATGGCGTGGCCTATCACCTCGCCACAGAGCCTGACCGTGAGCGGAAGGTGGTCTTCTTCCTCAGCAGGGTCGGCTCCACCATCGCCATGGCGGCGCTGACCAATTTCGTGGTGGGGGCGATGATGATGCCCTCCGCCTAGACCCAGCTGGGCACCTTCATGATGCTGATCATAATAATTTTAATAATTTAATAATTTAATTAATGAATTTAATAATTTTAATTTTTATAATTTTGCCATTTAGCAGACGCTTTTATCCAAAGCGACTTACAAGGACATTCCCCCTGGAGTAACTGAGGGCTAAGTGCCTTACCCAAGGGCACACTAGTAGTGGTGTGGCTTCAGGCGGGATTTGAACTCACAATCTTCTGATCCCAAGTCCAACTCACTATCCACTAGACCACCACTACCCTGATCATGTGCATCAGCTGAGCCTTCACAACCTTCTTTTTCCAATGCCCGTGCTGCTGCCTGGAGCCAATGTGCCTGCTTTCACCATAGATTCAAAACCCTCCTCTGAAAGCTTATGAAAGCTTATGTTGACTATAAAGAGAACATTTAAGAGACTTATATAAAGGACATTATAAACCATAGTGTCAATCCGTCAAGTTATCGTGTCCAGTGTACCAGTGTCTCTGTTTGGGATATGACTGACCAAGTGCCTAAATGTCTATCATGTATAGTTATGACATTATACGGTTTGTTCTGTGTTTCCTTTTTGTACTCAGACAATGGTATTTTGTTGGTGTCACAGATTTTATTTTAATTAAACAGTAAAAATACAGTCTGTCTATGAAGTAAGTAAGTAGCCTTGAGAACCGATGGTTCTTGAGCCTAATGGCGCGTAGGGCAGGAGCCTATCTCTTGTTTACATAGCGTGAGGCGGCTTGATGTACAAGTACACCCCCTGGACATGACGCTGGTATGTCGCTGGGTCTTACCCCCAATCCAACCCTTAATGCTGAGTGCCAAGCAGGGAGGCATCGGGTACCATTTTTATAGTCTTTGGTATGACTCGGTTGGGGATCGAACTCACAACCCTAATCTCAGGGCGGACACTCTAACCGCAGGGCCACTGAGCTGGTTCTCACTGGTTTCTGACTGGTTTCTCTGTCTACGAAGCCCTCGTCTAAATTGTTCAAGGAACATATTTGTGATCTGAACTACAGCTGTCTTTATTCTCTAAGAGAACCTGTTTTCTCGTCGAAATGTCCTTAACACAGATGTATGTCCACTGTATATCTGCTAAGATTTGGCTGAACTTTTAGTCCAGCCTCCCTCAGCGTCAATCCGTGGTTCACGACATGGTGTCGACAGTGTTTCTTCTATGAGCACGTTCTCCTGCTTCAGGTCTTCCTCTTCCTCTACCTCCACATCGGCTTCTACCTCCTCCTCCTCCACCGTGGATTCCCCCTCTCACCCTCACTCTTCTTCTTCTGACTCCTTCCATTTTGGTTGAAGACAGGTGAACTCACCTGTTGCATTTGTATAGTGCTTAAACCTGATTGGTGTGAGTGTGTCTACAATTAAGCAATCATGTGTTTGTGCACCTGATGGCTGTATTTAACCAATTGGCTCATAGGTGTGGTGATTTGACAGTCAGTGCTTTGGAATAGCAAGGAAGTAACATCATGATATACTTCTGTGGCTAACGTATACAAGTGTGTTTAGTGTTTTGCAAATCACTGTGTGTATTGTTTTGCAAAAAGTGTGAGGCTGACATTGTGCTTATAGTGGTGCAAATCTGGGCTGATGTTTTGCTCCTTGAGTGTAAGGTTTTGATAATTGTGTAATACTTTAGATTTTAGTGTTTATGCAATCCATCGAAAAAAAACTATACAACACACGCCTACACTGTTAACACACTGCCCTCTAGTGGTGAAGAAAAGCAATGACACAATAAAACAGCCTAGGCCAACTACATTTTTAGGGTTAGGGTTTACATTTTTTACATTTAGCAGATGCTTTTATCTGATAGGACTTACATGCTAGGACCAAGTGCCATTGGCAGTTACAATGCTAGAGGAAGGAAAGACCACTTCCCTTCTTTTTCAATTATTAACAATAGAGGAACTGTACAGAGGGGGTGATGGGGGGTGAAGAGGTAGGAGGTCACTGCCTACAAAAGTAGAGTCCTCCACTCTTCATTTGGTTTTGTATGAATTCAGAATGTGGTCATAGTATCAACATAATACAGTGTGTTTGTATACAATAGATACAAGTATCTTCTCAAAAAATAATAAAGTTAAAATGTTTCACTTCAGAAAACAGTAAAATATGAACATCAGGCTCTAACTGTTTTAATTATTCAGGCTCTAACTGTCTACATTATTTCCAGTTTGATATCCGGACCAGGGTTAGGGTTAGGGTTGGGGTTAGGGTTGGGGTTGGGGTTGGGGTTAGGGTTAGGGTTGGGGTTGGGGTTAGGATCGTTCTTCTTCTTGACCGGCTTGTCCTTCAGGATCTTCCAGGTGAGCTTGTCGTAGAACCACTCCAGGTCCTGTGAGTCATCCGGCCACTGCAGGTACTCCTTCTTTTGTATGAAGCTTCTGATTGGCTCGTACTTCATCAGTTTATATGGAGGCATCTCCCCTACTACTACCAGGATCAGAAGGTCTCTGAGCTCCTCCAGCATCCTGCTCTGGGCCAGAGAAAAGGCTTCCAGGCACCAACCTGGAGGTAGTAATAATATTATACAACAACTCATCAATCATCATCATCATGAGATTTTTTGTATTGTATATCATTTATTATGATGT
This sequence comes from Nansenia antarctica, assembly GCF_963989245.1. Classification (NCBI taxonomy): domain Eukaryota; kingdom Metazoa; phylum Chordata; class Actinopteri; order Argentiniformes; family Microstomatidae; genus Nansenia; species Nansenia antarctica. The sequence goes on from NC_137674.1 coordinate 43,468,517, forward strand.
ACTATATTACCGACCGTCCTTTAGGAACTCTTTAGACACGACACACACCGTCTTCCTGCTTCCCCAGACAGCATCTCTGATGTTGGCCAGGTGATCCTCGCCAGGCAGGAAGTCTCTGGCCTCAAAGCAGCAGCGGAGGATGTTGTGCTCAGCCAGCTGAGAGTCCAGCCTCTTCAGCAACGCAGCTTCCACCCACCTGTAGTCATTGTTGCTGAAGCACAAGTAGGCGTCATACTTCACATTGCCACCAGGGGGCGGCTCTCTTTTAGGGCCCTCCAGGACCCTGGCCTTCACTTTCTTGTAGGCGATGAAGAGGTGTCCACGGAGCCGGACGAAAACGATGGTGCAGATGGTGACAAGGATGAGGATAGTGGAGCAGGTGATGAAGATGGAGAAACGCAGCTCCTGCATGAGTCCCTCGTCATCCTTCTCACACAACGCCGTGCTGTAATTAGACAGGCGGACACCGTGGAGCTCTGAGGGGAACTCGCACTGGAACTCGTCAACGTCGCTCGAGGACGTCACGTTGGTGCCGTTCAGCCACGTCAAGAAGGGCAGCAGGTCGCAGTCGCAGTGGAACAGGTTGTTCCTCAGGCCGACAGTTCTGAGGAAACTGAACGTCCTGGGGTCAGGGGTCGCCAGGAAGTTGTAGGAGAGATCCACTGTAGTGAGACTCTCTGGGAAGATGTTTGGTTGGAGGTACGTCAAAGAGTTGAAGGAGATGTCCATGTCCACCAGAGAGGTGAGACCATTGAAGATACCCTCCGGGAGAGACTGAAGGGAGTTGGAGCGTAAACTCAGAATAATGAGCTGGTTGAGATTGTCAAACACGTCCAAGCATGTTCCCTGAGCCCATATCAGCTGCAAGTAGCTGCCGCTGAGATCCAGCAGTTTCAAACTATTCTGTGGCGGGATGGAAATGTTACGGTTCAGGGTGCACATCGTTATGAGATTTTCACCAAACCAGACAAGTTCAAGTTTATGGAATTTCGTTAATACTTTGGGATTTCGTTAAGACTTTGACTTAAGCTCCGCCCACTTTGACTTAAGCTCCGCCCACTTTGACACAAGCTCCGCCCACTTTGTCTTAAGCGCCGCCCACTTTGACTTAAGCTCCGCCCACTTTTACACAAGCTCCGCCCACTTTTACACAAGCTCCGCCCACTTTGATTTACGCTCCGCCCACTTTTACTTAAGCTCCGCCCGCTTTTACACAAGCTCCGCCCACTTTGACTTAAGCTCCGCCCACTTTGACACAAGCTCCGCCCACTTTGACTTAAGCTTACACGCACACGTACGTACGCACGCGCACGTACGCGCACACACACGCGCACACGCACACACATACACGCGCACGAACGCGCACGCGCGCGCACACACGAACACATACACGCGCACACTCACGCACGCGTGCACACGCGCGAACACACACGCGCACACGCACGCACACACACACGCACGCACACACGTACACACGCGCGCGCACACACACGCGCGCGCGCACACACGCGCACGCACGCGCACGTACACACACATGCGCACACCCGCGGGCGCGCGCACACACGCGCACACACACGCGCACACACACGCGCACACGTACGTGCGTGCGCGTGCGTGCGCGCGTGCGTGCGCGTGTGTGAGTACGTGTGTGTGCGTGTGCACGCGCGTATGTGTGTGTGCGTGTACGCGCGCGCACGCACGCGCACACACACGCGCACACGCACACACATACACGCACGCGCACGCGCACACACGAACGCATACACACGAACACATACACACGCACACTCACGCACCCGTACACACGCACGCACACGCGCACGCACACGCGCACGCACGCGCATACACGCGCATACACGCACGCACGCACACACGCACACACACGCACGCACACGTACACATGCACACACGCGCACACGCACACACACACGCGCACGCACGCGAACACACACGCACACACACGCACACACACGCGCACACGCACACACGCACACACGCGCGCACACACGCGCACACACGCGCACGTACACACACGCACGCGCACACCCGCGCGGGCACACGCACGCACACACGCACGCACACACGCGCACATGCACAGACACATGCAGCATCTACAACCAGCCGATCCCCTACGTGTGTGCGTGCGTGTGTGCGTGTGTGCGTGTGCGCATGTGTGCGTGTGTGTGCACGTGCGCGCGCGCGTGTGCGTGCGTACGAGCGTGCGCGCGTGCGCGTGTGTGCGTGTTCGTGCGCGTGTGTGTGTGGTTGTTGTGCCCACTTTGACTTAAGCTCCGCCCACTTTGACACAAGCTCCGCCCACTTTGACTTGCGTGCGCGTGCGCGTGCGCGCGTGCGCGTGCGCGTGCATGCGTGCGTACGAGCGTGCGCGTGTGCGTGCGCGTGCGTGTGTGTGTGCGCGCGTGTGTGGTTGTTGTGCCCACTTTGACTTAAGCTCCGCCCACTTTGACTTAAGCTCCGCCCACTTTGACTTAAGCTCCGCCCACTTTGACTTAAGCTCCGCCCACTTTGACACAAGCTCCGCCCACTTTGACTTAAGCTCCTCCCTTTGATTTAAGCTCCTCCCACTTTGACTTAAGATCCTCACACTTTGATTTAAGCTCCTCCCACTTAGACTTAAGCTCCGCCCACTTTGACTTAAGCTCCTCCCACTTTGATTTAAGCTCCTCCCACTTTGATTTAAGCTCCTCCCACTTTGATTTAAGCTCCTCCCACTTTGATTTAAGCCCCGCCCACTTTGATTTAAGCTCCTCCCACTTTGATTTAAGCTCCTCCCACTTTGATTTAAGCTCCGCCCACTTTGACTTAAGCTCCTCCCGCTTTGATTTAAGCTCCTCCCACTTTGACTTAAGCTCCTCCCACTTTGATTTAAGCTCCGCCCACTTTGAGTTAAGCGCAGCCCACTTTGACTTAAGCTCCTCCCACTTTGATTTAAGCTCCTCCCACTTAGACTTAAGCTCCGCCCACTTTGACTTAAGCTCCTCCCACTTTGATTTAAGCTCCTCCCACTTTGATTTAAGCTCCTCCCACTTAGACTTAAGCTCCGCCCACTTTGACTTAAGCTCCTCCTACTTTGATTTAAGCTCCTCCCACTTTGATTTAAGCTCCTCCCACTTTGATTTAAGCTCCGCCCACTTTGACTTAAGCTCCGCCCACTTTTACACAAGCTCCGCCCACTTTTACACAAGCTCCGCCCACTTTGATTTACGCTCCGCCCACTTTTACTTAAGCTCCGCCCGCTTTTACACAAGCTCCGCCCACTTTGACTTAAGCTCCGCCCACTTTGACACAAGCTCCGCCCACTTTGACTTAAGCTTACACGCACACGTACGTACGCACGCGCACGTACGCGCGCACACACACGCGCACACGCACACACATACACGCGCACGAACGCGCACGCGCGCGCACACACGAACACATACACGCGCACACTCACGCACGCGTGCACACGCGCGAACACACACGCGCACACGCACGCACACACACACGCACGCACACACGTACACGCGCGCGCACACACACGCGCGCGCGCACACACGCGCACGCACGCGCACGTACACACACATGCGCACACCCGCGGGCGCGCGCACACACGCGCACACGCACGCGCACACACGCGCACGTGTTTGTGCGTGCGCGCGCGTGCGTGCGCGTGTGTGAGTACGTGTGTGTGCGTGTGCACGCGCGTATGTGTGTGTGCGTGTACGCGCGCGCACGCACGCGCGCACACACGCACACACATACACGCACGCGCACGCGCACACACGAACGCATACACACGAACACATACACACGCACACTCACGCACCCGTACACACGCACGCACACGCGCACGTACGCGCACGCACGCGCGCACGCACGCGCATACACGCGCATACACGCACGCACGCACACGCGCACACACACGCACGCACACGTACACATGCACACACGCGCACACGCACACACACACGCGCACGCACGCGAACACACACGCACACACACGCACACACACGCGCACACGCACACACGCACACACGCGCGCACACACGCGCACACACGCGCACGTACACACACGCACGCGCACACCCGCGCGGGCACACGCACGCACACACGCACGCACACACGCGCACATGCACAGACACATGCAGCATCTACAACCAGCCGATCCCCTACGTGTGTGCGTGCGTGTGTGCGTGTGTGCGTGTGCGCATGTGTGCGTGTGTGTGCACGTGCGCGCGCGCGTGTGCGTGCGTACGAGCGTGCGCGCGTGCGCGTGTGTGCGTGTTCGTGCGCGTGTGTGTGTGGTTGTTGTGCCCACTTTGACTTAAGCTCCGCCCACTTTGACACAAGCTCCGCCCACTTTGACTTAAGCGCGCGTGCGCGTGCGCGTGCACGTGCGCGCGCGTGTGTGTGCGTGCGTACGTGTGTGTGTGCGTACGCGTGCGCGCGTGCGCGTGCATGCGTGCGTACGAGCGTGCGCGTGTGCGTGCGCGTGCGTGTGTGTGCGCGCGTGTGTGGTTGTTGTGCCCACTTTGACTTAAGCTCCGCCCACTTTGACTTAAGCTCCGCCCACTTTGACTTAAGCTCCGCCCACTTTGACTTAAGCTCCGCCCACTTTGACACAAGCTCCGCCCACTTTGACTTAAGCTCCTCCCTTTGATTTAAGCTCCTCCCACTTTGACTTAAGATCCTCACACTTTGATTTAAGCTCCTCCCACTTAGACTTAAGCTCCGCCCACTTTGACTTAAGCTCCTCCCACTTTGATTTAAGCTCCTCCCACTTTGATTTAAGCTCCTCCCACTTTGATTTAAGCTCCTCCCACTTTGATTTAAGCCCCGCCCACTTTGATTTAAGCTCCTCCCACTTTGATTTAAGCTCCTCCCACTTTGATTTAAGCTCCGCCCACTTTGACTTAAGCTCCTCCCGCTTTGATTTAAGCTCCTCCCACTTTGACTTAAGCTCCTCCCACTTTGATTTAAGCTCCGCCCACTTTGAGTTAAGCGCAGCCCACTTTGACTTAAGCTCCTCCCACTTTGATTTAAGCTCCTCCCACTTAGACTTAAGCTCCGCCCACTTTGACTTAAGCTCCTCCCACTTTGATTTAAGCTCCTCCCACTTTGATTTAAGCTCCTCCCACTTAGACTTAAGCTCCGCCCACTTTGACTTAAGCTCCTCCTACTTTGATTTAAGCTCCTCCCACTTTGATTTAAGCTCCTCCCACTTTGATTTAAGCTCCGCCCACTTTGACTTAAGCTCCTCCCACTTTGATTTAAGCTCCTCCCACTTTGATTTAAGCTCCTCCCGCTTTGATTTAAGCTCCTCCCACTTTGATTTAAGCTCCGCCCACTTTGACTTAAGCTCCTCCCACTTTGATTTAAGCTCCGCCCACTTTGACTTAAGCTCCTCCCACTTATACACAAGCTCCGCCCACTTTGACTTAAGCTCCGCCCACTTTGACACAAGCTCCCTCCGGGCTAGGTTAAAGGACTTTAGCTCAGCAACCGTAAGTGCCACAGACACGGTTCAGATATTTTCCGAATCGGCTCGGGCCCGCCGAACACATATTCGAGTCCCGACTCGGTTGCGGCGCCCCCTGTGGCCAGAATTCATAACTCCCCTCCTAGCTGTGAGCTAGAGGTCTGGTTTTCACATATGTCGAACATCTTGGTGAGACAAGTGTTTACCCAGAGTTTCGGCTTGATCGGCCATTCGTGGCCCAAACGGGGAGCTTTGACGTAAGTGCGAAATCCGTAATTAAAGGGGGCGCCACGGAGCGACCGTTTGAGCTAGCGCCTCGAAACTCGGGGCACGCAACCGGACCCCTGTGACGCTTCATCGTGCCGATTTTTGGGTGACTGGGACTTTCTGGCACCGATTTCTGTTTTTCATCCTAGGGTTTCATCCTAGGGTGCAACTGCGTACAGTCTAGGTAGGTCGTTTGTTGGCAAATGAAAGAAAATTGGAATTAATCAATTAAGCCACTCCCACTTTGACACAAGCTCCGCCCACTAAATGTCTAAGCCACTCCCACTCCCACTTAAGCTCCGCCCACTTTGACACAAGCTCCGCCCACTTTTGACACAAGCTCCGCCCACAATTTGAATTAATCAATTAAGCCACTCCCACTTAGACACAAGCTCCGCCCACTTTGATTTAAGCTCCACCCACTTTGACTTAAGCTCCTCCCACTTTGATTTAAGCTCCTCCCACTTTGATTTAAGCTCCGCCCACTTTGACTTAAGCTCCTCCCACTTTGATTTAAGCTCCGCCCACTTTGACTTAGGCTCCTCCCACTTTGATTTAAGCTCCTCCCACTTTGATTTAAGCTCCGCCCACTTTGACTTAAGCTCCTCCCTTTGATTTAAGCTCCTCCCACTTTGACTTAAGATCCTCACACTTTGATTTAAGCTCCTCCCACTTTGATTTAAGCTCCGCCCACTTTGACTTAAGCTCCGCCCACTTTGATTTAAGCTCCTCCCACTTTGATTTAAGCTCCTCCCACTTTGATATAAGCTCCTCCCACTTTGATTTAAGCTCCGCCCACTTTGACTTAAGCTCCGCCCACTTTGACTTAAGCTCCGCCCACTTTGACTTAAGCTCCTCCCACTTTGACTTAAGCTCCTCCCACTTTGATTTAAGCTCCTCCCACTTTGATTTAAGCTCCGTCCACTTTGACTTAAGCTCCGCCCACTTTGATCTAAGTGCCTCCCACTTTGACTTAAGCTCCGCCCACTTTGACTTAAGCTCCTCCCACTTTGATTTACGCTCCGCCACTTTGATTTAAGCTCCTCCCACTTTGATTTAAGCTCCGCCCACTTTGACTTAAGCTCCTCCCACTTTGACTTAAGCTCCTCCCACTTTGATTTAAGCTCCTCCCACTTAGACTTAAGCTCCGCCCACTTTGACTTAAGCTCCGCCCACTTTGACTTAAGCTCCGCCCACTTTGATTTAAGCTCCTCCCACTTTGACTTAAGCTCCGCCCACTTTGACTTAAGCTCAGCCCACTTTGACTTAAGCTCCTCCCACTTTGATTTAAGCTCCGCCCACTTTGACTTAAGCTCCGCCCACTTTGATTTAAGCTCCTCCCACTTTGATTTAAGCTCCGCCCACTTTGACTTAAGCTCCTCCCACTTTGATTTAAGCTCCTCCCACTTTGACTTAAGCTCCTCCCACTTTGATTTAAGCTCCGTCCGCTTTGACTTAAGCGCCGCCCACTTTGACTTAAGCTCCTCCCACTTTGATTTAAGCTCCTCCCACTTAGACTTAAGCTCCGCCCACTTTGACTTAAGCTCCTCCCACTTTGATTTAAGCTCCTCCCACTTTGATTTAAGCTCCTCCCACTTTGATTTAAGCTCTGCCCACTTTGACTTAAGCTCCTCCCACTTTGATTTAAGCTCCTCCCACTTTGACTTAAGCTCCTCCCACTTTGATCTAAGCTCCTCCCACTTTGATTTAAGCTCCTCCCACTTTGATTTAAACTCCGCCCACTTTGACTTAAGCTCCGCCCACTTTGCCACAAGCTCCGCCCACTTTGCCACAAGCTCCGCCCACTTTGACACAAGCTCCGCCCACTTTGACTTAAGCTCCGCCCACTTTGACTTAAGCTCCGCCCACTTTGACTTAAGCTCCGCCCACTTTGACACAAGCTCCGCCCACTTTGTCTTAAGCGCCGCCCACTTTGACACAAGCTCCGCCCACTTTGACACAAGCTCCGCCCACTTTTACGCAAGCTCCGCCCACTTTTACACAAGCTCCGCCCACTTTGACACAAGCTCCGCCCACTTTGACACAAGCTCCGCCCACTTTGACTTAAGCTCCGCCCACTTTGACACAAGCTCCGCCCACTTTGACAGCTCATTAACATACAGCTCATTAGCATGAAGCTCATTAGCATGAAGCTCATTAACATGAAGCTCATTAACATGAAGCTCATTAACATACAGCTCATTAACATACACACACACAGAAACACGTATACACACAGAGACACACACAGCTAATTAACATACAGCTCATTAACATACAGCTCATTAGCATGAATCTCATTAACATGAAGCTCATTAACATACAGCTCATTAACATACAGCTCATTAACATACACACACAGACACACGTATACACACACAGAGACACACACACAGCTAATTAACATACAGCTAATTAACATACAGCTCATTAGCATGAATCTCATTAACATACAGCTCATTAACATACAGCTCATTAACATACACACACAGACACACGTATACACACAGAGACACACACACAGCTAATTAACATACAGCTCATTAACATACAGCTCATTAGCATGAATCTCATTAACATGAAGCTCATTAACATACAGCTCATTAGCATGAAGCTCATTAGCATGAAGCTCATTAACATACAGCTCATAAACATATACACACGTATACACACAGAGACATTAGCATGAAGCTCATTAACATGAAGCTCATTAACATACAGCTCTTTAGCATGAAGCTCATTAGTATGAAGCTCATTAACATACAGCTCATTAACATACATAAACATACACATACATACACACATACTCATACACACACATACTCATATCCACATACTCATACACACACATCCACACTCATACACACACATCCACACACATATACACATACTCACACATCCACACACATACTCATACACACATCCACATATACACATCCACACACATCCACACTCATACACACACATCCACACACACTCATACAGCTCATTAACACATATATACACACACACATCCAGTCACACGGTGAGACACATTGAATGTAGACATCCAGTCACACACGCGCACAGACACGTCCAGCAGGTCTGATTATGGTCTGACTGGATTCGCCTCGAAGAGTAGATGTTCTTTGGTGTGTTTGGTGTCCAAAACGGTCATTGCATTCCCCCATAGAGACTCGGGCCGGTAGACGCACTGACACAGAAGAAGAAGAAAAAAAAAAAAAAAAAAAATATTTTGAGGCGGGATTTTTCAAAAATATATTTTCAAAAGGGAAAATTCCTCTCTCTCTCTCTCTCTCTCTCTCTCTCTCTCTCTCTGGACTGAGCCCAGGAATTATTTGCCGCATGCCTTTTTTTTTTTCCTTCCTGTTTGTCCTTCACATTGAAAAGTGCAAATTGACCTGCCCGCCTGGGATTCGAACCCAGGACTACAAAGTCTACCTTGCGGCAGACTTACACACTGAGCTAACGAGCCAGTCATACAAACATATAAAAAAAAAAAATCTCGACATATACTGGCCAGTGTGGAATCGCGGACATTGGCTGTCAGAGAATAGAATCCTATTATCCGATTCCTCTCTTCCTCTAGAATGACCTGTCGTCATTGTCGTTGTCTCCGTGTGTCTGTGTGTGTCTGTCTTTATTGAAATTGACAAGAAATGATGGAACACGGCTCCACGCGGGCCTCGATACTAGGTGGCTGCACGTCTCTCTCTCTGTCTGTGTGAGGGACTTCCGCATTAGCGGTGTTAGCTTAGCAATCTCGTTGTGTTTTAACTTCAGTTTAACATGACTTCCCGTAAAAATGGGAGCACCATATTAAATATTTGTACTAATAACAACATGCACCCATAATGTTTTACGGTAAAAAAAAATGCCAAACAGTTTTAGGTACACTACACGTTTAGAATTTAACAAAACAAACAACTAATAACAGAACATCACTTTCGCTGGCCTATGAGAATATGCACCAGTCCTATGACCAGGTGGACCGTTGGATCCAGAAGGATCTGAGGCATGCGCGGCCGGCCTGAACCATCGCCGGGACCATCTTCATCACAATGGACTCCTTGGTGCTGTTTGGCTGGGAGCTCAACGTCCTGGAGTCACCATCTCAGTAGTCCGTTGACTATGTGGTACACTATGGCGTGGCCTATCACCTCGCCACAGAGCCTGACCGTGAGCGGAAGGTGGTCTTCTTCCTCAGCAGGGTCGGCTCCACCATCGCCATGGCGGCGCTGACCAATTTCGTGGTGGGGGCGATGATGATGCCCTCCGCCTAGACCCAGCTGGGCACCTTCATGATGCTGATCATAATAATTTTAATAATTTAATAATTTAATTAATGAATTTAATAATTTTAATTTTTATAATTTTGCCATTTAGCAGACGCTTTTATCCAAAGCGACTTACAAGGACATTCCCCCTGGAGTAACTGAGGGCTAAGTGCCTTACCCAAGGGCACACTAGTAGTGGTGTGGCTTCAGGCGGGATTTGAACTCACAATCTTCTGATCCCAAGTCCAACTCACTATCCACTAGACCACCACTACCCTGATCATGTGCATCAGCTGAGCCTTCACAACCTTCTTTTTCCAATGCCCGTGCTGCTGCCTGGAGCCAATGTGCCTGCTTTCACCATAGATTCAAAACCCTCCTCTGAAAGCTTATGAAAGCTTATGTTGACTATAAAGAGAACATTTAAGAGACTTATATAAAGGACATTATAAACCATAGTGTCAATCCGTCAAGTTATCGTGTCCAGTGTACCAGTGTCTCTGTTTGGGATATGACTGACCAAGTGCCTAAATGTCTATCATGTATAGTTATGACATTATACGGTTTGTTCTGTGTTTCCTTTTTGTACTCAGACAATGGTATTTTGTTGGTGTCACAGATTTTATTTTAATTAAACAGTAAAAATACAGTCTGTCTATGAAGTAAGTAAGTAGCCTTGAGAACCGATGGTTCTTGAGCCTAATGGCGCGTAGGGCAGGAGCCTATCTCTTGTTTACATAGCGTGAGGCGGCTTGATGTACAAGTACACCCCCTGGACATGACGCTGGTATGTCGCTGGGTCTTACCCCCAATCCAACCCTTAATGCTGAGTGCCAAGCAGGGAGGCATCGGGTACCATTTTTATAGTCTTTGGTATGACTCGGTTGGGGATCGAACTCACAACCCTAATCTCAGGGCGGACACTCTAACCGCAGGGCCACTGAGCTGGTTCTCACTGGTTTCTGACTGGTTTCTCTGTCTACGAAGCCCTCGTCTAAATTGTTCAAGGAACATATTTGTGATCTGAACTACAGCTGTCTTTATTCTCTAAGAGAACCTGTTTTCTCGTCGAAATGTCCTTAACACAGATGTATGTCCACTGTATATCTGCTAAGATTTGGCTGAACTTTTAGTCCAGCCTCCCTCAGCGTCAATCCGTGGTTCACGACATGGTGTCGACAGTGTTTCTTCTATGAGCACGTTCTCCTGCTTCAGGTCTTCCTCTTCCTCTACCTCCACATCGGCTTCTACCTCCTCCTCCTCCACCGTGGATTCCCCCTCTCACCCTCACTCTTCTTCTTCTGACTCCTTCCATTTTGGTTGAAGACAGGTGAACTCACCTGTTGCATTTGTATAGTGCTTAAACCTGATTGGTGTGAGTGTGTCTACAATTAAGCAATCATGTGTTTGTGCACCTGATGGCTGTATTTAACCAATTGGCTCATAGGTGTGGTGATTTGACAGTCAGTGCTTTGGAATAGCAAGGAAGTAACATCATGATATACTTCTGTGGCTAACGTATACAAGTGTGTTTAGTGTTTTGCAAATCACTGTGTGTATTGTTTTGCAAAAAGTGTGAGGCTGACATTGTGCTTATAGTGGTGCAAATCTGGGCTGATGTTTTGCTCCTTGAGTGTAAGGTTTTGATAATTGTGTAATACTTTAGATTTTAGTGTTTATGCAATCCATCGAAAAAAAACTATACAACACACGCCTACACTGTTAACACACTGCCCTCTAGTGGTGAAGAAAAGCAATGACACAATAAAACAGCCTAGGCCAACTACATTTTTAGGGTTAGGGTTTACATTTTTTACATTTAGCAGATGCTTTTATCTGATAGGACTTACATGCTAGGACCAAGTGCCATTGGCAGTTACAATGCTAGAGGAAGGAAAGACCACTTCCCTTCTTTTTCAATTATTAACAATAGAGGAACTGTACAGAGGGGGTGATGGGGGGTGAAGAGGTAGGAGGTCACTGCCTACAAAAGTAGAGTCCTCCACTCTTCATTTGGTTTTGTATGAATTCAGAATGTGGTCATAGTATCAACATAATACAGTGTGTTTGTATACAATAGATACAAGTATCTTCTCAAAAAATAATAAAGTTAAAATGTTTCACTTCAGAAAACAGTAAAATATGAACATCAGGCTCTAACTGTTTTAATTATTCAGGCTCTAACTGTCTACATTATTTCCAGTTTGATATCCGGACCAGGGTTAGGGTTAGGGTTGGGGTTAGGGTTGGGGTTGGGGTTGGGGTTAGGGTTAGGGTTGGGGTTGGGGTTAGGATCGTTCTTCTTCTTGACCGGCTTGTCCTTCAGGATCTTCCAGGTGAGCTTGTCGTAGAACCACTCCAGGTCCTGTGAGTCATCCGGCCACTGCAGGTACTCCTTCTTTTGTATGAAGCTTCTGATTGGCTCGTACTTCATCAGTTTATATGGAGGCATCTCCCCTACTACTACCAGGATCAGAAGGTCTCTGAGCTCCTCCAGCATCCTGCTCTGGGCCAGAGAAAAGGCTTCCAGGCACCAACCTGGAGGTAGTAATAACATTATACAATAACTCATCAATCATCATCATCATGAGATTTTTTGTATTGTATATCATTTATTATGATGTACTATATTACCGACCGTCCTTTAGGAACTCTTTAGACACGACACACACCGTCTTCCTGCTTCCCCAGACAGCATCTCTGATGTTGGCCAGGTGATCCTCGCCAGGCAGGAAGTCTCTGGCCTCAAAGCAGCAGCGGAGGATGTTGTGCTCAGCCAGCTGAGAGTCCAGCCTCTTCAGCAACGCAGCTTCCACCCACCTGTAGTCATTGTTGCTGAAGCACAAGTAGGCGTCATACTTCACATTGCCACCAGGGGGCGGCTCTCTTTTAGGGCCCTCCAGGACCCTGGCCTTCACTTTCTTGTAGGCGATGAAGAGGTGTCCACGGAGCCGGACGAAAACGATGGTGCAGATGGTGACAAGGATGAGGATAGTGGAGCAGGTGATGAAGATGGAGAAACGCAGCTCCTGCATGAGTCCCTCGTCATCCTTCTCACACAACGCCGTGCTGTAATTAGACAGGCGGACACCGTGGAGCTCTGAGGGGAACTCGCACTGGAACTCGTCAACGTCGCTCGAGGACGTCACGTTGGTGCCGTTCAGCCACGTCAAGAAGGGCAGCAGGTCGCAGTCGCAGTGGAACAGGTTGTTCCTCAGGCCGACAGTTCTGAGGAAACTGAACGTCCTGGGGTCAGGGGTCGCCAGGAAGTTGTAGGAGAGATCCACTGTAGTGAGACTCTCTGGGAAGATGTTTGGTTGGAGGTACGTCAAAGAGTTGAAGGAGATGTCCATGTCCACCAGAGAGGTGAGACCATTGAAGATACCCTCCGGGAGAGACTGAAGGGAGTTGGAGCGTAAACTCAGAATAATGAGCTGGTTGAGATTGTCAAACACGTCCAAGCATGTTCCCTGAGCCCATATCAGCTGCAAGTAGCTGCCGCTGAGATCCAGCAGTTTCAAACTATTCTGTGGCGGGATGGAAATGTTACGGTTCAGGGTGCACATCGTTATGAGATTTTCACCAAACCAGACAAGTTCAAGTTTATGGAATTTCGTTAATACTTTGGGATTTCGTTAAGACTTTGACTTAAGCTCCGCCCACTTTGACTTAAGCTCCGCCCACTTTGACACAAGCTCCGCCCACTTTGTCTTAAGCGCCGCCCACTTTGACTTAAGCTCCGCCCACTTTTACACAAGCTCCGCCCACTTTTACACAAGCTCCGCCCACTTTGATTTACGCTCCGCCCACTTTTACTTAAGCTCCGCCCGCTTTTACACAAGCTCCGCCCACTTTGACTTAAGCTCCGCCCACTTTGACACAAGCTCCGCCCACTTTGACTTAAGCTTACACGCACACGTACGTACGCACGCGCACGTACGCGCACACACACGCGCACACGCACACACATACACGCGCACGAACGCGCACGCGCGCGCACACACGAACACATACACGCGCACACTCACGCACGCGTGCACACGCGCGAACACACACGCGCACACGCACGCACACACACACGCACGCACACACGTACACACGCGCGCGCACACACACGCGCGCGCGCACACACGCGCACGCACGCGCACGTACACACACATGCGCACACCCGCGGGCGCGCGCACACACGCGCACACACACGCGCACACACACGCGCACACGTACGTGCGTGCGCGTGCGTGCGCGCGTGCGTGCGCGTGTGTGAGTACGTGTGTGTGCGTGTGCACGCGCGTATGTGTGTGTGCGTGTACGCGCGCGCACGCACGCGCACACACACGCGCACACGCACACACATACACGCACGCGCACGCGCACACACGAACGCATACACACGAACACATACACACGCACACTCACGCACCCGTACACACGCACGCACACGCGCACGCACACGCGCACGCACGCGCATACACGCGCATACACGCACGCACGCACACACGCACACACACGCACGCACACGTACACATGCACACACGCGCACACGCACACACACACGCGCACGCACGCGAACACACACGCACACACACGCACACACACGCGCACACGCACACACGCACACACGCGCGCACACACGCGCACACACGCGCACGTACACACACGCACGCGCACACCCGCGCGGGCACACGCACGCACACACGCACGCACACACGCGCACATGCACAGACACATGCAGCATCTACAACCAGCCGATCCCCTACGTGTGTGCGTGCGTGTGTGCGTGTGTGCGTGTGCGCATGTGTGCGTGTGTGTGCACGTGCGCGCGCGCGTGTGCGTGCGTACGAGCGTGCGCGCGTGCGCGTGTGTGCGTGTTCGTGCGCGTGTGTGTGTGGTTGTTGTGCCCACTTTGACTTAAGCTCCGCCCACTTTGACACAAGCTCCGCCCACTTTGACTTGCGTGCGCGTGCATGCGTGCGTACGAGCGTGCGCGTGTGCGTGCGCGTGCGTGTGTGTGTGCGCGCGTGTGTGGTTGTTGTGCCCACTTTGACTTAAGCTCCGCCCACTTTGACTTAAGCTCCGCCCACTTTGACTTAAGCTCCGCCCACTTTGACTTAAGCTCCGCCCACTTTGACACAAGCTCCGCCCACTTTGACTTAAGCTCCTCCCTTTGATTTAAGCTCCTCCCACTTTGACTTAAGATCCTCACACTTTGATTTAAGCTCCTCCCACTTAGACTTAAGCTCCGCCCACTTTGACTTAAGCTCCTCCCACTTTGATTTAAGCTCCTCCCACTTTGATTTAAGCTCCTCCCACTTTGATTTAAGCTCCTCCCACTTTGATTTAAGCCCCGCCCACTTTGATTTAAGCTCCTCCCACTTTGATTTAAGCTCCTCCCACTTTGATTTAAGCTCCGCCCACTTTGACTTAAGCTCCTCCCGCTTTGATTTAAGCTCCTCCCACTTTGACTTAAGCTCCTCCCACTTTGATTTAAGCTCCGCCCACTTTGAGTTAAGCGCAGCCCACTTTGACTTAAGCTCCTCCCACTTTGATTTAAGCTCCTCCCACTTAGACTTAAGCTCCGCCCACTTTGACTTAAGCTCCTCCCACTTTGATTTAAGCTCCTCCCACTTTGATTTAAGCTCCTCCCACTTAGACTTAAGCTCCGCCCACTTTGACTTAAGCTCCTCCTACTTTGATTTAAGCTCCTCCCACTTTGATTTAAGCTCCTCCCACTTTGATTTAAGCTCCGCCCACTTTGACTTAAGCTCCGCCCACTTTTACACAAGCTCCGCCCACTTTTACACAAGCTCCGCCCACTTTGATTTACGCTCCGCCCACTTTTACTTAAGCTCCGCCCGCTTTTACACAAGCTCCGCCCACTTTGACTTAAGCTCCGCCCACTTTGACACAAGCTCCGCCCACTTTGACTTAAGCTTACACGCACACGTACGTACGCACGCGCACGTACGCGCGCACACACACGCGCACACGCACACACATACACGCGCACGAACGCGCACGCGCGCGCACACACGAACACATACACGCGCACACTCACGCACGCGTGCACACGCGCGAACACACACGCGCACACGCACGCACACACACACGCACGCACACACGTACACGCGCGCGCACACACACGCGCGCGCGCACACACGCGCACGCACGCGCACGTACACACACATGCGCACACCCGCGGGCGCGCGCACACACGCGCACACGCACGCGCACACACGCGCACGTGTTTGTGCGTGCGCGCGCGTGCGTGCGCGTGTGTGAGTACGTGTGTGTGCGTGTGCACGCGCGTATGTGTGTGTGCGTGTACGCGCGCGCACGCACGCGCGCACACACGCACACACATACACGCACGCGCACGCGCACACACGAACGCATACACACGAACACATACACACGCACACTCACGCACCCGTACACACGCACGCACACGCGCACGTACGCGCACGCACGCGCGCACGCACGCGCATACACGCGCATACACGCACGCACGCACACGCGCACACACACGCACGCACACGTACACATGCACACACGCGCACACGCACACACACACGCGCACGCACGCGAACACACACGCACACACACGCACACACACGCGCACACGCACACACGCACACACGCGCGCACACACGCGCACACACGCGCACGTACACACACGCACGCGCACACCCGCGCGGGCACACGCACGCACACACGCACGCACACACGCGCACATGCACAGACACATGCAGCATCTACAACCAGCCGATCCCCTACGTGTGTGCGTGCGTGTGTGCGTGTGTGCGTGTGCGCATGTGTGCGTGTGTGTGCACGTGCGCGCGCGCGTGTGCGTGCGTACGAGCGTGCGCGCGTGCGCGTGTGTGCGTGTTCGTGCGCGTGTGTGTGTGGTTGTTGTGCCCACTTTGACTTAAGCTCCGCCCACTTTGACACAAGCTCCGCCCACTTTGACTTAAGCGCGCGTGCGCGTGCGCGTGCACGTGCGCGCGCGTGTGTGTGCGTGCGTACGTGTGTGTGTGCGTACGCGTGCGCGCGTGCGCGTGCATGCGTGCGTACGAGCGTGCGCGTGTGCGTGCGCGTGCGTGTGTGTGCGCGCGTGTGTGGTTGTTGTGCCCACTTTGACTTAAGCTCCGCCCACTTTGACTTAAGCTCCGCCCACTTTGACTTAAGCTCCGCCCACTTTGACTTAAGCTCCGCCCACTTTGACACAAGCTCCGCCCACTTTGACTTAAGCTCCTCCCTTTGATTTAAGCTCCTCCCACTTTGACTTAAGATCCTCACACTTTGATTTAAGCTCCTCCCACTTAGACTTAAGCTCCGCCCACTTTGACTTAAGCTCCTCCCACTTTGATTTAAGCTCCTCCCACTTTGATTTAAGCTCCTCCCACTTTGATTTAAGCTCCTCCCACTTTGATTTAAGCCCCGCCCACTTTGATTTAAGCTCCTCCCACTTTGATTTAAGCTCCTCCCACTTTGATTTAAGCTCCGCCCACTTTGACTTAAGCTCCTCCCGCTTTGATTTAAGCTCCTCCCACTTTGACTTAAGCTCCTCCCACTTTGATTTAAGCTCCGCCCACTTTGAGTTAAGCGCAGCCCACTTTGACTTAAGCTCCTCCCACTTTGATTTAAGCTCCTCCCACTTAGACTTAAGCTCCGCCCACTTTGACTTAAGCTCCTCCCACTTTGATTTAAGCTCCTCCCACTTTGATTTAAGCTCCTCCCACTTAGACTTAAGCTCCGCCCACTTTGACTTAAGCTCCTCCTACTTTGATTTAAGCTCCTCCCACTTTGATTTAAGCTCCTCCCACTTTGATTTAAGCTCCGCCCACTTTGACTTAAGCTCCTCCCACTTTGATTTAAGCTCCTCCCACTTTGATTTAAGCTCCTCCCGCTTTGATTTAAGCTCCTCCCACTTTGATTTAAGCTCCGCCCACTTTGACTTAAGCTCCTCCCACTTTGATTTAAGCTCCGCCCACTTTGACTTAAGCTCCTCCCACTTATACACAAGCTCCGCCCACTTTGACTTAAGCTCCGCCCACTTTGACACAAGCTCCCTCCGGGCTAGGTTAAAGGACTTTAGCTCAGCAACCGTAAGTGCCACAGACACGGTTCAGATATTTTCCGAATCGGCTCGGGCCCGCCGAACACATATTCGAGTCCCGACTCGGTTGCGGCGCCCCCTGTGGCCAGAATTCATAACTCCCCTCCTAGCTGTGAGCTAGAGGTCTGGTTTTCACATATGTCGAACATCTTGGTGAGACAAGTGTTTACCCAGAGTTTCGGCTTGATCGGCCATTCGTGGCCCAAACGGGGAGCTTTGACGTAAGTGCGAAATCCGTAATTAAAGGGGGCGCCACGGAGCGACCGTTTGAGCTAGCGCCTCGAAACTCGGGGCACGCAACCGGACCCCTGTGACGCTTCATCGTGCCGATTTTTGGGTGACTGGGACTTTCTGGCACCGATTTCTGTTTTTCATCCTAGGGTTTCATCCTAGGGTGCAACTGCGTACAGTCTAGGTAGGTCGTTTGTTGGCAAATGAAAGAAAATTGGAATTAATCAATTAAGCCACTCCCACTTTGACACAAGCTCCGCCCACTAAATGTCTAAGCCACTCCCACTCCCACTTAAGCTCCGCCCACTTTGACACAAGCTCCGCCCACTTTTGACACAAGCTCCGCCCACAATTTGAATTAATCAATTAAGCCACTCCCACTTAGACACAAGCTCCGCCCACTTTGATTTAAGCTCCACCCACTTTGACTTAAGCTCCTCCCACTTTGATTTAAGCTCCTCCCACTTTGATTTAAGCTCCGCCCACTTTGACTTAAGCTCCTCCCACTTTGATTTAAGCTCCGCCCACTTTGACTTAGGCTCCTCCCACTTTGATTTAAGCTCCTCCCACTTTGATTTAAGCTCCGCCCACTTTGACTTAAGCTCCTCCCTTTGATTTAAGCTCCTCCCACTTTGACTTAAGATCCTCACACTTTGATTTAAGCTCCTCCCACTTTGATTTAAGCTCCGCCCACTTTGACTTAAGCTCCGCCCACTTTGATTTAAGCTCCTCCCACTTTGATTTAAGCTCCTCCCACTTTGATATAAGCTCCTCCCACTTTGATTTAAGCTCCGCCCACTTTGACTTAAGCTCCGCCCACTTTGACTTAAGCTCCGCCCACTTTGACTTAAGCTCCTCCCACTTTGACTTAAGCTCCTCCCACTTTGATTTAAGCTCCTCCCACTTTGATTTAAGCTCCGTCCACTTTGACTTAAGCTCCGCCCACTTTGATCTAAGTGCCTCCCACTTTGACTTAAGCTCCGCCCACTTTGACTTAAGCTCCTCCCACTTTGATTTACGCTCCGCCACTTTGATTTAAGCTCCTCCCACTTTGATTTAAGCTCCGCCCACTTTGACTTAAGCTCCTCCCACTTTGACTTAAGCTCCTCCCACTTTGATTTAAGCTCCTCCCACTTAGACTTAAGCTCCGCCCACTTTGACTTAAGCTCCGCCCACTTTGACTTAAGCTCCGCCCACTTTGATTTAAGCTCCTCCCACTTTGACTTAAGCTCCGCCCACTTTGACTTAAGCTCAGCCCACTTTGACTTAAGCTCCTCCCACTTTGATTTAAGCTCCGCCCACTTTGACTTAAGCTCCGCCCACTTTGATTTAAGCTCCTCCCACTTTGATTTAAGCTCCGCCCACTTTGACTTAAGCTCCTCCCACTTTGATTTAAGCTCCTCCCACTTTGACTTAAGCTCCTCCCACTTTGATTTAAGCTCCGTCCGCTTTGACTTAAGCGCCGCCCACTTTGACTTAAGCTCCTCCCACTTTGATTTAAGCTCCTCCCACTTAGACTTAAGCTCCGCCCACTTTGACTTAAGCTCCTCCCACTTTGATTTAAGCTCCTCCCACTTTGATTTAAGCTCCTCCCACTTTGATTTAAGCTCTGCCCACTTTGACTTAAGCTCCTCCCACTTTGATTTAAGCTCCTCCCACTTTGACTTAAGCTCCTCCCACTTTGATCTAAGCTCCTCCCACTTTGATTTAAGCTCCTCCCACTTTGATTTAAACTCCGCCCACTTTGACTTAAGCTCCGCCCACTTTGCCACAAGCTCCGCCCACTTTGCCACAAGCTCCGCCCACTTTGACACAAGCTCCGCCCACTTTGACTTAAGCTCCGCCCACTTTGACTTAAGCTCCGCCCACTTTGACTTAAGCTCCGCCCACTTTGACACAAGCTCCGCCCACTTTGTCTTAAGCGCCGCCCACTTTGACACAAGCTCCGCCCACTTTGACACAAGCTCCGCCCACTTTTACGCAAGCTCCGCCCACTTTTACACAAGCTCCGCCCACTTTGACACAAGCTCCGCCCACTTTGACACAAGCTCCGCCCACTTTGACTTAAGCTCCGCCCACTTTGACACAAGCTCCGCCCACTTTGACAGCTCATTAACATACAGCTCATTAGCATGAAGCTCATTAGCATGAAGCTCATTAACATGAAGCTCATTAACATGAAGCTCATTAACATACAGCTCATTAACATACACACACACAGAAACACGTATACACACAGAGACACACACAGCTAATTAACATACAGCTCATTAACATACAGCTCATTAGCATGAATCTCATTAACATGAAGCTCATTAACATACAGCTCATTAACATACAGCTCATTAACATACACACACAGACACACGTATACACACACAGAGACACACACACAGCTAATTAACATACAGCTAATTAACATACAGCTCATTAGCATGAATCTCATTAACATACAGCTCATTAACATACAGCTCATTAACATACACACACAGACACACGTATACACACAGAGACACACACACAGCTAATTAACATACAGCTCATTAACATACAGCTCATTAGCATGAATCTCATTAACATGAAGCTCATTAACATACAGCTCATTAGCATGAAGCTCATTAGCATGAAGCTCATTAACATACAGCTCATAAACATATACACACGTATACACACAGAGACATTAGCATGAAGCTCATTAACATGAAGCTCATTAACATACAGCTCTTTAGCATGAAGCTCATTAGTATGAAGCTCATTAACATACAGCTCATTAACATACATAAACATACACATACATACACACATACTCATACACACACATACTCATATCCACATACTCATACACACACATCCACACTCATACACACACATCCACACACATATACACATACTCACACATCCACACACATACTCATACACACATCCACATATACACATCCACACACATCCACACTCATACACACACATCCACACACACTCATACAGCTCATTAACACATATATACACACACACATCCAGTCACACGGTGAGACACATTGAATGTAGACATCCAGTCACACACGCGCACAGACACGTCCAGCAGGTCTGATTATGGTCTGACTGGATTCGCCTCGAAGAGTAGATGTTCTTTGGTGTGTTTGGTGTCCAAAACGGTCATTGCATTCCCCCATAGAGACTCGGGCCGGTAGACGCACTGACACAGAAGAAGAAGAAAAAAAAAAAAAAAAAAAATATTTTGAGGCGGGATTTTTCAAAAATATATTTTCAAAAGGGAAAATTCCTCTCTCTCTCTCTCTCTCTCTGGACTGAGCCCAGGAATTATTTGCCGCTGCGCATGCCTTTTTTTTTTTCCTTCCTGTTTGTCCTTCACATTGAAAAGTGCAAATTGACCTGCCCGCCTGGGATTCGAACCCAGGACTACAAAGTCTACCTTGCGGCAGACTTACACACTGAGCTAACGAGCCAGTCATACAAACATATAAAAAAAAAAAATCTCGACATATACTGGCCAGTGTGGAATCGCGGACATTGGCTGTCAGAGAATAGAATCCTATTATCCGATTCCTCTCTTCCTCTAGAATGACCTGTCGTCATTGTCGTTGTCTCCGTGTGTCTGTGTGTGTCTGTCTTTATTGAAATTCACAAGAAATGATGGAACACGGCTCCACGCGGGCCTCGATACTAGGTGGCTGCACGTCTCTCTCTCTGTCTGTGTGAGGGACTTCCGCATTAGCGGTGTTAGCTTAGCAATCTCGTTGTGTTTTAACTTCAGTTTAACATGACTTCCCGTAAAAATGGGAGCACCATATTAAATATTTGTACTAATAACAACATGCACCCATAATGTTTTACGGTAAAAAAAAATGCCAAACAGTTTTAGGTACACTACACGTTTAGAATTTAACAAAACAAACAACTAATAACAGAACATCACTTTCGCTGGCCTATGAGAATATGCACCAGTCCTATGACGAGGTGGACCGTTGGATCCAGAAGGATCTGAACCATCTCCATCGCCGGGACCATCTTCATCACAATGGACTCCTTGGTGCTGTTTGGCTGGGAGCTCAACGTCCTGGAGTCACCATCTCAGTAGTCCGTTGACTATGTGGTACACTATGGCGTGGCCTATCACCTCGCCACAGAGCCTGACCGTGAGCGGAAGGTGGTCTTCTTCCTCAGCAGGGTCGGCTCCACCATCGCCATGGCAGCGCTGACCAATTTCGTGGTGGGGGCGATGATGATGCCCTCCGCCTAGACCCAGCTGGGCACCTTCATGATGCTGATCATGTGCATCAGCTGAGCCTTCACAACCTTCTTTTTCCAATGCCCGTGCTGCTGCCTGGAGCCAATGTGCCTGCTTTCACCATAGATTCAAAACCCTCCTCTGAAAGCTTATGAAAGCTTATGTTGACTATAAAGAGAACATTTAAGAGACTTATATAAAGGACATTATAAACCATAGTGTCAATCCGTCAAGTTATCGTGTCCAGTGTACCAGTGTCTCTGTTTGGGATATGACTGACCAAGTGCCTAAATGTCTATCATGTATAGTTATGACATTATACGGTTTGTTCTGTGTTTCCTTTTTGTACTCAGACAATGGTATTTTGTTGGTGTCACAGATTTTATTTTGATTAAACAGTAAAAATACAGTCTGTCTATGAAGTAAGTAAGTAGCCTTGAGAACCGATGGTTCTTGAGCCTAATGGCCCGTAGGGCAGGAGCCTATCTCTTGTTTACATAGCGTGAGGCGGCTTGATGTACAAGTACACCCCCTGGACATGACGCTGGTATGTCGCTGGGTCTTACCCCCAATCCAACCCTTAATGCTGAGTGCCAAGCAGGGAGGCATCGGGTACCATTTTTATAGTCTTTGGTATGACTCGGTTGGGGATCGAACTCACAACCCTAATCTCAGGGCGGACACTCTAACCGCAGGGCCACTGAGCTGGTTCTCACTGGTTTCTGACTGGTTTCTCTGTCTACGAAGCCCTCGTCTAAATTGTTCAAGGAACATATTTGTGATCTGAACTACAGCTGTCTTTATTCTCTAAGAGAACCTGTTTTCTCGTCGAAATGTCCTTAACACAGATGTATGTCCACTGTATATCTGCTAAGATTTGGCTGAACTTTTAGTCCAGCCTCCCTCAGCGTCAATCTGTGGTTCACGACATGGTCAACTAGTGTTTCTTCTATGAGCACGTTCTCCTGCTTCAGGTCTTCCTCTTCCTCTACCTCCACATCGGCTTCTACCTCCTCCTCCTCCTCCACTGTGGATTCCCCCTCTCACCCTCACTCTTCTTCTTCTGACTCCTTCCATTTTGGTTGAAGACAGGTGAACTCACCTGTTGCATTTGTATAGTGCTTAAACCTGATTGGTGTGTCTACAATTAAGCAATCATGTGTTTGTGCACCTGATGGCTGTATTTAACCAATTGGCTCATAGGTGTGGTGATTTGAGGGTCAGTGCTTTGGAATGGCAAGGAAGTAACATCATGATATACTTCTGTGGCTAACGTATACAAGTGTGTTTAGTGTTTTGCAAAAAGTGTGAGGCTGACATTGTGCTTATAGTGGTGCAAATCTGGGCTGATGTTTTGCTCCTTGAGTGTAAGGTTTTGATAATTGTGTAATACTTTAGATTTTAGTGTTTATGCAATCCATCGAAAAAAACTATACAACACACGCCTACACTGTTAACACACTGCCCTCTAGTGGTGAAGAAAAGCAATGACACAATAAAACAGCCTAGGCCAACTAAATTTTTAGGGTTAGGGTTTACATTTTTTACATTTAGCAGATGCTTTTATCTGATAGGACTTACATGCTAGGACCAAGTGCCATTGGCAGTTACAATGCTAGAGGAAGGAAAGACCACTTCCCTTCTTTTTCAATTATTAACAATAGAGGAACTGTACAGAGGGGGTGATGGGGGGTGAAGAGGTAGGAGGTCACTGCCTACAGGCCGCAACAAAAGTAGAGTCCTCCACTCTTCATTTGGTTTTGTGTGAATTCAGAATGTGGTCATAGTATCAACATAATACAGTGTGTTTGTATACAATAGATAAAAGTATCTTCTCAAAAAATAATAAAGTTAAAATGTTTCACTTCAGAAAACAGTAAACTATGAACATCAGGCTCTAACTGTTTTAATTATTCAGGCTCTAACTGTCTACATTATTTCCAGTTTGATATCCGGACCAGGGTTAGGGTTAGGGTTGGGGTTAGCGTTGGGGTTAGGGTTAGGGTTAGGGTTGGGGTTGGGGTTAGGATCGTTCTTCTTCTTGACCGGCTTGTCCTTCAGGATCTTCCAGGTGAGCTTGTCGTAGAACCACTCCAGGTCCTGTGAGTCATCCGGCCACTGCAGGTACTCCTTCTTTTGTATGAAGCTTCTGATTGGCTCGTACTTCATCAGTTCATATGGAGGCATCTCCCCTACTACTACCAGGATCAGAAGGTCTCTGAGCTCCTCCAGCATCCTGCTCTGGGCCAGAGAAAAGGCTTCTAGGCACCAACCTGGAGGTAGTAATAATATTATACAATAACTCATCAATCATCATCATCATGAGATTTTTTGTATTGTATATCATTTATTATGATGTACTATATTACCAACCGTCCTTTAGGAACTCTTTAGACACGACACACACCGTCTTCCTGCTTCCCCAGACAGCGTCTCTGATGTTGGCCAGGTGATCCTCGCCAGGCAGGAAGTCTCTGGCCTCAAAGCAGCAGCGGAGGATGTTGTGCTCAGCCAGCTGAGAGTCCAGCCTCTTCAGCAACGCAGCTTCCACCCACCTGTAGTCATTGTTGCTGAAGCACAAGTAGGCGTCATACTTCACATTGCCACCAGGGGGCGGCTCTCTTTTAGGGCCCTCCAGGACCCTGGCCTTCACTTTCTTGTAGGCGATGAAGAGGTGTCCACGGAGCCGGACGAAAACGATGGTGCAGATGGTGACAAGGATGAGGATAGTGGAGCAGGTGATGAAGATGGAGAAACGTAGCTCCTGCATGAGTCCCTCGTCATCCTTCTCACACAACGCCGTGCTGTAATTAGACAGGCGGACACCGTGGAGCTCTGAGGGGAACTCGCACTGGAACTCGTCAACGTCGCTCGAGGACGTCACGTTGGTGCCGTTCAGCCACGTCAAGAAGGGCAGCAGGTCGCAGTCGCAGTGGAACAGGTTGTTCCTCAGGCCGACAGTTCTGAGGAAACTGAACGTCCTGGGGTCAGGGGTCGCCAGGAAGTTGTAGGAGAGATCCACTGTAGTGAGACTCTCTGGGAAGATGTTTGGTTGGAGGTACGTCAAAGAGTTGAAAGAGATGTCCATGTCCACCAGAGAGGTGAGACCATTGAAGATACCCTCCGGGAGAGACTGAAGGGAGTTGGAGCGTAAACTCAGAATAATGAGCTGGTTGAGATTGTCAAACACGTCCAAGCATGTTCCCTGAGCCCATATCAGCTGCAAGTAGCTGCCGCTGAGATCCAGCAGTTTCAAACTATTCTGTGGCGGGATGGAAATGTTACGGTTCAGGGTGCACATCGTTATGAGATTTTCACCAAACCAGACAAGTTCAAGTTTATGGAATTTCGTTAAAATGGTGTATAAGTCCTCAAAATTACGTAGCCTGTTGGTTTGAACATTGATTATAATACTGTTGCTAGCAAAGCCTGTAAGGCCAGAAAGTGATGTTAACTTATTATCATCCAAATGAATTACTTGCAGGTTTGGTAGTGGTGCAATTGTACCTAGTTTGCGAATAGAGTTCCCTGTAAGATCAAGGGCTAGCAGACTGGAAACTCCAGTGAATGCTTGATATCCCAAAGCACCAATATGGTTGTAGGACAAATCTAGCACTAAAATATTAGGTAGATTGAGAAATGAATCTCTGCGAATCTCTCCTATGAGATTGTATGACAGGTTTAGCTTTTGTAAATTTTCTAAACCAAGAAATGCATTTCGATCAATCTCGTTAATAGAGTTATAGGCCAATGTAATTTCTTTTGCCTCTCTCAGCAGACTGAATACAGCATATTGTAAAGCAAATATAAAGCATTTAGACAGATCTAAAGTCTTGACAGCACTATTCTTCAGACCCTCAAATGTCTGCTTGTCAGGATCTTTCATGTTGCTGAATGAAAATGATTTGCCCATGGTGTTGGATCCCAGAATAAGATTGTCAATTTTGGTCCCTTCGATTGCTTTGAAAAACAGTCTGGCCTTGTCCACAGTGAGTCCATTTTGGGACAAGACCAGAGTCCCGAAGGACATGTTCCTGAAGGGGTTTCCACATATTTCCCACATATTTTCAGTCATATCAGTCATGCGGCTGATGGTGGAATCCATCTTGAGCAGCTGAAAGTGTTTGCCCTGAAATCCAACCAAATCTGCCTCGCATACACTATCTATCCTGTTTAAAGAAATGTTTAACTCCTGGAACCCGGTCATGTTCTGAAAGAACAATGCCGGTCGGATTCTTTTAACCATGTTACCGTATAGATCAAGCGTCTCCAAGGACAACAGGGGCTGAAGATAGTTACCTTCCAGTACAGACTCCCTCAGGTCACATGTAAACAGAGAGAGTGTCCTCAGGTTGGACAATCCCACAAATGCATCAGGCTCAATCTGTAAACCTTTGTTATTATCCAAGTAAAGCACAGTCAAGTTTCCCAGATTGCGAAAGGTGTTATTCCTTATGACAAGCCCAGAGACGTGCTGCCACCCCAGATCCAACTCCTGCAGCCCCTCCAGGGCCAGGAAAGAGTCCTCTTTGAGCTCACGGATGTAGTTGAAACTTATATAGATATGGGTAATGTACTGAGGCAGTGCTGGGACCTGGGAGAGAGACTTATGGCTGCAGTCTGCTATGTGGCCGTATATCAGGCATCTTGGAGTGCACAGCGCCACATGTAGGTAGACTACTCCAAGGACATACAGGATGAAAAGGTTCCTCATCTTTCCCCCTAATGAAAAGAGAATTACAACAAATTGTCTAAAGATTATAGGATGAAAATTGTGAATTAGATTCCCTTTCTCATATGGGATAATGAACATTGCCATGACTTGACTTGACATATAGGCTTAACTATTGGACTTTTGTCTTGGGAATTTCCCAGACCCTCATGTGTGTTTGCCCTGTATAGTCCATAGTCCACTGGTTCTATGAAACCTTTATTTGTGTGTGCTGAATGCAGCCTTATTCAAGTTAGGGGCTGTTAAGTACAGCTTAGGGGGCTGTTTGTATTGTGAATCAATACAACCCCGCTGAGGTCTACAATATGTGAGCTATACAAAACCACAATATTAATTCATGTATTCATTTGTAGTAGTAGCCTATTTAGGCCTATAGAATCCTAACTGTCGGTTAGACCTACATTTGGTCAATGCAACAGGTGCCCAATTGATATGATTCTTATAGACTAGAATAGTGATTGAGTATTTCACAGTATGTTAAGAACTCTGTTATGGTCCTATTGTCATAATCTGATCAAGAAAAAAAAACAGTTATCTCTGTTTAGACTGCACAAAGGTGTGGGAAATGCCATCAATCACATTGGTCACGACAGTCTCCCAAGAGATAATTAATATACAAAAGAAAATGACACTCCCAAAATAACAGCCATTTTCTCAGCAACTAGGCTGAAACAGTTGTATCAACGCTGTGTCCTCTTTAACACAGACAGGTAACGCAGGTAACAAGCTTGAGCCAATATAATAGTGAAGTAAACATGTGAAGGTTGAGACTTACCTAGGGCGGGGTCTGTAACCAGAATACTCTTCAGCGTTGGTGAGTCTGTGGAATGTGGAGAGGTCCAAAAACAGCTTGGTTAAACTCTTCCCTGAACAGACCAACGCACTTATTCAAAAAATGCTATTCAAGAGAATATGTATTCATTTACAAATGACTCTTACCTTAGTTGTTATCTCTCCGTTCAGTAGTTGTTCTCTTCTGTCAAAAGAACAGTCAATGTTTTTTGGATTGCAAAATGATGATCGCAATTTCCCAAAGTAACCGTTTCTCTTTTTTCAGACCACCAGAGCACACTGTAGTGAAGGAATGCAGGCTACAATACCAATGGGTTGGGGTTATGTTAGGAGAAGATTGCCTAGAGTCGCTGTAATGGACATTTGGAATATGATTTATCCTTCTGGTCCTTGGTGAGACTTTACCATAAATGCACGAACACAATGCTTGTTCCTGAGTACGTTTTAATAAAGTAGTTTGCAAAGTACTGGCTTCCACAATCAACACACAACATAGGGTTAGGATGATCACACAGGCAGAAGCCCAGAGCAGTGTTCCGTCAGACAATTACACAAGAGCAAGAGCTTTACAATTGAGGGCCAGGGTGGGGTGAGGAACATGATATTCTATCACTAGCCTTGACTATGTAGGTGACATTATTAATTTTATTATTATAACAAAGGATAGTTGTATTGCTATCTCATTTGAGGAACAGCTTGATGCCTTGCTATCTCATGTGAGGAACAGATTGATGCACGCTCCCTATAGTCGGACCACATTCCAATCCTATCAAGGGAGACGAGCAGTAGAATATAATTGACACACTGTTCCTCACATGTCCGAGAGAGGCCTCGGTTGCAAAGCTTGCTCAGGTGGTCAACTTATCACGGTTTAAGACAGACAGGTGAGTTATACTGAAGACCTAGGCCTCCTGACCTGCAAGAGACCCTTTCCCTGGCAAGAGACCCTTTCCCTGTCCAGGGAGAAGGGTGATCCTACCTAAGTGAAAGCTCTATGACAGCTTAATGATTTGTGACATTACCTCATTCAAAAGGCTCGTACCCCCCACTATGATCAGCGAAATGGAGCAAGGACAAGCTCCTGATGAAGGCCAATCCCCACTCTATTGAAGATTAGGGTCATGGTTAGGGTTGGGTGGGTTAGGGTTAGGTATGTACAGTCCATTATATGTGTCTTAGGAAGTGTCTAGATTGGGTACTCTGGGTACTCTGTGGTGTATGGCCGCAGTAAATAGCCAGCCTTTGCAATGACATCGCTCTAGATTCAAACTCACCTGATACGCATTCTGGAAGTTTTCCAGAGTAGTGGTACCAGAGATGTATTGAAATCTTTGCAAAATTGTTCTGTACAGTCCAGTTTATACAAACATAATAATAATAATAATAATAATAATAATAATAATAATAATATCATCGATCAGCTCAAAATTACTTTTTCAAAATGATATATACCTCCTGTTGCGTAATTAGCGCTTATTTCAGCAAAACTCAGGCACTCAGCAAGTAACAGGCACTTAACGTTACTTGTTGTAAGGCTGATCTGTGCACATAGTGCTGCATTTTGACATAATTCTTATCGCATTTCCCCCCGCTGATCTGTATAGCGGGGGGAATCTTATGACACGTAACTCCTCCTACAGTCCCAGGTCATTCCTGGTCTCTTGTGTATAGTGGAGAACGATTCCTATATGGAACTTTTCAAAAGCGTGCCGAGAAGAGCCGTGCTGAGCTGAACCGGTCTGGTCAATGGAAAAGCGCCATTAAGCCCAGTTTACGTACCCGATCCCATCACTTCCAGAAATAGGCGGAGCTCTCGTTCATGAAGCTGGAAAGTGAAACTAAAGGCGTGTGACGCTGGTTGGTTTATAGATAACCATTTAAGTTTAGCTTCTTTTGAACTCGTCCAATTCCCATTGGGAATCGGAAGCCTACGTGAGAAGTTTGATCTGAACGTCAACGTGTACTCTGCTTGTTTACTTCAAATAACATCGTCACTGAACGGTAGGCGACTGTATTGCTGCTTCTTATTAATGGGTATCACTCTTATACACACTGTTCTTGGTAAGCACATTCAGTCACTGTGGATACATAATTTGTATTTAATGGTTGTGAAGAAGTAAAACTATTTAAATTGCATCTACCTATATGCAATTTAAATAGTTTTACTTCTTCACAACCATTAAATCCAAATTATGTATCCATATCCATTATGTATATGAGACTGTTTAGGTGCAGTACTAGCAATAGAATATGATTGGGCATGTTGAGCGCAGTTTTGAAAACACTGCTGTTGTCTGCTAAAACCTGCCCTTAACAGAGGTCAACATGAGTGTTTCAACAGAGAGCCAGACATAATATGCTGCAATTTCTCTCCCAATTTTTCCAGACTGCAATTATGTCACATCTGAAGGTGAGAACAGTATTACATTTGCCCCAACCAACCACATTTCTGCCGGTACTGGGTAATCTCACGAATTACTTCAACATGGCTCAGGACCCTCAGGTCAATCATGAGCCTCAGGACCCTCAAGCCCCGCCCCAGGAACAGAACAGTGAGTGAAACAGAACTCCTCTGAAACTATTACCTTTCTGAACATTTTTAGGAAAAATAGTCGTCCACACGTTTGGAATTGGAAATACATCAATAAACATTGTTTTAATAACAGAACATAATGTGTTGAATTCAGTCACAACAACATTGTGTATCCATCTTGACAGAAATCTGGGAAAATATCCATGATGCATTTTTCGTGTCAAAATGCATCATCATGTAGGCTAATGTAGGCTTTCTATTTGGATAGCAATGAGGCTCTTAGGTGCAATATTTTTGGGACTATATGAAGGGTGGACTGACGGGCTAGAGAATGTTTTTTCAGTAAAATGTCCTATTAACCTTTCCTATCCAAAATGTTGAGTAGCTAGTATACAATCAATAAACCACGGTAGGTTACCGTGATGGACTGGGTGAATTACAAGTTGACTTGCTGGCCAACACATAACCTACTATTTGACAAAGCTAGTGTATCATAAAAGAGCAATATTTTCTTCTCTATTTAGGCAGAAGGACTTTATTTCCAGCAGTAGGAGCAACAGTGGGAGGAGCTGCTGTACCAACAGTAATTGCCAGTAGAAAAAATGCAATCTCTGAGCTCTGAGCATTATTGGTTAAGCCCTTTCTTTTGCCTTTCAAATTATGTTCACAGATGTACACTATTCACAGATGTATTACTGATGTATTACTACTCTCATGTAGGCCTAAGTCAATCACATGATAGTGATGCCATTAGTATAACAGAGAGCTGGGTATGTTTTTGGTTGCTTGCTCAATTGTTTCTGCTGGGCCTTTACAGTTGGGACAATGGCATCAGCTGGATTGACTACTGCTGGAGTTGCTGTCAGCATGACAAGGAAATATCCACAAGGAAGGGTTTTGTGTCAAAATGCATAATCATCTTTTCCAGGAAGTAAAAGCATTATCTATAAAGGGAGTTGTGAGGCTTTGTAATGAGGCTAATGTAATGTAATGATACTGTATTGTAGGACTATACTGTATGAAGGAAGGACTTACAGGCTAGACATTTTTTTTGTACGTCTTTTTAACCTTTTGAATCTA
The DNA here is from genome assembly GCF_963989245.1 of Nansenia antarctica. Taxonomy (NCBI): domain Eukaryota; kingdom Metazoa; phylum Chordata; class Actinopteri; order Argentiniformes; family Microstomatidae; genus Nansenia; species Nansenia antarctica. Next base: position 43,500,273 of record NC_137674.1, read on the forward strand.
AAATGGTGAATAGCTAGTTAGAAATTAACAAACTAGGTTTCTCTGATTGACTGGGTGAATAACAAATTGAGTTGCCTGACAACCCGTATCTTGCCATATGTTATCATAAAAGCAATATCTTTTTTACTATTTAGGTAGTGGTGCTATAGTAGTGGGAGGAGGTAAAGTAATTGATTTAGTCAGCATGAATTCAAATGATAAATTACCAGCTTCAAACTGTTTTACAGAGGTGCAGTATTAATACTTTGTTTGGTTGTTCAGGCATTACTCATTCACCTGATAGTCAACCTGCTATAACAGGGGTGTTTGTGGTTGCTTGCCTGTTTGTCTGGGCCTTCACAGTGGCGGCAGTGGCGTTGGCATCCGTTGCCTTGGGAGCGGCAGGGTTCACTGCTGCTGGGATTACTGCTGGATCATACGCAGCAAGCATGATGTCTGCGGCGGCCGTGGCTAGTGGAGGTGGGGTAGCGACGGGAGGTGTTGTCGCCCTTCTCCAGTCAGCAGGTAAATACGAAGAAAGCTACAATCTCATGATAAAACAAAGACAATGTGATGTTTGTGATGTTATATCTTACTAGATCCTATTTCTTAATACCATTGATGTTTGGTTTTGCTGTTGTTTTTTTTCAATGTAAGGATCTGGTTATGTGAGGGACAGTAACATATGTGTGTGGTCAACCCAGGTGTTTTAGGGCTTTCAGGAGCAGCTACAGCAGCAGTGGGAAGTATTGGAGCGGCGATCGGTGGAAGGGTGGCAAGTTTGGCCGCAGGAGTAGGGCTTTCAGGAGCTGCAGCGGCTACAACGGCTACAGGTACGGGAGGTGTGTAAGTGGCTACAGGTACGGGAGGTGTGTAAGTGGCTACAGGTACGGGAGGTGTGTAAGTGGCTACAGGTACGGGAGGTGTGTAAGTGGCTACAGGTACGGGAGGTGTGTAAGTGGCAGCTGAGCAGAGAGACAAATTAATCATTGATGATTTAGTAATGTAAGGGTGTTTGTATCTCGTATGTGGGACAGTGACAGATGTGTGTGGTCTCCCTCTAGGAGGGCTCTCTCTAATGACAGATGTGTGTGGTCTCTAGGAGGGCTCTCTCTAATGACAGCGGCTGTAAGCGGGGCTGGAGCGGCAGTTGGTGCAGGTGTGGGATGGCTCAGCACAAGGAACAGGAAAGCTGATGGTACAATTTTCATTGCAACAGCTGATGGTACAACATTTTACAAATATGTAATATTATAATAATAATAATAATAATAATAATAATAATAATAATAATATTGAGTATGTTCTCAATGGACCTATTGCTAAGCCACGCCCCAAAATAGAAATTGTCCAATCATATCACAGCAAAAGTCACTACAGGCAGAAAACTCGCTAATATATATGGTGAAAAGCTTGTAGACTAAATATTTTTTGTCATCTTTAAAAAAAACATGTCTATTACTTGCTGTGGTAAATCAGAAATCAGAAATTTGCCAACTCCCGCCATTGTAAGTCATCGAATGTCATTCAGTCACGGTCGGTCAGTCAGTCACTGTCAGTGAAGCGTTGTTTGTTTGTCCGAGTTTTCAAAGGGGGCGTGGCTTAGCGATAGGTCCATTCAAACTCAGTCAGACTCAGCATACTCCTGAATGGTTCAATGTCTTCTTTCCATATTAAACATTCAGCTACACATTACCTTCTCCAGGCATTAACAACCTTTTAGCCTTGAAAAAACTCCTGGCCTGGATGATATTTCCATTTAGGTGTATCAAACATTGTATGAACAGATAGATGAAAAGTTTGTAGTATTAGTTGAACAAAAAGCTTTACTGTAAGTTTGGGGTAAAGAAGAGTCTCCCATCTATAGATTCTGCCAAGAGGAGGTTGAGTTTGTTTATTTGGTGTGCTTGCTGTAGCAAGCAACACTATTGTAAATGGACTGATTTATTAAGTGTCTTATTCCAAAGCGCTTTACAATAGCCTCTCATTTACCCAATCACACACCAATGGCCCGCTCATTGGGAGCAATTTGGGGTTCAGTGTCTTGCCCGAGGACACTTCGACATGTGACCGGTTTAGTTTTGGTTTTGTTTGCATATTTTGTTGCTATTGCTTTGTGGAAGGTTTTGGTGAATGGTTTATGAAATATTCAAGTTTTTGTGGGTCAAAATCAGTTAAAATCAGTTAAAGATAGCAAACTATCATAGCACGATTGAAGGCTAGAAAATAATCCAATGGTTAGATATCAGGAGAGGAATGATAATATGGAAATAAATTATATGTATAGATATATTATAGTTAATATTATATTATCTATCTATCTATTCTTTTTAAAATGTTTTCGATTTTAAAGGGCTTTATCGGCATGGGAAACATATGTTTACATTGCCAAAGCAAGTGTGAAGATAAAAAACTAAAAAGAATGTAATGTACGTACAATTAAAGTTATATACTACAATAAAGAAATGATTAAATAAAGCTGTGTATAGTATACAGTTAAATAAAGATAACTTTAAATAAAAATAGAAAATTGTGGACATTGCAGTTTAAAAAATATAAATATAAATAAATGAGAACTGTGTCTAATCTATCTATCTATCTATCTAACATTCTATCCATCCATCCAACCAACCAAACTAACTAATATTTTCAAATTCTCAATCATATTTTCCATGTCGACCAAATAATATGCACTTTAAAAGTGTGTGTTGTTATGCAGTATTTTGTCCTTTGGTCTTTTTAAACTGATTCATTCATTAACATCAGTTCCTTTTAAATCTTGAATTAAACTCATTTTCTTGGCTGATAACAACATCGTTAATTTTATTACGAGCCACTTGCATGAATTACAGTAGGCAGTGCGGCTCACATGCCTGTAATAACTCTGCATAACCAGTAGGTAATGTGCGTACGCAAGGTCAATACTCGACGTAGAGCTACGATCGTTTCCACGGTCAAATTGACTCACGTTGAAATTGTATAAATCACTACGTTGACGTGGTTTTCTACGTACCACACGGGTAAGATCAAAATTTGATCTGAGTACTTTCTATAAATGAGGCCCCTAGTATAGTATATTAAACACATTTGCAGACTGCAACGGTACCACAAAGCTTCCAGCAGCCACCCTGCCTCCGTTTGCAGTAGCCACTCCTGCAAAGAGTTTAGTGAACCCTACGGCTGGCAGGGCAAAATTAACCAAGGCCAATGAACTTCTCTATATCAGGTGTCTATGACATCTTTTGTTGTAACCTTCGGCAACTAACAGATCCAAGTTGGACTGAGTGCTACTCAAAATAACACAAAGCATTTCCATTTCCAGCTGAACCATTGGTGTTGAGAGACAAAGAAACCAATCAAAATGGCAACAGGATGACATAATATACCCCACAAAAACTAAACGGACAGATCTTATTTATGTGAAAACATGTTTTTAATGACATGACAAAGTCTCTCCAAATTAGTTTTTAATGACATGACAAAGTCTCTCCAAATCTCTCCAATTTGTGGCATTCTTTCTGTTCTGTAGATTGACCCGTCTGCATTTTTCACTCAAAGCCTTCCTTCATTATGCAGTGAGTTGGATGTTCAGACGAGTGCAACCACAATCGCTCCCGCTGTCCCTCCGACACTGGCCACCGCTGCAGTCGCGGCTCCTGACAATCCTAGAACACCTAGAAAGAGACCACGACATCTCTTACCAACCAGGGTTCAGTTGGGGGTCATGAGATTATTCTCTGATTCACATTCAAATGGATCCGTAGGCCTACAATATGTGACCTCTATATTAAAAATCTTTAAACACGTTTTGATATTATTTGTATCTATACAGAATATTACACACATGCATGTATGTGACTACATACCTGCAGACTGCAACACTGCCACTGTGGTCCCAGCGGCCACCGCGCCTCCATTGGCCAGCGCGGCTGATGACATCATGCCTGCTGCTATGGAGTTAGCTGCAATGCCAGCAGCACCGAAACCTATGGCGCCCAGAGCAACTGGGGCCAAGACCAATGCACTACCTTAGGAGTAACACATAAATAAATAATTCAACACTTTATTTAGGATCTACAGTAGGCCTAGGCTAGTAAGGATTAACATCATGGGATATAGAATCTCTCAAAATGAAAAATGTATCTATATTTTGTATATAGCCCTACATTGCAATCAGGGGTTAATTGTAGGAAGAACTATTGTTGGTCTTTCGAATATTTCCATGGTCATTTTTCAACAGAAATCTATCGTATCCTTTAATGTGAGGCTTGAAATCTGACTGAATTGAAGATGATGACATTGTATTGAGTTAATTTCCACAAAATCAGAGGTCGATTAACTTCAACATTGTGTATGAAGTAATGAGAGTGAGAAATGTAGGATTTCAGATAGGCAGTAAGCTAATATGTATAAGGAAGAAACAAAAACAAGTCTCACCTGCTCCTGCAGCAACTGCGACAAAAGTTACTGAAAGATCACATAAAAACACAAATAACGTTCAATTAAATGAGGTGCGATCAAAGTTAAATCATAATCGTCGTAATTTACAAGATAGGCTGAAAATAGGGGTTTGAATACTCACAAAGTCCCATTGTTTGTATTCTCTGGTTAGGAGATGTGTTTGAGACCGAAATATATAGCCTATGATGGCAGCCAGAGGTATTGTTGGTGGCAGTATTTACATATTCTGGGGAAACGAAACTCAGGCGCGTCATTCTCTTCCACGTAGATTACAGCGCACTGCGATCTGAAGAGATGCATGAGTCATGACGCTCTCAGCAGCAACCTCCTATGTTTCATATGAAACGAAAACGAAACGTATCTTATTTTCTTAGTAAATTGTCCTATGAGATAGAAGTTTGTTATTAGCTTAGCAACTACAAGTGAAAGGACAATTTCATGGTGTTTTCATGTAAATCAATCGCTATGCGGTGGATGAAAACATTATTAGGCATATGTCATATACTTACATGTAATTATTCAAACATAAAACCCATACAATTCGGTCACAAAAAAGCCATGCCATCACTTAAGCTACTCAGTGTTATGAAACATAGATGTAGGCTACTGTGTTTTTCTTTTTTTTGTATCGCATTATAGTTTTAATATCTGGATAATATTATTGTATTATTATTATATTATATTATATTATTATATATTATATAAATTGTCTTTACTTTTCTTGTAGGCTGAAGCGAATTTTGTTGTTGTATTGTAAAGTTTAATTGAACTTTGAAGTAGTACAAAAGACACACAAGACTACCCTCTCATCCCTCTGGGTGGCGCCAAAGTGTTACACTGTACAGAGACTACACCCCTACTAGGGGTACAGCTGCACTGCAGGTGGCAGTGTTACACTGTACAGAGACTACATCCCTACTAGGGGTACAGCTGCACTGCAGGTGGCAGTATATGCTATCCTTTTTACATTTAAAGGCTTAAATGTGTTCTGCTGTTCAATGGTCATTTCAATCTTATCCCTTTGAGACTAATAATAAGCGAATACAACTGTTTTACCGTATCATAACCCAACATGTAAGGTTGTTTTACTTCATTGTAAACAATGCATTAGTAAACAAACAATGAATAGCTTTGAAAAAGTAAAACTACCCAATGTCATCGACTGTCTGTGCATCTAGAACTCTGAATTTGAATATGTGGGTGATCACACATTTCCCCAGCCACATATCCCAACTTTATATCAAAAACAAGTGTCAGGCCAGTAATTTTTTACTAGAATACAGGGAGTTATTTTGTCTGAGAACAGTGCTTCTTGTAAAGCTGTTGTTTTCTAGCACTCCACTGTTAATGATGTGGTACAGTGTAGTGTGACATCAAAATATTCCATCCTTTTATATTTTTAGAAATGATAGAAGTTAGTGATTGAGCATGGAGTAAGCATGAACATGACTTCTAAATACCTCAAAAGTAGACTTACCCTTTCATAAACAAAACAACAAGACAGTTTTTTGCTGTAATACTGCTAATGGAATGTCATTACTTGAGCGTGACAGATATGCTATAAAATCAAGTACTACTGTATGTGAAAAATATCTAATCAGCTGATCTAATCACTAATTGGGGCATTAAATCAAATGTGCAAATAGTTTTTATTGGTGAACTGAAACAAAAAGAACAGCAACCCGATGAATGGATTTGTTTGTAGGGTACTCGAGCGTGGCCTATCTGATTCTGTTCATATACTATCGTACCCATCTCTCTCAACAGCTGGCTGCTTGGATGTGAGGTGGTGTTTTTTGATTTGCACAAGTCATTTCAGGTCAAATGTTTATGCTTGATGTTTGGGTTGACAGACTAACTCCCAATCCCTTATGGACCGGTTATGCAATCTGGGAGGATTGGATAGGAGGAATTAATATTGTGAGAATTCCACCCATCCTCAGAAGACAAGTTAGAGCTACCTTATTGCCTATCCCTAGCTAATATTTCCAGAAGAGCATAGGGCTCGGTTTGAAGATGAGGGGGTAAGCATAAGGAAGCAGTTTGTCGGAGGGAAGGCTGTTATACAGAGGCTGTGTCATCCAGCAACACCTTTGCCATTTACTGCCCACAGTTCACAGCTGGACATGTTTGATAGATCAGAATGATCACTGTACTGTGTGCCCCAGTTACACTAAATACCATTACTGCTTTGATTTGATTTATTAGGATCTCCTGGGGTCCACAGCTGCTATACACCAGACCTGGTTAAGTATGATTTCTATCTAACACTTCGGTGTTCGCTAAAAGGAAAAACAACACCAAGGAACTTCACGTTTCTTTTCTCTGAAGCTTTCAAACGTTCAGACGTTTATTTTTCATTATCACACCTAGACCCCTGACCCAGGGAATATGGTTGGGAATTCTATTAGAAAAAAATATAAGACTTTGTTGCACAATCAAAATAATGAGCTATTTAAAGTGATAGCCTACAACATCCTCTACCATGGTTGAAATTGAGGACAGTGATAACTTACAGCAGTCAAGAGAGCAGTGATGATGATGATTAAGCTTGTAGCATAAATAAATGCTTAGGCTGTAACTTGTTGTTGAAAAGTTGATTTCAGTGTTTACAGAACAGAGCAGTGCTTAAAGAGATGTCAGTTGATTTCATTGTGTTTAAAGAACAGACATTCAGTTAGTGCTTAAAGAGATGTCAGTTGATTTCATTGTGTTTAAAGGAGTCTGACAGACTTTCATGCTTAAAGAGCAGTCATTTGATTTTGCGTTTGTTTCTTTTGTTTTGCACACAATCATTTGTTCGTTCATCTTTATTTATGAATAAATGTCGTTTTGCTAATATAAGTTATCCATGTATCCCTTTTTTATCCATCCTGTGGGACGGGTCGTGACTCGCGAGCTCGGGGAGCACCAAGCAGCATCCCTAGGTGCTCCTCTGAGCACTGGCCCCAAAAAGTTATGTGCACCCCTGCCTATATGGAACTTTTCAAAAGCGTGCCGAGAAGAGCCGTGCTGAGCTGAACCGGTCTGGTCAATGGAAAAGCGCCATTAAGCCCAGTTTACGCTCCTTAAGTACCCGATCCCATCACTTCCAGAAATAGGCGGAGCTCTCGTTCATGAAGCTGGAAAGTGAAACTAAAGGCGTGTGACGCTGGTTGGTTTATAGATAACCATTTAAGTTTAGCTTCTTTTGAACTCGTCCAATTCCCATTGCGAATCAGAAGCCTACGTGAGAAGTTTGATCTGAACGTCAACGTGAACTCTGCTTGTTTACTTCAAATAACATCGTCACTGAACGGTAGGCGACTGTATTGCTGCTTCTTATTAATGGGTATCACTCTTATACACACTGTTCTTGGTAAGCACATTCAGTCACTGTGGATACATAATTTGTATTTAATGGTTGTGAAGAAGTAAAACTATTTAAATTGCATAGGCCTATATGCAATTTAAATAGTTTTACTTCTTCACAACCATTAAATACAAATTATGTATCCATATCCATTATGTATATGAGACTGTTTAGGTGCAGTACTAGCAATAGAATATGATTGGGCATGTTGAGCGCAGTTTTGAAAACACTGCTGTTGTCTGCTAAAACCTGCCCGTAACAGAGGTCAACATGAGTGTTTCAACAGAGAGCCAGACATAATATGCTGCAATTTCTCTCCCAATTTTTCCAGACTGCAATTATGTCACATCTGAAGGTGAGAACAGTATTACATTTGCCCCAACCAACCACATTTCTGCCGGTACTGGGTAATCTCACGAATTACTTCAAGATGGCTCAGGACCCTCAGGTCAATCATGAGCCTCAGGACCCTCAAGCCCCGCCCCAGGAACAGAACAGTGAGTGAAACAGAACTCCTCTGAAACTATTACCTTTCTGAACATTTTTAGGAAAAATAGTCGTCCACACGTTTGGAATTGGAAATACATCAATAAACATTGTTTTAATAACAGAACATAATGTGTTGAATTCAGTCACAACAACATTGTGTATCCATCTTGACAGAAATATTGGAAAATATCCATGATGCATTTTTCGTGTCAAAATGCATCATCATGTAGGCTAATGTAGGCTTTCTATTTGGATAGCAATGAGGCTCTTAGATGCAATATTTTTGGGACTATATGAAGGGTGGACTGACGGGCTAGAGAATGTTTTTTCAGTAAAATGTCCTATTAACCTTTCCTATCCAAAATGTTGAGTAGCTAGTATACAATCAACAAACCACGGTAGGTTACCGTGATGGACTGGGTGAATTACAAGTTGACTTGCTGGCCAACACATACACTAGCTTTGTCAAATAGTAGGTTATCATAAAAGAGCAATATTTCCTTCTCTATTTAGGCAGAAGGGCTTTATTTCCAGCAGTAGGAGCAACAGTGGGAGGAGCTGCTGTACCAACAGTAATTGCCAGTAGAAAAAATGCAATCTCTGAGCTCTGAGCATTATTGGTTAAGCCCTTTCTTTTGCCTTTAAAATTATGTTCACAGATGTACACTATTCACAGATGTATTACTGATGTATTACTACTCTCATTTAGGCCTAAGTCAATCACATGATAGTGATGCCATTAGTATAACAGAGAGCTGGGTATGTTTTTGGTTGCTTGCTCAATTGTTTCTGCTGGGCCTTTACAGTTGGGACAATGGCAGCAGCTGGATTGACTACTGCTGGAGTTGCTGTCAGCATGACAAGGAAATATCCACAAGGAAGGGTTTTGTGTCAAAATGCATAATCATCTTTTCCAGGAAGTAAAAGCATTATCTATAAAGGGAGTTGTGAGGCTTTGTAATGAGGCTAATGTAATGTAATGATACTGTATTGTAGGACTATACTGTATGAAGGAAGGACTTACAGGCTAGACATTTTTTTTGTACGTCTTTTTAACCTTTTGAATCTAAAATGGTGAATAGCTAGTTAGAAATTAACAAACTAGGTTTCTCTGATGGACTGGGTGAATAACAAATTGAGTTGCCTGACAACTCGCATCTTGCCATATGTTATCATACAAGCAATATCTTCTTTACTATTTAGGTAGTGGTGCTATTGCAGCAGTAGTGGGAGGAGGTAAAATAATTGATTTAGTCAGCATGAATTCAAATGATAAATTACCAGCTTCAAACTGTTTTACAGAGGTGCAGTATTAATACTTTGTTTGGTTGTTCAGGCATTACTCATTCACCTGATAGTCAACCTGCTATAACAGGGGTGTTTGTGGTTGCTTGCCTGTTTGTCTGGGCCTTCACAGTGGCGGCAGTGGCGTTGGCACCCGTTGCCTTGGGAGCGGCAGGGTTCACTGCTGCTGGGATTACTGCTGGATCATACGCAGCAAGCATGATGTCTGTGGCGGCCGTGGCTAGTGGAGGTGGGGTAGCGACGGGAGGTGGGGTAGCGACGGGAGGTGTTGTCGCCCTTCTCCAGTCAGCAGGTAAATACGAAGAAAGCTACAATCTCATGATAAAACAAAGACAATGTGATGTTTGTGATGTTATATCTTACTAGATCCTATTTCTTAATACCATTGATGTTTGGTTTTGCTGTTGTTTTTTTTCTCAAAAAGAAACCAATCAAAATGGCAACAGGATGACTTAATATACCCCACAAAAACTAAACGGACAGATCTTATTTATGTGAAAACATGTTTTTAATGACATGACAAAGTCTCTCCAAATTAGTTTTTAATGACATGACAACGTCTCTCCAAATCTCTCCAATTTGTGGCATTCTTTCTGTTCTGAAGATTGACCCGTCTGCATTTTTCACTCAAAGCCTTCCTTCATTATGCAGTGAGTTGGATGTTCAGACGAGTGCAACCACAATCGCTCCCGCTGTCCCTCCGACACTGGCCACCGCTGCAGTCGCGGCTCCTGACAATCCTAGAACACCTAGAAAGAGACCACGACATCTCTTACCAACCAGGGTTCAGTTGGGGGTCATGAGATTATTCTCTGATTCACATTCAAATGGATCCGTAGGCCTACAATATGTGACCTCTATATTAAAAATCTTTAAACACGTTTTGATATTATTTGTATCTATACAGATATTACATGCATGTATGTGACTACATACCTGCAGACTGCAACACTGCCACTGTGGTCCCAGCGGCCACCGCGCCTCCATTGGCCAGCGCGGCTGATGACATCATGCCTGCTGCTATGGAGTTAGCTGCAATGCCAGCAGCACCGAAACCTATGGCGCCCAGAGCAACTGGGGCCAAGACCAATGCACTACCTTAGGAGTAACACATAAATAAATAATTCAACACTTTATTTAGGATCTACAGTAGGCCTAGGCTAGTAAGGATTAACATCATGGGATATAGAATCTCTCAAAATGAAAAATGTATCTATATTTTGTATATAGCCCTACATTGCAATCAGGGGTTAATTGTAGGAAGAACTATTGTTGGTCTTTCGAATATTTCCATGGTCATTTTTCAACAGAAATCTATCGTATCCTTTAATGTGAGGCTTGAAATCTGACTGAATTGAAGATGATGACATTGTATTGAGTTAATTTCCACAAAATCAGAGGTCGATTAACTTCAACATTGTGTATGAAGTAATGAGAGTGAGAAATGTAGGATTTCAGATAGGCAGTAAGCTAATATGTATAAGGAAGAAACAAAAACAAGTCTCACCTGCTCCTGCAGCAACTGCGACAAAAGTTACTGAAAGATCACATAAAAACACAAATAACGTTCAATTAAATGAGGTGCGATCAAAGTTAAATCATAATCGTCGTAATTTACAAGATAGGCTGAAAATAGGGGTTTGAATACTCACAAAGTCCCATTGTTTGTATTCTCTGGTTAGGAGATGTGTTTGAGACCGAAATATATAGCCTATGATGGCAGCCAGAGGTATTGTTGGTGGCAGTATTTACATATTCTGGGGAAACGAAACTCAGGCGCGTCATTCTCTTCCACGTAGATTACAGCGCACTGCGATCTGAAGAGATGCATGAGTCATGACGCTCTCAGCAGCAACCTCCTATGTTTCATATGAAACGAAAACGAAACGTATCTTATTTTCTTAGTAAATTGTCCTATGAGATAGAAGTTTGTTATTAGCTTAGCAACTACAAGTGAAAGGACAATTTCATGGTGTTTTCATGTAAATCAATCGCTATGCGGTGGATGAAAACATTATTAGGCATATGTCATATACTTACATGTAATTATTCAAACATAAAACCCATACAATTCGGTCACAAAAAAGCCATGCCATCACTTAAGCTACTCAGTGTTATGAAACATAGATGTAGGCTACTGTGTTTTTCTTTTTTTTGTATCGCATTATAGTTTTAATATCTGGATAATATTATTGTATTATTATTATATTATATTATATTATTATATATTATATAAATTGTCTTTACTTTTCTTGTAGGCTGAAGCGAATTTTGTTGTTGTATTGTAAAGTTTAATTGAACTTTGAAGTAGTACAAAAGACACACAAGACTACCCTCTCATCCCTCTGGGTGGCGCCAAAGTGTTACACTGTACAGAGACTACACCCCTACTAGGGGTACAGCTGCACTGCAGGTGGCAGTGTTACACTGTACAGAGACTACATCCCTACTAGGGGTACAGCTGCACTGCAGGTGGCAGTATATGCTATCCTTTTTACATTTAAAGGCTTAAATGTGTTCTGCTGTTCAATGGTCATTTCAATCTTATCCCTTTGAGACTAATAATAAGCGAATACAACTGTTTTACCGTATCATAACCCAACATGTAAGGTTGTTTTACTTCATTGTAAACAATGCATTAGTAAACAAACAATGAATAGCTTTGAAAAAGTAAAACTACCCAATGTCATCGACTGTCTGTGCATCTAGAACTCTGAATTTGAATATGTGGGTGATCACACATTTCCCCAGCCACATATCCCAACTTTATATCAAAAACAAGTGTCAGGCCAGTCATTTTTTACTAGAATACAGGGAGTTATTTTGTCTGAGAACAGTGCTTCTTGTAAAGCTGTTGTTTTCTAGCACTCCACTGTTAATGATGTGGTACAGTGTAGTGTGACATCAAAATATTCCATCCTTTTATATTTTTAGAAATGATAGAAGTTAGTGATTGAGCATGGAGTAAGCATGAACATGACTTCTAAATACCTCAAAAGTAGACTTACCCTTTCATAAACAAAACAACAAGACAGTTTTTTGCTGTAATACTGCTAATGGAATGTCATTACTTGAGCGTGACAGATATGCTATAAAATCAAGTACTACTGTATGTGAAAAATATCTAATCAGCTGATCTAATCACTAATTGGGGCATTAAATCAAATGTGCAAATAGTTTTTATTGGTGAACTGAAACAAAAAGAACAGCAACCCGATGAATGGATTTGTTTGTAGGGTACTCGAGCGTGGCCTATCTGATTCTGTTCATATACTATCGTACCCATCTCTCTCAACAGCTGGCTGCTTGGATGTGAGGTGGTGTTTTTTGATTTGCACAAGTCATTTCAGGTCAAATGTTTATGCTTGATGTTTGGGTTGACAGACTAACTCCCAATCCCTTATGGACCGGTTATGCAATCTGGGAGGATTGGATAGGAGGAATTAATATTGTGAGAATTCCACCCATCCTCAGAAGACAAGTTAGAGCTACCTTATTGCCTATCCCTAGCTAATATTTCCAGAAGAGCATAGGGCTCGGTTTGAAGATGAGGGGGTAAGCATAAGGAAGCAGTTTGTCGGAGGGAAGGCTGTTATACAGAGGCTGTGTCATCCAGCAACACCTTTGCCCTTTACTGCCCACAGTTCACAGCTGGACATGTTTGATAGATCAGAATGATCACTGTACTGTGTGCCCCAGTTACACTAAATACCATTACTGCTTTGATTTGATTTATTAGGATCCCCTGGGGTCCACAGCTGCTATACACCAGACCTGGTTAAGTATGATTTCTATCTAACACTTCGGTGTTTGAGGTAGAATGATATACCTTGGGGTTTGTGGCACTTTTCGGTCTAATCCATTGGTTCCATTATAGTTTAGCATAGTATTTGACATTTGTCCTAGGTCTGCTATAAACAGCATTCACACAATTTCCATAATGATTGTGACATTTGAAGTAGGAGCAAAGTCCACCACTCGTATAGAACTCGTCCATTCTCAAGTCAGCCTGTCAGCCTGCGTTCTCCTACCATTCTCCTCTGTTGTACAGGATGCCAGGAGGGCTATGGGAGTGATGTCACCTGGACTTGTTTGTAGATCTCCAGCCTTCCACCCCAGCAGCAGACTGACATAATATGGTTTATTAACCACTTATTAATGTTGGCTTAGGACACCAGTCTGATACATACCTGAGACATCTTTTACCAGCCACTAGTTAATGGTGGTTTAGTTCTGTCCATGGGAGCTGGTGATGGACTCATGTGAAGAGTATCTACTAGTAGAGGTTGACAAGAGGCAATAAAGGCAGTATGTCCTACCATTTGAAACTGTGTGTGTCTCAGTAGTCTTCTAGTCATAGTAAAAAAAAGACAATTTTCCTGCACTATCCCATGATAACTGAGGGACCTGAACACTTAATGTCCCGAAGGTCCGACCCCAGACCAAGACACCACCCTGGTCAACTTCGATATGGCAAATCGATATGGCTTGGGATAAAATATTGAGGCAAAACACAGACAGAGGGGATCAAACATTTATTTACCCTTATTAAAAGTTACAATAAAACCATTAACATCTTTAAACGATAGCAAAATAAAGAGAACCAAAAATATTGGCCAAACATATTTACAGAGACAAATTGCAGATAAAAAGCTCACATTTTGTACACGACCCCAACCCCTGCATCATAAACTCTGAAATGTGAACACTGCAAGACTCAGAAAGCTCAAATGTGGTTTTAGCCAGAAAAGAATCAAAATGCACGAACAAAGACATAGCTTTTTCCAACTCCCCTTGAATTTTGTTTTTCTATACAGCACAAAATACTTGAAATTTGGGGGTAAACATAGGAATGAAGAATTCTAAAAATTAATAAGATCTTTTGAAACGTTTATGTGTCCATATAACAGTCATTTCGAGTCTAGGAGATGGTCTGCCCTGCTCCATAACCGTTGTCGATTTTTAGATCCCAAAAGATGAGAAAAAAAATGTTATAGGGCTGCCACACTGTTAAAAGGATGCTTTTCCATGAATTGGGAAAATCAGTCAGTATTCCTGATTCGTTCTACATCCAATACCTTCCCCACACGCCTGTTCCTGTGTGTACCATGAGGGGGCGACATAAGCCAACAATGAGGGCCCGGTGAGATTCTTGTCAGTAGAGAAATGATAAAGGCAGTGAACTGGTGGCTGAATCAGCAAACGTGATATATCCTTCTTCATTTGTCTTCTTTTGTAGTTTTGTTTATAACTTTAAGAACGTGGCACGAGTCTCTCATATATATATTTATATACTTTAATCTTGGAAAAACAGTTCAGGTGCCGCGGCGGGGCGCGGTCACTCTGCCTTCTGCTCGGCCTCGGAGGCTGCGGGTGTCGTGACCTCGGCGGGGGCGGCAGCCTCCTCTACCACGGCTGCCTCTGTGGGCGGGGCCTCCTCTGCCGGGGTTGACTCTACTGCCTTGGCCTCTCCCTCTGGGGCCGGAGCGGCCTCCTCGGAGGCCTCCGCCACAGGCTCAGCGGCCAGCGTCTCCTCTTTGGTCTCCTTGGCCACGTGGCCGTTCTCCTCTGGCTTCTCCTCTGCCGTGGGAGAGGCCACCTCTTCCTTGCCCTCCTCGCTGGTCTTCTTGCTCTTCTTCAGTGAGATGCCCTTGAACTTGAAGGAGTTTTTCAAAGAGAACTTCTTCTTCTTCTTGGCATCCTTTGTGGCTTCTCCTTCTGGCTTGGCAGCCTCTCCCTCTGCGGCGGGGGCAGGCTCAATAGCGTCTCCGGCACCAGTCTCACCCTCTTTGGCTGGTTCAGCCGCACCGTTTCCATCGGTGACGGCCACATCTCCATCAGGCTTAGCAGAGACATCGCCATTGGTTTTGACATGTCCGTTCTCCTGTAGAAAACAGCAAGAGAAAATTCAACAAAGCACCCTGTTTATACTCAAAACTGGCTTCTGCAATAAACATTTCAAGTCATCATATTTTTCAAAAGACTTTCAAAGAGAATGTACAACATTTTATTAACACATTCATGGTTGTTTTTGGTCCCTAGGACGAGTGAATCTGTTCATTCCATTCCGCAGCTGTGTTACATTCCCCGTGTTAACCACAGGGGGGCAGTAGTGGTCCGTGAACATTGGAGCCGCAAACGGAGTTTGGAACAAAGGAAACCCGACCGAATCTGACTGACGCTCTTCTCTAGCTCGTTCATTTCTACATTTTACCTTTCAGCGAGACTACACCGATATGAGCAGCACATGGCCACAGGCTCGACACCGCCTGTTAAACTTTTTTGTTTTTGTTTCAAACGTGGGGTCTATTACATCTGCAATGTACGAAAAAAAAACTAAAAACCATGTCAAATTAAACACCTGACTACCAGAGTTAGCGAATAAACTGCCATTCTGGCCGCACCCATTCTACAGCTCATGGCAGCATCTAACCATGCCACACGGTGTAAAAGCATGTGTGACGTGAACATGTGGCCTGACTCTACATAGGGTTTAAAATACTAATCACTAATGTGTGTGTGTGTGTGTGTGTGTGTGAGAGAGAGATAGAGCAGACACCGCTGGGCCATGTGCACGCGCCCGCGCGCTTTGTTTGCAACTCAGCAGAACGCGCCTCACGCCTCCCCCGTCTGCATCTTTGCATCTTTTGTCCGGTAGATATACGAGTATCGGTCTTCCAACAACTAAAACACATGTTCTAGTCAATATCCTATGGTCACTTTACGCTAAGCGTAAATCAACACCACCCATATGAACACGCCGGCCATCGATATATTGTATATTCTGATCACAGACCATTACTGACCGACCGTCGGCATTATCAGTGTGTAGTCTGGCTGGCCACCCGGTTAGTTAGCCAGGTTAGCTAGTGACCAAGTACACACTAACACGCACAGTCCAATCGAAATGCGGGTGGTATCTTTCTCTCTGCATTTATTTATTTTTTCTTCAAAATTCGTTTTAATTCAAATTCACGTTTTAATTAGTCTAAACTGGTTCAGATTCGCCCTCCCAGCCAAGCCGTCCAGAGCAGCGTGGTTCCAACACGTTGGCCATGCAGCCCATGGTAGAAGTGGGTGTGTGAGCGTCGATGGATGCGCCCAAATGGGTTCTTACCTGTCCGTTAGTTTTAGCAGCAGCCGGGTCGGCCACGGCTTTCCCCTCCACAGCTACCCCACCCTTGGACAACTGAGCTCCCATCTTCCTTTAGGTTTTCGAAACAAAAAATAAAATCTAAAAGAAAAACCTCGATAAGTTTGGTAATGAAAAGTCCAGCCCAATGGTACGTTGATCTTGCCAGATAAAAAAAAAAAGTCCTTGTTGGTCCCTTCCCTTACGTTTGGAAAGCAATGCAAAGTTCCCTTGCTTGAACAACGAACCTCACGGCTGCAGAGCGCAGATTAAAGAATACCGGGGCTACAAGTGTGACTATTTCAACCGCGCCTCAAACCCGGGTGAGACTCCACCTCTGGGCGTGGCAGCACGGACCTACCCAATCAGAAGCTGTGGCTTCGAATCCCTCCGCCCCCTGTCAGAGACATAGCTCAAGTCTTGTTTCTCCTGATGGTATGGATATGGTGACTGGAGAGGAGGGAATTTTAATTTTTCCTAATTTTGTAAACCTTGCAAAAAGAAACAACTCAGCCACCCATAACCAAAAAAGGAACACAAGCATCTGACACATTTTATTCTCTCAGTAAGCCATAGCTGAATCATGTTCTCCCCTAATTCAGTTCAATTGCATCACAGTACACCTCTGACATACTCATTATAGGCATAGGTATTTAAGGCCATAGTCTAGGTCTTGTGTCCTATTTTCTAGGTCTTGTGTTTGTGACAACAGTTATGATGAGTATTAAGAGAAATATAACAAAATACACATGCCAGGAATTGTAATGACCCTTTCGACACAGTGTGGTGAAAGCTGACCTGCTTTCAAAGCGAACTCATTATGTAACATATGGAGGGGTGAGCAGAAGGACGACGCTGACAGACACACAGAGCCTGAACACACGTGACGTCTTGGCCAGGGATCTGACTGATGTTTCTCTGATTCCTGACCGGGCTATTCCATGTATTATGATGTAAAAACATAACCTTTGGGGAATGCTGTCCAACACCCACCCAATCCTGCTCCAGCCTTGAAATGGTATTTGTGTTTGTGTCCCAAACCGCTGTCATCCCTATGGAAAGTCACTTTCTTTTTTAACCCTATACCAAAGTAGATGGCTCCTCTTGTGACTGGGTCAAAGATCATGTGTTAGGTCAAAAAGTATAGGGAGAGAGAGGGCTGCTAGTCATGGGATAGGGTTGGAGATGAGTGTGTGTGTATGTGCCTGCAGGCTGACACATGGACTCGTTGACTGTCCCTTCTTCATATCATTCATACCACATTGTGAGGAGATTCTCTCTCCACGAGCATTTCTCAGACGAGACACATCCCTGTGAGTTCTATATGATAGATATATAGATATAGTTTTGGCTTGATTGAGTGGAATTTATGATTTCCTCCAGCTAAGATGCCTGTCGATGTTTCCTGTTGAAATGTATCCCCTTTTTATGGTCCATATGCCTCCCCCCAGCCAGCCGATGACACAGACCCCCCTACCCCACCAGTGGAATGCCTGGCATGCATACGCCACCCAGAGCATGATCTGCCTCCTTTGAGTGGGCTGAGATTCCCAGAGCAGAATAGACCCTCAGGAGTTAAAATTCCAACCCCCGCTACCAAGTCCCCTCCCCACCCCACCACCCACCACGACCGCAACTCAGGAAAAGAGAACAAATGCTTGAAAGATGTAAAAAGAAAAATGGCCTACTCCTCTTTTAACCCCTCTCCCCTACTTACGGTAACACTTACGCGTACCACAATCATCCCTTTGGAATTCCTCACCACTTTCTGATGTGGGGTTTCTGAACAAAGGCTTTATTAAGATGTGTAATACATTTTATCCTGTCAAATGTCAAAGGCTCTGTTGGGGTCTGGAGATGGCAGCTCACTGAACCCGGATGTCCCTATCCTCACCCCCCTGTTATCCCCTGCTGAGGAGCTCACATGCCTATCTTGAGGGATCTGTGTGTGACTCTGATCAGCACATGTGAAGAAAAGCGTCAACTGAAAGTGGAAAAAAAGAGTGTTTGCTGAGTCATGTAAAATGTGATTTTAATGACATTGTATCAAAGGAAATACCACTTCAATGAACTTTACATTCTCCTATGAGTAACACACACACACACACACAAACATGCGCACACACACACACACACACACACACGCACGCACGCACGCACGCACGCACACACACACACACACACACACACACACACACACACACACACACACACACACACTCCACTTCAGAGTGATGAGGCCAGATTTTCTTGTGAGAGGAAAATGAGAGTGTTTGTCAGAGGTCTTCCTACTTATTTCTATCACGTTTAACACAGTGCTTCTTCTCCTCTCTCCACAGTTGTCTTTGACACAGTCAAAGCCTCTGTTTGTGAGGCTGCCCATATTTCATGCCCTGACACAGGATGAGCTCTACCCACAAAAAAGACGCCATTGTTCCTCAGCAAGCCAACAAGTAAAGGGGGAAAGAGAGAGGGAGTAGAGAGAAAGAGAGAGAGACGTTGGGTGGTGTTTTTGAGAGAGGGTGGAGAAAAGATATGTTAGTGACAAAGTCACCTTGAATAGATTGCTTGAGCATATCTGCTCAATGAATATGTAATTTCCCAGGGTTCCCTAATTTGTCAACAATTCATGCATACAGAATCATAAAAACAACAGAACGCAGGCTGCTTCCCCCCCCCCCCCCTGGTTTGTGAGAGAAAGATGACCACCAACTTCTCACAGTTAATGGCCAAATACCACAATACCTACTGGAATTCCTCCTGTTATACAGTATTCATGTATTTTATTATAGTGTGTTTTTATGAGAAACAGAAACTATGAGAGCAGTGAAGACTATATTATACCCTATACCAATGTATAGCCTCATGTCAAACACAGAGTTAATCATTACCAATCATCTGTTCTGTGAATTAACACATAGACTATAGGAAAGCAATACAAATGAAAACACTACCATAACAAAAGTGTGATATCTTTTACAGCCGTACTTCAACAGGGTTCTGGATAAACTGGTTTCCAAACATCCAAACATTTGCATGGCTGTATATCTAATGAGAAGAACCATCATGTGGCTATCTGCATGAATACTGTAGAAGTCAGTTAACAACTGACAAGTCAACAAGTCAACTGAATGCCTGTTGTCATGCTAATGGTTTTGATCAACTGGATTATTGACTGAAAAAGGTGGTCAACAGCAGGCGAGAGACAGAGAGAGAGAGAGAGAGAGGGGGCTGCTAGAGCTGTATTTGTCTGTCTCGCTTGCTTTGGTTGGGCTGTCCTCTCAGAGGAGGATGATGAGGGGAGGCTTGCTGGATGTTCAATGTTCAACCAGGCATGGCCCGACTCCACAGAGGGCCGTGCTGACATGTTTCTCACCTCATTGCATGAGGCATGCGCTCTCTTTTAACTCTCTCTCTCTCTCTCTCTCTCTCTCTCTCTCTCTCTCACGCTTTCGCACTCTCTCTCTGTCTCTCTCTCACTCTTGCACTCTCTCTGTCTGTGTCTCTCCCTCTCTCTTCACGCTCTCTTTCTCTCTCTGGTAGACTCTGGTAGACTATCCTCAGCTCTGTGATACATGCTGCCTTTCTACTTTGCCATCACGGGCAGATATACCGGTTGCCATGGAAACTGCTCCATCTATCGGAGAGTCGTCCATGTTGTGAAGAGGAGTCGTTTTGGTATGTTGCTGATCCTCATGGGGGGCGGTGGGGGAGGGGGGGGGGGATGGTGTAACAGGATATGGATTCAGCGTTCTGTTTTGTTTTCCTTATCGTGTTGGGTTTGTTTATCCCGGGATGACTGTGACTCCCGTCACATACACAAAGGAGGCTCAGAGGGTTGGGGGATGGTTCTACGTTCCTCTCCGACCACCCAAAAAATCCCCTCTTAACCCCTTTACTCACTGACCACTTTCCTTCTCTAGTCTGTCTATCGAACTCTCTCTCTCTCTCTCTATGGGCTCTGTTTTAACAGCATAAAAAAACTGTCTTTGCACGAAACACGGGCCACCTGAGCACAGACAGAGAAGAGCGCTGATTTCACGTGTTACTGCCGAAACCAATTGCCAATATAGCAGACGTTTGGACTGACAATAGAGCCCTCTCTCACTCTCTGTCTATTTAGTCTCTGTCTCTCCCTCCTGGTCTGTCTCCTCTGTCTCTCTCTGTCTCTCTCTCTCTCTGTCTATTTGTTCTTTGCGTCTCTCCCTCTCCCTCCTGGTCTGTCTCCTCTGTCTCCGCCCCAGGTAGGGCGGTGTGGCTCATTCTGTGCAAATGAAACCAATTATCCGTCTTTTGTTGTCATAACATTGAGGCCAGTCAGGTTCAGTTACAGGACACATAATGTCACATACACACACACACATACACACACACACACACACACACACACACACACACACCCCCCCCCCCCTGTCTCCCCTGTGTATTGCCTGTGAGGTAGCATAGGATGAATCAGAGGGGTGAGAGAAATAGAAGAGAGAGAGATAGGGAGGAAGGAGTAGAGGGATATTGGCCGAGGGAGAGAGAGCGTGGGGGTAGGGTTGGGGTGACGGGTGAGTGTGTGGTGTGTATGTGTTAAGGACACACTCCAGTAGTAGGGCAGCTCTTCCCCACTGGCAGTGGAGCTGCAGTGTTAGTGGG
This sequence comes from Nansenia antarctica, assembly GCF_963989245.1. Lineage (NCBI taxonomy): Eukaryota > Metazoa > Chordata > Actinopteri > Argentiniformes > Microstomatidae > Nansenia > Nansenia antarctica. The sequence continues at coordinate 43,521,632 of NC_137674.1, forward strand.
TCAGTGTGCCATCATCTCATTCATCAGCATCACAGTCATCTCTTCTTCTCTCTCTCCCTCCTTCTCTCCATCCATATCCCCCCCTCCCAAATACATAAACAGTCATTTCCTTATCTTCAGAGACTCACACGGAGAGAGACGCATTGGGAGGATGGGGGGAGGTAGAGAGATGGTTGGGTTGTCACTGTAGCAGAGCAGACAAAACAGCAGTGGAGAGTACAGTAGATATCCAGGCTCTCATTGCAGACGTGATTGGAGGTATAGAGCCCTATGGGGATGTGAACAAACTCAGTCAGTTTAGATCTACAGTAACCTGATGTGACCGTAGGTTATTTCCTTACCTCCTATATGCCTCTCTCTCTCTCTCTCTGTGTCGAGGTGAAACCAGTTTGTGATACCCAGAGATACCCTGACAGAAATCTCACTGTTTCCAGCAGGGCAATAAACCATGTTGTGCTATATCTCAGGACAGCTTAGCATTCCTGCATATTTTTTGATGGAATGAAAGGGAGACTGATATTGGAGATATTCGCCCACACACACACACACACACACACACAACCCCTCTACTCTGAAATAACCGTTCAACTGTTTAAGACACCGACTCTACATATGACACACATGCATACACGCTGAGAGAGAGAGAGAGAGAGAGAGAGAGAGAGAGAGAGAGAGAGAGAGACAGAGAGAGAGAGAAAGCGAGAGAGGTATAGTGTGCTCAGCGCTGTGTGTCTGTTTTTTGCTGGCTAGCTGTTTATGCGTTTGTGCCTGTGTGCACTGCCAAATGCTGGAGTTTGGTATATCTGTGAGATCATCATTCTGAGCCCCCCTCCCTGTTCCCTGCTCTCTGATTGGCTGAACCACTCTCCCCAAGCCCTGCCACTGTGACTGCATTGTGATGCAGATTTGGGGATTGGGATGGGGGGATGGGAGGATGGGGGGATGGGTAGGAGGGGTTTGTGAAGGGCTCTCTGTAATGGGGCCTCGGGTGGTGTTAAGTATGACCTGGCAACCCTGCTGTGCCTTGGCGGGGGGTCCTGCATGGGCAGGGGGAGGGGAGGCAGAGAAGGATATCTAGAGTGCTCCCCCTCTCCAGCGATCCGCGACACTGTGTATGCATGACTCAAACATCAAACATCACATTCTGTGTGTAAAGATCCACATGTGCAGGCTATGTCATTCAACAGTGCTTCAGTCGAGTTGAGCACGACCATTCTCTAACGAGAGAAGAACCGATAGTTACAGATTTAGATGCTTGGATACAATAATCTCTATTCCAACTCAGAGGCAATGTTGTTGTTCTCCGGGTCTCAAAGTCACAGCTTAAAGAGCTAGCCGTCAAAGGGATTACACTGATATTGAGGTGAGAGAGGGTCTGAAAGGGATATTTTTTAATTTTCCTGGCAGAGTTCTAGGGAAGAATGTTTAGCATTTTTAGTAGTACTGACAGTGAAGGGTGTGTGTATGTGTGACACAGTGTGTGTGTGTGACACTGTATGTGTGTGTGTGTTTGTGTGTGTGGGGGAAGAGGGGGGGGTGGCTGTCTGATTCTTATACCGTCTGCAGCTTAAACGGTGCCCAAGCTCTTCCCAGCTGTCATAGAATAATCCAGTCTTCTCTCTCTTTCCGTCTCTGCTGTGATATTGAGTTAGCGGTGTGGCAGCAAATCAAACCTTCAACCAGACTGCATGCAAAATTGCCTGTGCTTCAATTACCATGCAGCCAGCCACCTCTCTATATCCTCCCCAACAGGCAGCTCAGTGCGGAAACAGAGACAGTTCGCTGGAGAAAAGGCCCTCCGGGGAAAGCCTGATAAACGTATGGAGTCGATACATGGAGTTGATGGCATTGTGTTTTAATGAGGCGTGTGTAGGATGGGTTGAATGAGTCCACTCACACTCGCTTATATCATTGAGAAAAACAGCAGTGTTGTCTCTATTGTTAACCCCTGTTCACTTGTTCCTCCCTGGTCGCACACGCACGCACACACACACACACACACACACACACACACACACACACACACACACACACACACACACACACACACACACACACACACAATTCCCAGTAGCAGCAGTCAGATCACACTCATGAGAGACATCAGTGGATTCTCACAGTCTTTATAAAGAATCGCACAAATAGGATCATGGAGGCTACATGGTTCAAATAATCTCAGCTGAGGCATACGTCAATCCCATGTGAATATAAATTGACTGGTGAACTGACCAGAGAGAAAGAGGGAGAAAGGGAGAGAGGGAGGGAGAAACAGCAGGTAAGGAGAGAGAGAGACAGACACAGAGACAGACAGAGAGAGAGGCTTACTCAAGCTCCCCCAGCTTTGCTCTGATTCATTATTAGGTTGTCATTTTGCTCCAATTTTCCTTTTTACCCATCTGTCATTGCAGCTGGGTTTGTCATGGAGCATCATGGTAGTGTGTTGAGCTTGTTTGAGTGTGACCTATTTTTAACCCCGCCCCCACTATCTTTTGCCCCCAATTCCCACTCTTGCCCTCCTACAGTTTAGCAAAGCATGGTTTCATGAAAAAAAAAGAACCGTAAATGTTGTGTCTTTACTTGCAGCTCCAGCAGTGTTTAAACTCTTCTGAAAATGATTTAGATTTCTCTATGACTCTATAAACCAACGGTTAGTGGAGAGTCATTGCGTTTAGAGCTTGACTCTTTCGCCATGGAAAGTTAAGAAACACACTGACAACATGAATTTGCAGAAAAAGGCAGAGAGTGACTGAAACTGAGGGTGTGTGAAGATGCTCTATCAACCTCTATTAACCTCCAGACATGGCCGTGCAAACACGCCCCCTCCCCCCTCCTCTTTACTCAGGGATCTGGGCAGTCGCCGTGGGAACTCAGGTGTCAGTCTTGCTAATGAGGTGAGGAGTCTCCAGCCTGAAGGTCCGGTCAGCTCAGTTCATCCTGGCTCCTTCTCTTCTCCTCGTTCTCCTCTTTCTCCTCTTTCTCCTCAAACTACTCACACGTATAGCTAGCATTGACCTCCACTTACCTGGCCTGGTTAGCCTAGCCTAATCTAGAGTAACCTAACCTAATATAACCTTACCTAACCAAACCTAACCTACCCTAACCTAACCTAATATAACCTTACCTAACCAAACCTAACCTACCCTAACCTAACCTAACCTAATATAACCAAACCTACCCTAACCTAACCTAACCTAATATAACCAAACCTAACCTAACCTAACCTAACCTAATATAACCAAACCTAACCTAGCCTAACCTAACCTAACCTAACCTAACCTAACCTAACATAACCTGACATAACATAACCTAACCTAACCTACAGTAGCTTAACCTAACCTAACCTAACCTACAGTAGCTTAACCTAACCTAACCTAACCTAACCTAACCTAACCTACAGTAGCTTAACCTAACCTAACCTAACCTAACCTGACATAACATAACCTGACATAACATAACCTAACCTAACCTACAGTAGCTTAACCTAACCTAACCTAACCTAACCTAACCTAACCTTGCCTAACCTGACATAACATAACCTAACCTACAGTAACTTAACCTAACCAAACCTACAGTAGCTTAACCTAACCTAACCTAACCTAACCTTGCCTAACCTGACATAACATAACCTAACCTACAGTAACTTAACCTAACCTAACATAACATACAGTAACTTAACCTAATCTAACATAACCTAACCTTTTATTTAATTTTTTTTATTTAACCAGGCAGGCCGATAAGAACTAATTCTTAATTGCATTGGCAGCCTGGCAAAAGACAAAAGCCTCTTGGGGGGAGGGGGGGAAGGGCTGAAAAGAAATCAGGTTACATGTTAAAAACACGACAGACAGAGGCACACATCCAAGCATTTCCAGCACAGTTAAAAGATAGAAACATACAGTTATCTCCAACACCTCCTCCACTTACAGTCACAGCATCAGTTCTCAGTTAAAAGGACAGCGTCACACGTCCACATAAACCCGCACAGCATTAAGCACGACAAAAGCACACTAACAGAATAAAAAATTAGCATACATACAGTATGCAAATTTGGACAGACACAGGAAGTCAACAGACATACAGTACATGGGGACAAACAGTAAGCAGCCAACAGGGAGGGTTTGGAAAAACACTAGAGGGTTGAGAAACAGTTGCATGTGTCAGTGAGAATGTCCATGATCGAGTCCTTAAAAGCTGATTTGGAGTGTCCAGTTTGAGTGATTTCTGTAAAGTGTTCCAGTCATTGGCTGCAGCAGCCCTGAATGAAGATTTACCATGTCCATGTTTGTTTTGGGATTTTTTAGGAGAATATGGTGAGCAGACCGGGTGTTGTGGGCAGCAGATGTAATTTGCAGCAAGTGACACAGGTAGGGGGGGACAGACCAAGGAGGGTATTGTAGATGAGCATGAGCCAGTGGATATTACGATGGGTGTGCAGGGATAGCCAGTTGACAGAGGAGTAAAGAGTGCAGTGGTGTGTTTTGAAAGGGGCATGGCAAACCGGATAGCAGAGTGGTAGAAAACATCCAGCTTTTGGAGTGCGCCCTTGCATGCTGTCCTATACTACGTCCCCATAGTCTAACATGGGGAGGATTGTCATTTGGACACGGGTTAGTTTAGCAGAGTGAGTGAAGGTGGAACGCATTCTGTACAGAAAAACAAGTTTAGATTTGACATTAGATTGTAACCTGTTTATGTGGTGTGAGAAGGATAGGGTGCTGTCTAGCCAGATACCTAAATATTTGTATTCAGTGACCTGGTCTAGGACAGCCCCATCAAGGGTGGTGATCTCGGCCTGGTGGGGGTGTAGCAGAGCAACTTTCTCCCGAACCACATGACCTTGGTCTTGCTGGTGTTAAGCAGGAGATTTAGGGAGAAGAAGGCCTGCTAGACCTTGCGGAAGCTATCCTGAAGTGATGCGAGTAGAGAGAGATGTCTGGGGAGGGGCCAACTGCATAAAGGACTGTGTCATCAGCGTAGAGATGGATAGATGAGTCCATAACAGAGCAGGCAATATCATTTATGTAAATGGAAAAGGGTGGTAGCTAAGATTGTGCCCTGGGGTACACCTTTAGTGACAGGGAGGGGCGGTGACAGAAGGTCCTCAGATTTCACCTGCTGCACCCTGTCAGTGAGGTCGTTTGAGAACCACGCCAGTGAGTGCCCCGAGACCCCAACGCTGCCTAGCCAGCAGCAAGGATGTCGTGGTCGAGAGTGTCAAAGACCTTAGCTAAATCAATAAAGATTGCAGCACAATGTTGTTTGGAGTCTAAAGCAGATGTAATGTCATTCAGGACTTTCAGGGTTGCAGTGACACAGCCATAACCAGAACGAACCTTGCCTAACCTGACATAACCTAACCTACAGTAGCTTAACCTAACCTAACTTAACCTAACCTAACCTAACCTTACCTTACCTAACCTAACCTAACCTTACCTAACCTAACCTAACCTAACCTAACCTAACCTAACCTAACCTGACATTACCTAACCTAACCTACAGTAGCCTAACCTACCCTAACCTAACCTAACCTACAGTAGCTTAACCTAACCCTAACTTAACCTAACCTTACCTTACCTAACCTAACCTAACCTTACCTAACCTAACCTAACCTAACCTAACCTAACCTAACCTAACCTGACATAACCTAACATAAGCTAACCTACAGTAACCTAACCTAGCCTAGCATTAAGTCAGTCCATAGCATAATAGCATAGCAGTCCATAGTCTAACCAAACCTAATCTAACCTAACCTTCCTAGTAACCTAACCCAGCCTAATTTAGTGCTGCTTGACAGGCTGATTGGAGGTGATTGATTAGCCATTGATCAGTAGTGAAGAGGGTAGCGTGCTGGTGGGGTTGGGAGTAGCGATGGGGGGTGGGGGGGTGGGGGGGGATATTTACGGTCATGTCTCATCAGGGAATGGGTGTAGTCAGCCTCCAGAGGATTTACTGCCAGTATTATTCCCTCATACATTCACTCCTTGTCCCAGCCTGAGGAACAGCCCTGGCATACATACATAAAAACAAAGCAGGATTCATATATCTCCAGCTGACAGGTACAATATGAGAGACACCTGCTTCTCTAACGGAGGGAATCGACGAAAAAAACACCTCGCTTCCTAAGGGAGACGTCAGACGCCGGTGACAGCCAATCTCTTCTTGTTCTCCTCCAGGGCTTTCCTAACAAGGTTATCATGGGTTAGTGTCCCAGAACCCAAGATCACTGGCAAGCCAGGTAGGAGACCCTCTTTATCCTCTAGGGACAGAGGGAAGGGACGACCAAGGGACCCGATGGGATCTGATGCCTGCTGGGAGTTGTGGATGGGAGGGAGGGGGGGGGGGGGGGGCAGGGATGGGATCCCCGGGCGTGTAACAGCTGGTCACAACGTGTGATCAGGAAGTCATCGGAGAACACCCCTGACCATGTCACCCCACAGCCACACGGCCGTGAGCCGATCAGTCGCCACAGGGGGACAGGTCGGTGTGTGAGATAATCAGATTGAACCCGATGACAATGATTATGATAGAAATAGAATGCAATAATATGATGAGATCCCCTTCCTTTTGTTGCGATGGGAGGATTTAGGTCTATGGACGGGGATGTGAAACATACCCACGTGACACCCGTGGAGGGGATGATCCGCTTAGGTGGATGTATGACAGGAACAGTTAGTTCAGCGAGTTCTCTCCGAGTGGACGTGGCCTGATTTCTGAGGCCTGACCAAAGAGGATGGACGTCTGATACTGGAGAAGAAGTAGGTCCTGTCGAGGAAGGTGTACGGAGACTTGTGGTGCTGTAGGGATATCTTGGATGTCTTGGTTGGTCGATTCACTCTGGAATGTGACGTTGGCTGAACTCTGTGATCAAGGCTATTTGGTGTCATGGAAGCGACGGAATCTGTGTGTGATGGATGTTGATGTGGTTGGTTTTTGGGGAGCTCCTTTTTCCTCCACCAAACTATTTGCCCAAGACGGGCTCACTCCGATACATTCCAGGGTATCACATTCCGGCCCCCCACCCCTATCTTGTAGGGGTGTGGAGGCAAGGTAACCATAACCACCTTTCTCTCACATGGAGGTGCATTTCAATTGCCCGAGAGAGACAATAGGGGAAGGGAGAATGACCCAGGTTGATCAAAATGGATTTCATCTCACTTTATTTGACATCAGCTTCATATGCATTCACTTAGCCCAGGTGTGTTCCAGACAACCGGCAACACACACACACACACACACACACACACACACACACACACACACACACACACACACACACTCACAGGTACACACACTCACACACACACACACTCACACACACACACACACACACACACAGACACACACACACACACACACATTCACAGGTACACACACTCACACACACACACACACACACACACACACACTAATAAATGTATCAGCGGTGGAAGGGCAGGCGAAAGGGCGTAGTGTCTTACTTAACTGGCCTGTCTGGTTTTATGTTGTGTTCAGAACGCTCTGGGGATTTGTTTAGGGAGATTTATGGGGGTGTCATGGGAACGTTGGTGGGGAGGAGGAGACGTGTCCCTCCTAATGGGCCTTGTGACCCTGGGCACGTCAAGGTTGGGGTGATCTGTGGTCATTAATGACCAGGAGAGAGGCGTCGCTACAAGCCTTATCTCAACTTAGGAGCTGCCATTAACCATGCTGCACTCACAACGGTCATGTGCTCCAAGGGGTAACAAAGCTAGCTGTCACACCACTGTGTGTTTGTATGTTTGTTCTCAAAGTGCTGTGTCACACACACACTCTAGGTTGTTTCGGGACACCCATTAGATATAGTTTGGGTATGAGGAATGTGAATGTCACATATCTTCTCAAAGTGCTGTGTTGCACACACACACACACACACACACACACACGCGCACACACACACACACACACACACACACACACACACACACACACACACACACACACACACACGGTTGTCTCAGGACACCCATTAGATATAGGTTGGGTATGAGGATCGAGAATGTCACACATCTTCCCAAAGTGCTGTGTCACAACCCAAGTTGTCTCAGGGCACAATATTCTGGCTATACATTAAATGAGCATAACATGTTGAGCAATAGAGTTTAATGAGCCACATGCCCTATAGCATTCAGAGCTGACAAACAACTACATTGCGGTGAAAGACAAAATTCTTCCTCCTGCTCTGGCAAACATGCCTTCTCCCTCCTCTCTCACCTGAGGGGAGCCCCTTCTCACGGCGAGTGCAGTCAAACTGAAGAGAGGAACACCTTATAAGGGCCAAAAATGTATTTGGGTGCCTCACACTCCATCAGACAGTGTGTGTTAATGTGGTTGGTGGCTGGTGGTGTGATGTATGGCCTTGTTATTCTGCGTAAAGTAAAGGGAAACGGCTCATTATGGATATCTGGTGAGTGTCCAGGGTGAGTAATCGCTCCTGTCTTACCTGTAGCAGGGGAGGGAACCACCAACCAGGCGGCCAGCAGGAAATCAATATGAATCGCCACCTTTCAGTGGTGGGGAGACACCTGTCCTCCTGACTGCGTCGGAGCCTGCGTAAATAGTGAGCAACCGCGATAGACACAGTCTGAGTGGCGATGCATCATAGACTCAGGAGGAGAGGAGAGGGCCTGTATTATGTATTATGATGATACACCGGTGGAGTCCAACCACCTATTGACTGTGAATCTCTCCGCCCCCTAGCACCTTTACATTACCGTTATACAAAATAAATAAATAATGAAGTGTCCTCCTTTCTCTAGCACTGTGACTGCCGATGCCTCTTGTTCTTATGGAGGGGCTTTACTTACGATGACTGATGTACTGTATAGTTGAATCACTTACTTAGACAAATGTACTGATTGTAAGTCGCTTCGGAAGTCGTTCAAAGATACATCAAGAATTTCCTGACAGATAATAATGTCATCTAACCACCTCCACCATGAAAGGCACTAACTGTCCCATTCTATGACCCTCTAATAATATATGATATTATCTAATAACAGCCCATGTCAATCCACCCACATGTTTCCCCCTCCTATCATCGATAGAACAGCACAGCCCCCACCACTACCACCACCCCCATGTACAGCCCCCCCGCCCCCTCACACACACACACACACACACACACACACACACACACACACACACACAGAGCACACAGCATTTCCCTTGCTGAATCTTCCATCACTTTTTCATCAGCTTGCATCATCACATCATCCAGTAATACATCAGGCGGGCGCTGCCTGTCACGTTGCTCTGAGATACAGGACACCGGCGTAATCACACTGACGTGTTCCCCCCTTACAAGACATACTCTGTGTGTTTGTTTGGTGTGTACTGTGTATAAAACCAAGACACCACCGCTGGTGCAGGCGAGGGCCATTCTCACCATTCTGTCCATAACAGGAATGAACTCCTGATGAGTTCTATGTCTAGTCATTGGTTGCCATTAAGGCCTGTGTGTGATATGAACAGCCCATATTCCTGGATTGCGTTCGGAGACCATTTCGGCTCAAATGTCTGTTTATCTCAATGTCTGTCTGTCAGTCCCAGTCTGACAGATGACGGAGATTATGATATGAGTCTAAATGAGAAAACCTAACAGTGCATGGCTCTCTTTTTCTCCATCTCCCCCATTTCTTTCCCCTCTGGTCCCCCCGGTCTCTCCACACTGCTGCTGTGCAAATGGATTAATCTTGTAGCTCCAAGTCTGGGGGGAGGGTAGAGTGGTGTGTTCATGTCAGAGACAGACTGAAATATGCATGTGTGAGTGCTCATGTGTTCCTGTTTGTGTATGTGTGTGTGTGTGTGTGTGTGTGTGTGTGTGTGTGTGTGTGGTGTTTGTGTGTGTGTGTGTGTGTGTGTGTGTGGTGTGTGTGTGTGTGTCTGTGTGTGTGTGTGTGTGTGTGTGTGTGTGTGTGTGTGTGCGGTCGTGTGTGTGTGTAGACTCCGATAGAGAGAGTGCACAAGAAAGGGAAAATGTATTGAGGTGATGCTGAAATGTGCACATATTGGATGCAATGGCTTGTGTTTATGACTGAGAGCGAGAGAGAGAGAGTGAGAGAAAATGAAAACGAAAATGAAAAGAAGGAGGAAAAAAAAAAGCACATGAGCTGAGTGTGTACAGTGTGTATGCTCTGCATTTTTTGCCCGCTCACGCGGAAACATAAGCACTTCATATGGAGTCTTAAAATAGAGAGATGTCCATTAATAAAACATGAACCTGCTGTACAGCCCCGCTCTCCAGCATCCCTGCAGGAGGGAGGGAGGGCAGGAGAGAGGGAGGGCAGGAGAGAGGGAGGGCAGGAGAAAGGGAGGGCAGGAGAGAGGGAGGGCAGGAGAGAGGGAGGGCAGGAGGGAGGGAGGGCAGGAGAGAGGGAGGGCAGGAGAGAGGGAGGGGCAGGAGGGAGGGAGGGCAGGAGAGAGGGAGGGCAGGAGAGAGGGAGGGCAGGAGGGAGGGAGGGCAGGAGGGAGGGAGGGCAGGAGAGAGGGAGGGCAGGAGAGAGGGAGGGCAGGAGAAAGGGAGGGCAGGAGAGAGGGAGGGCAGGAGAGAGGGAGGGCAGGAGAGAGGGAGGGCAAGGAGAAAGGGAGGGCAGGAGAGAGGGAGGGCAGGGAGAGAGGGAGGGCAGGAGAGAGGGAGGGCAGGAGGAGGGAGGGCAGGAGAGAGGGAGGGCAGGAGAGAGGGAGGGCAGGAGAAAGGGAGGGCAGGAGAAAGGGAGGGCAGGAGATAGGGAGGGCAGGAGAGAGGGAGGCAGCCATGATGGTGTGTGTGTTGGGGGGGGGGTGAGCAGGCTGGAGCTGATACAGTAGAAATGGAATCATGTCAAAGCCCAGGATCACTTTAAACAGACCTGTTACAGTCAGTGATTGCTGTGTTCTTACGCATCACATTTTCTGGCCAAATCCTGTACTCTTTCTATATCCCTTTTCTGTCTTTCTAGCCTCCACTGTATTTACATTACCCTGTCTCTTTCTCTCTCTCTTTCTGTACCCCATTCCACTCCCCCTGTGTCTAGCCACCCTCCCCCCACCCGGTCTCTCTCTCTCTCGTTCCCTGTCTGGCTGAATAGCGGCATCAGTGACAGCGATCTAACCAGTTGCCATGACAATGCCATGACAACAGTAATGGAATTAATTTGCTCACAGAACTCATGAATGAAGGGGTTTGAACCTAAGGAATGGCACTTTGGATGTCCGTCTGTCCTCCAACCACCCCCCCCCACACACACACACACACTCACACTCACACTCACACTCACACTCACACTCACACTCACACTCACACCCCCTCTTCCTCTTCCTCAACACAACCCCTCCCTTCCACCACACTAACTCCAGTGACTGGAGCCTAAGAGAAACTGCCGGTATAGCATGGCCTCCTCCCCTGTCAAGCTAACAGAGTGGCTCTGAGATTCCTTTTACAATATGGGGCTACACACGAACACATGGGAATGGGGAACGAAAGGGAGAGACACAATGACATAAAGAGAGCGAGAGAGAGGGAGAGGGGGAGAGTGAGAGAATCTGTCCACCAGATCAAACTCTGGTCGAGGGTACATCTCATCGCCCTCACCACGCACACTCACCACACACTCATCACACACTTGCCTCTGGGAGCAGCTGAGGAATCGTGGGAGGTCAGGATAGGCGGAGCCTAGGACGATGACATCACATCCATCATGGCCGCCCGGGGGCTCCGGCTACCACCAGCTGTTGGATATTAAGCAAAGTGCAGGGTGATTTGCCTGAGCCAGTTATGGGATAACTCAATAACAGGACTGCGTTAGGGCGGGCTGAGCTGTTTGTTTTAGAATGCACCGTGGTTTCACCGCGGCCCACTATCTCACTCCCAGACGAGGGCCACACATTTCTAAGCTGATTATCCCATTGGCACTACGTTTACGGGCCATTACAATTGGCTTCTGTCCACCCGTCCTGCTTCTCCTCTCCGTCTGCATCCACGCAAACCCGCGTTGACAGCATGTTACAGTTGTTGTCAGGTCGTTGTTTTTTGTAACCTCTTACAAAAAACACACAGGCCCATAATTGAGCCCAAATTCAGCTTTAATTTGATTATTGTTTCAGCAAATCCACACAAAACGTCAAGGTGTTAGCTATCCAAATGGCATCCTGCTTTCACGTCTGATGATCATATTTATGATGTTATAAGTAATTTAGTTTGGGTCTGGTTTGGAGGCGAAAATTAGTCACATTTTAAAGTTTTTCTTTTTCAGTTTTATTATTATTATTATTATTATTATTATTTATTGGAAAGAGATAGTGGCGAAAGACAGGAAAGTAAGAAGGAGAGGGTATGTCAGCAGGGCATGGGCCGGATTCAATCCCACGCCGACACAGACGTACAGTATGTATGCGCTGTCGGCTGTGGTGCCGGACCACTGGACCACCCCTAACCACTCACCTGACCTACGTTCTAAGGATCCAAATAGATCCCCAAAAAGCAAGGAGGACCAAGGCACTGTAGCATGTTCAATAGAACAAATTCTATAAAACAGTGTTTCTATATACAGCGTTCTAAAAACATGTTGAAGATTGGTTGTTCCATTGAACATGCCACAATTAATAAAGAACATTTTAATCCTATGAAGTGAATTTGTCCTCCTGGCTTTTTGGATGACTGATTAACCCCATGAGATTCAATCGACTAAGGTATATCCCAGCAGCGAATCTAATTTTCTAAGTAGTCTTCAGCCGATCATAGGATGAATACCACACAGGGTGCCTCGGTCGATGTCACGACACAAGTGCTACACAAATGTTCCTGAGTCAACCCTGAGACCACACAACAGGGAGACAGAGGGCGGATCTACAAGAGTTTGTTTGAAAAGGGACATGTGTGGTTATGACCAGTCCAGGCCTGAACCAACATCTATCAGCCCTCTGTTGATGTACGGTAGCTGTGTGTGTGTGTGTGTGTGTGTGTGTGTGTGTGTGTCTGTGTGTGTGTGTGTGTGTGTGTGAGTGAGTGTGGAAGGGGCCTTTCGACAGTAATTGGTAGGGGATGAAGGCGGCAGCTGGGGGAGAAGTTAGGGGCAGAAAGGTGAGTGCCTGACCCCCCCCCCCCCCTCACCGCTGGTCTCTTCACGGTGGGTCTGTGAGGTTTTTACAACTTCTACACCCCTACTACCCCCTCCACTCTGTCAACCCCCCCTTCCTAATCCAATCTGACCAACGTGGTCCTCTAGCATGATATATCTGACCTGTGTGGAGTTTAGATTAGATTAGGGGTTAGGGTTGGATTTTTAAGCGTTTACATGTGGAGTTGAAGTTTGGCTGTACCATCTTCACATTTAGATGGAGTAACATGGTAACCTTTGCATCCTACTCTGTGTGTGCATGTCCAAAGGAAATAGGCCCTACGGTGCAAGTCACACACACACACACACACACACACACACACACACACACACACACACACACACACACACTTATAAATACCTTTTAAAGGGCTTTCCTCCAGTATCCTTCTTCATCTCATCCTGTCGTTCACATCCTTCCGTCTGCTTGATTCTTCTTTCGTCTCTCTTCCTTCCTTTCAAGTTTTTTTTTCGTACTAAATTGAGGAAGGAGTCTAGGAGCTCAGCTTTCTGTTTATAGGATCACACTGTCAACAGAAAGAGCCAGGAGCATTACACAACACTACAAACACACATGTATGTGACAAATACACACTCACGTACACACAACAGCATAGATCTCTTGTGCATGCAAGGCACACAGGACAAGCGCATGGGAGTCCATGTGCACATGCCAGCATTAGTTGTAGTAACTTATGGTCAGCTGAAAAGTGTATGTGGTGTGTGTGTGTGTGTGTGTGTCTGTGTGTGTGTGTGTGTGGTGTGTGTGTGTGTCTTTGTGTGTGGTGTGTGTGTCTTTGTGTGTGGTGTGTGTGTGTGTCTTTGTGTGTGTGTGTGTGTGTGTGTGTGTGTGTGTGTGTGTGTGTGTGTGTGTGTGTGTGTGTGGTGTGTGTGCGTGTGAGTGTGCATCTGGGGCTCAGTGTGTCAGTGCACATAATAGGGCCCCACACAGGGCCTGAAGGCCACTCTGTGGGTGGGGGATGTGGGGATGGGGTGAGGGGAGGACGGGGGGCTGGAGGGAGGGGGGAGGGGCCGATGTCTCTTCTGGACGTTACTATCTGGGTCAGTGGATGAGTGGCTATGTGACCTCATTGCTCCTACATTATCATTCTTTTCCCAGTCACACACTCCACTGGGACCCAGGGAGCACCAGGAAATGGCAGAGCCCCCTACGAACACAGACACACACTCACACACACACACACACACACACACACTCACGCACAGGGGAGGAAGCTCAGTTACGACAGCCCTGCACAGAGGGGTCAGAGGTTACCATTACAAATAGCTCACTCTCACGTTCAGCCATTCATTAGCCTGACTGGGTCCCAGACACATATGCCTCCAACACACTCCCTCTCTCCATAACACATGATAATAATATAATAATAATGATCCTGCATCTCTAAGGCCCAGGCTCCACGATGACAAAACGCAATTTCGGAGCCGATCTCTTGCCACACAAGCATTTTCACACCGTCGCACAAAGAATCTCTGGCCACATGGATGGCCATATTTCGTATCAGCATTCTTTGCACACGCATACAGGTAACACATATTCAGGTAACTTACGTATTCGATTCATGTGTTATAGGCAAATGTAGTTCCACTACTTATATTCATTCAACACAAATGAGTTCACCGTATCAGCTCTTGAAATCGCCTGTTAGGTGCAAACGATATCTAATCATCGTGAATTCAGCCAAATCCAGCGCTGTGGAGCCTACGCCTAAGAGAGACTTGTCCCCCTGGGAGGTTGGGTCTCCCTCCTCTCTCCCTCTCTAAGCTTTAGATCTGGGGGTGTGTAGAAACACTAGAACAAGCTGTGGATGGAAGCGCTAACCCATTAGCAGCATCTCCTTCCACCCCCCCCCCAATATCTGAATCAGTCACAATCCCCTCCTCCACCATAACTCCCCACACCATCCCACACCACCCCATCCAAACCCCTCCCCCCCACCCGACCCACACCGCATCCCCTGACTGACCCCTCCCCCCCCCCCCCCCCCCCCCAGCCCTGAACCCCTGCCAAAGGCTGTTAGAGGAATCTGATCTCCGTATATTACATTAACATTCTCCAGATGTTCCACAGGCGGTCATCTGACACCTCTGGCAACAGAAGTGTCTAGGAGACCAGGGGAGAGAGAGAGAGAGAGAGAGAGAGAGAGAGAGAGAGAGAGAGAGAGAGAGAGAGAGAGAGAGAGAGAGAGAGAGAGAGAGAGAAAGAGAGAGAGAGAGAGAGAGAGACATACGTTGAAGGAGGGAAACATTTAGAGCTTGGAGTAAAAGAGGGAGAAAATGTGAAGAGATGGACAGTATGTTCTGTGAAAACAGAGAGGAGAGAAGAAGAATAAAAAACAAAGAGACATTGAGTACAGACAAGAACGCATAAAATCAGATGGAAGAGAGGAGGGAGACCTGAGGGCAAATGTCGGCTAACGGAGAGAGAGAGAAATGGATGGCGGCGTATGGAGGAGTATGACTGAAGAGAGAGCGAGACAGAGGAAAAGGAATCGGAGTGTGTGAGCGTGTGGACAAAATGAGAGATGGGTGGATGTGGCTCACTGTAAACACAGATGAGGGGGAGAGAGAGAGAGAGAGTGTGGAAGGGGGGGGTAGCGGTTAAGTCGGTGGTGGAAGTGGCTCGGGGGGTTTGGTGGCCTATGCGTTGGGTCTCCTCTCCCTCCAGCGAACCCTACATCTGTCTGGCCTTGTCTTAACGACCCTGGCCTGGGCCCTGGCTGGCCTGACTCGGTCACAGGAAGCAGCCAACCCCCAGCCCCCCGCCCCAACCCCCGGGTCTTCAGAAGGGAATGTGATCCTTTTAATAAGTCTTGTCAGTGCTCCCCGAGCCGCCATCCCCACCCCCCACCCCCCAGCCACCAGCCCCTCTCAGCCCTTTCCAAGCTGCCCCAAACTCCCCAGCCCTTTCTAAGCCTCCCCCCAGCCCCCAAAGCCCCCCCAGCCCCACTTAGGCCCTCATAGAAGGGATACCCAAGGGATACCCAACACCCCCACTGTCCCCTTCTCCGCCGTCAGGCTTCAAAGGCTCCACAGAGAGAGAGAGAGAGAGAAAGAGAGAGAGAGAGAGAGAGAGAGAGAGAGAGAGAGAGAGAGAGAGAGAGAGAGAGAGAGAGAGAGAGAAAGAGAGAGAGAGAGAGAGAGAGAGAGAGCGGGAGCAAGGCCTGAGGATCAGGGGCCACCAGTTGCTAGCCCCAAACCCAACCTTCCACCATTTCTGACTTCTGGTTTGTTTTGGAGTTGGTTTGTCAGTCCCCACCCCTATCCTATTGTCTTCCAGGTAATGGATTACAGTCTCATACCACAAGAGATCACAGGCTTTGGGTCGTGTACAAGCTGTCTGGACATATCAAGCCCAACTAACTCCTGCTTCTGTGTAGTGAAAGCTGCGACCAGGGTGAGCATTTGGTACCAGCAGCGTGAGACAGATCATCACTGCTGATGACATACACTGAGGTATGGTGTATTTTGCTGTCCCGGCACAGAGAAAGTGCTTGCTGAAAACAAGAGGTCAATAAACAGACATTCGTTAGATGATCTCAACTGTTTTGCTTTCCAGCTTTGGAAGTCGTGCCGAGATTTCTGATGACAACAATGTTTCGTCCACTCAGTCACTCACACAGACCTTGGCATGCAAGAATGCGGGCCTATGAGGGAGCTGGTGTGTGTGTGTGTGTGTGTGTGTGTGTGTGTGTGTGTGTATTGTATATGTGGACACATTTCCACCACATTTTCCCCCCAGGAGAACATTCCTGGCCCTGTTCCATTTGTTCTGTGTGCCGTGCCGGCCCATGTATCATATCGGCTACATCCTGTGTGTGTGTGTGTGTGTGCACGTGCACGTGTGCATGTGTGTGTGTACACGCGTGCATGTGTGTGCACTGTGTGTCTGTGTCTGTGTGTGTGTGTGTGTGTGTGTGAGTGTGTGTGCACTCCAACACCAGGCATGAGGGGACAGTATGTTCAACAGTGTCAGTGCACACATTGAGCTCCAGTTCTATCGTTCTAAGGTTCTACCACTGGAAAGGTTCGTTTCTACAGCCTTTTCTCTCATAAAGCCAGGCTTTTCTTCCTATAGTCAACAGCAGAAAGCAATGCTTTAGACAGCACTGTCGTATTTTAGATTCAAACCAAACCTACCAGATGTCGCTATTTCAGTGATTTTATTTCAACAGGAAGGATAAGGAAAAATGGGGTGAAATAGGCATCATTACATGACAATGTTGCTCTCTCTGTCCTCCCATTGATCCGTTGCTTTCCTCCCTCAGTGGGAGCTAGATGAAGAAAAGGGAGATGTCCTAAATATTTGAAGTGGCATTATGTCTTTGTCTGTGTGTGTCTGTGTTTGGATCAGATTAGCTTGCGTGTGTATGTGTGCTTTGCCTGACTGGGGGGGCTCAAATTCAAATATTATCACCTCTCTCCGAGAGAGAGAGGGGGGGTGGAGAGAGAGAGAGAGAAAGAGAAAGAGAAAGAGAGAGAGAGAGAGAGAGAGAGAGAGAGAGAGAGAGAGAGAGAGAGAGAGAGAGAGAGAGAGAGAGAGAGAGAGAGAGAGAGAGAGAGAGAGAGAGAGAGAGCATTTGAGTTCTCCCTACATTTTCCCTATATCATATTCAGCTGGTGGGGATATTATTGAATTTGAGCAGCAGTGTTGACTAGCTGTGACGCTGCTGTTGACACTAGAACATTCTATCTAAACCCCAGCATTCCTGCAGGCTCTCCACACAGGGATGGAGGGATGGAGGGAGAGGAACATCTCTAGCTGCTGTTTGTCAACACGGACAGCCAAAGGAATCTGAACTATGATAGCTATGGTTTAGGTACAGACAGACACACACACACACACACACACACACACACACTCACACACACACACACACACACACACACACACACACACACACACACACACACACACACACACGTGAGCATGTAGGTACCTGACTACATTCTTTTTTCCTGTTTTTCTTTTCGTGTTTGTTTCACAGTTTAAATAAGTGACACCTGTCTAACATCCTCACTCACTAAGAATTCCGAGATGTAATCTCCACTCACTTCACAGCGGCTTCGTTCACACTGGCGTACATATGATGCCTGTTTCACCAATGTAGTAATTACACCGCTGTAACTCTGCATTCTTTGTTGTTGTTGTTAACGGACATCGGTGAAGTGTAAAAAACACTAGCGGTTGCTCTGTTTACCTACTATACTGTAGTAATTGTGGCCTACAGCTGTGGGAGGGTGAGCCTGTCTTGGTGACTGCGACTGACATGTCATGTTGGAAGCATGTTTTCTTTTGGGTCACACTGAAGACGTGATCATGGTCTGATTTTGATTGACATTTAATTGGCAGCAGAAGCCTGTCTGAGCTTGACGCCTATCCTAGGATTGCATGTAAATAGAATACTCTAATGAGGATAGCAACTCTGGTTCCTCTCCCCCCCCCCCCCGCCCCCGCCCAATCCCCTGTCTCTGCTCCCCCAGGGTCACAGGAAGTCACAGTGCCCCGCTGGGTAACTGAGCGTATGCAGGAAGCAGAGCC